>NC_072383.2:18433750-18763333 GCF_028885625.2 Pongo pygmaeus | reverse complement strand
ATATGTCAAAGACAATTTTGTTCAGGACAGTGAGACCTGGCTTCAAGAGTGTTTGGTTCCTAAGCATTTTTAAATTTTCAACCTTAAATATAATAAAGCAGTTGAATCAGTAATTCATTCAATGCCTCTGAGTGTGTCTTAGGAGTAAATAAGACAGTAAAAAGTTAGCTTCCTATTTTCACATAACAACTTTGGGGCAAATGATTTGTGGGAATAAAGCTTGCTTCAGGGAAAGACATGGAGAGTGAAGGAAACCCACAGACTGAATCCTGATAGCCCTTGAAATATGACACTTGCTGGGGGCTGCATGAGTACAACCTAGTCGCATTTGAGGAAGAAACAATAATGATTCAATTATTGTCAGACAAATATAACCCGAAGAGAATTCCAGGACTATGTGAACGCTTACTGATCAGAAGATGTGGCTGCTGTTTTCTTTGTCTACTGCAACAAATATGCAGATCCCCTTCCTCTGTTTAAATCTTGTTTTACTGAGTGTTCTCTTAGTAATGAATGAGAGGACTGGAAAATTATTTTCAATAATTTATTTGCTGCTCTGAGAAATTTTTTACATTAAAACTGTGAGCAATGTCATTAGGAAAGGAAGATTTCAGTGTGTCAAAGTCAGTGGTTAAGATTTCAAGAATAGAAGATGCCTAAGCTAACTTGAAGGAAGTAATAGTTTTTCTGACAGATTTGAGAAGAGGAAGAGGAGGTCTTTAAATTGGTTTCCATACAGAGGATATCAGTTTGGCAAAGTCAAGGCCAAAAATAAGAAGAAAGAAAAACAGGAGTAAGAAAAATAGAAGATAGGCCAGGCGTGGTGGCTCACGACTGTAATCCCAGCACTTTTGGAGGCTGAGGCGGGCGGATCATGAGCTCAGGAGTTTGAGGCCAGCCTGGCCAACATGGTGAAATCCTGTCTCTACCAAAAATACAAAAAATTAGCCAGGCGTGGTGGCGGATGCCTGTAATCCAAGCTACGTGGGAGGCTGAGACAGGAGAATTGCTTGAAACCGGAAGGCATAGGTTGCAGTGAGTCGAGATCACGTCACTTCACTCCGGCCTGGGCAACGAGCGAAACTCCATCTCAAAATTAATAAATAAATAAACAGGATCAAAAAGATGTGGAATATAAAAGGAGAAAGATGAAGTGAATGAAGAAAGGTGAAGACATGAGAAGGCACTTTGTTACAAAGTACTAGGTCATGAGTCACAGCAGTGAAAAAGACCAACATGGGAAGGAAAATTGTCACCAGACTTTTTGGCAGCAACACCTTGTGACAGAAGCAAATAATGTGATATATTTTAGATATTCAAGAAAAGAAAATTGAAACAAGGACATAAACTGGCTTCAAAATTAAAGTTTCTCAAACTGTCATGACCCCGGAACTCAGGAAACATGCAAGAACCAGGAAACATTGTTCTTACGGACTTTTTAAAACAAATACTGGAGAATAAGCTACAGACAATCAAAATGACAGAGATATATCAACATAAAGCCTGTTGGTGAGAATTAAATATATAACATGTTTTCTTAGAGACCTCAGACAGATGAGGGACATATTGAAGACAGTTTAATATGGCTATCTGAACTGACAACATAGACACAGTTCAACTTTAATAAAAGGTGAAGGACATGAAAATAATGTATGCATTTTTAAGAAAACTCTTTTTGTTAGTCATATAAGTGACTGTATTAGAATTTTTATCCTCATAATATTTTGTGTGTAATGCTGGATTTTAAAAATGAGTAATTCTAGCATCCCCAGCGTCTCTCTCTTTTTCACTCTCTCTCTCCATCTCTCTGTGTGTGTGTGTGTGTGTGTGTGTGTGTGTGTGTGTGTGTCTATGGGTGTGTGTGTGTGTGTGTGTGGGTGTCATTTCTTATAACTTCGTTCCTTAGAAGGCCTAGAAGTAATGTTCATTTCAGTACAATGAGCATTCCTCACATTCAGATTGTACTGAAACATCATTACCTAGTAAAAGAAAGCAGGGTTGCTTGGTGGACCAGTTGATTTCAGGTTTGGGCAGATAATGTATACGATGAGCTGGGATGTCCTGTGACTCTAGTTAGCAAGAAAGATATCAAAGAATATGAGGGTACATCAATAGAACCTGTGAGCTAACTCAAAGAGGCTCTTACTGGCTAATATCAATGTTTATATCCATGAATTCACATGACACACATTCATGCACAATGAATTAATTGTCTTTGTACAATGCAGGGTTAATAAAGTATACAATGAAACATTTATTTTGTCATTGTTAAAATAAAGCTGTCACAGGATAACTAAGTAATAGATGAGGCAAAATTTCTCTTTGTAGAAGAGAAATAAATAAATGAAGAAAGTGATGAAATTCCATTATCAATATTTTACAGCAACTAATGAATTATAAAAACTAGACATCAAGCATGGGTGACTGCTAATATCACAAAAAGAGAGGCAGCCAGGTGTTTTGTGCTTCCTGACAAAGAATTCAAAACTATCATGAAGAAGTCTTGCCAAAAATTCTAACTTGAATATTTGATTAAGCCTCTAGATTTAATTACCAATGCCCAGGAAATATAGAGGACAGAGGAACATGTTAAACTAAATCAGGTGGAAATCTGTACAGAAAAAAATAATATGGTTTCTTTAACAAGTAAATTTCTAGAAAAAAATAAATGGAGCAGAAATACATTAATTAAAAAATACTTAAAAATACCTACTCCCCAAAATAAGGGAAAATAAAGCCATGCATTTTAGGAATAAACACTTGCTTGAAGAAATTATATAGAAAAGTACAGAAGTGATATCAGAAGAGTGTTTACTGTTGGGGAGACAAAGGGCATTGTGTTTGGGAGAGTAAGCAGGGCTTTCTGGATGTTAGGAAATTTCTAGACATGGGAGGTGATTACCAGTTTGTTCAATTTCTAATAGCACATTAAGCTGTACCTTTATTTTGTGTAGTTGCTAATATCATCAATTTAAAAAGTATTAGGTAGCGTGATTCATTGGATGTATGAAACTGAAGGACTTGTACAAACTCTACGTGAAGATGCCGAATAAGCAGTTGTTACATGTGGGTCTTGAATTGAGGTGACATATCTTATGGTTTATTCCATAAGCCTTGTTTAAAGATGGTTAAGAGATTAAGAAGAGATATCAATATGAGAATAAAATCTCAGTATAAGAGACAATCAGTATATAATGGATTGACCCCAAAAAGAAAAGTACAGAATAGTCTGAGAGGTAGGAGAAAAATAATAAGCCACTGCCATCTCACTTTGTCCACTTGTGGTCCTGGTAAGAAGAAAATAAGTGAAAAGCAAGCTGCTTCCTTTTAAGGACCTGATTGAGAACTGCAGATATCACTTCTGCTCACATCTGATTGCCATGAATGTATAACAACAGGAAGACTGGAAATGCAGTCTCTTATTTTGTTTGCCATGGGCCTAGGGAAAAACATGAGTATTTTATTACTAAAAGGAATAAATGACCTTATTTAGAAAAATCATGATTGAATGACTTTGAAGTTCTCTGGGAAGACTGGAGTTAGAGTGTGAAATGAAAAGGCTGAGCCAAGTGTAACTAGCAGGAAAGTCTCTAACAGATGTGGAGAAACAAGGTCAGAGGAGGTCAGCAAGTAGAAGAGACATGGGGCAGTAGAGAAGGATGTCTGGGGACTCTAAGGAGTGGAATTTTATACTGTGTTGAAAAGGAGTGACCTGGTAGTCAACAGCCATATATAAGAATGTGGGTCTGTCTCCTGTTCCTTGGTATGTGGACCATGGGAGTGAACAGCTTCCACTAGAGTGTCACAAAAGAACAGAATCCTAAGGGAGAGCCAAGTCTTCCTTACAAAAAGAGGGTAAAGGAAGCCTAAAAAAATCAGCAAAACATCTTGCATAGATTAAATCTCAAGTGAAAGAATGTGTCCCACTGTATATTTTACAAACTGAGATACTGTCACTCTTCTTGCTTTTATGAGAAAAAATATTAATCAGTTCAGATGTAGTTCTTAAAATTATATTTTTAATTTAAATGCCTTTTAAAATTTATATATTTTAATAATAAAAGGAGTTGGTATGTTAGTAAACAACTTCAGGCATGTCAAAGTTACATTTTTAGAATATGAAACTATTCCTTAAGAGGATTTATATTTATAAAGCATTATATCTTTTAACCATAAAGTACCCACAATAGACTGTTTTCTGTTATTTTAAGTTGTCTAGAATTAGAGTAGAACTATATAGATCATTGTATAGCTAGCCTACATTTTATAGAATACTGGTCCAAAACCATTGGGACTCGTTTAACTGATAAGTTTTACCTCACTTGGGAACTAAGACACTGCATATTTTCCTGGAAAACAGTAGTAGTCCTTGGGCCACATTTAATGTTATTCCCTAAGCTCAACATAACTCTACAAAACTAAAGCAGAATTTCAGAACCATTTAGTCAAAGGTAACAAGGGTTAATGAGAAAAAAAAGATGGGCTCAAGAGAGTTTCATCTTCACTCTTCATCAATAGCTGCATGACTTTGAGTAAATTAGTAAACAATTCTAACATCTCAAATTCGTTATTAATAAAAATAAAGATATTAATAACTACCTTCCATAGTGTTAATAAGTATTATATAAGAAAAACCTGTCAGACTGTGCGCAGTGGCTCACGCCTGTAATCCCAGCACTTTGGGAGGCTGAGGTGGGTGGATCACCTGAGGTCGGGAGTTCAAGACTAGCCTGACGAATGTGGTGAAACCCTGTCTTTACTAAAAATACAAAAATTAGCCAGGTGTGGTGGCTCACGCCTATAATCCCAGCTACCTGGGAGGCTGAGGCAGGAGAATTGCTTGAACCCGGGAGGTGGAGGTTGCAGTGAGCTAAGATCCCACCACTGCACTCCAACCTGGGTAACGGAGAGAGACGCCATCTCAAAAAAAAAAAAAAAAAGAAAGGGTAACTTGTCAGTGTCTGACAAATAGTAGCCACATCATTTTATAATTGCTATTTGGATGTATCCCTTAATCCATTAATTTTTGTCTATGTTGTTTAACTGATTCTATATATTTTAACTGATAATAATAAAATAGTGTATATTGTCATCTTTATTTCCATTTTATGTAAGCATTATTGTTAGTTACCAATGTAATGCAGCAAAATTTTGCACTCACGCAAAAGGTTACCCTTGTTTTTATGAGTATTTGACTGTGAATGGAAGTAAGTAGCAGAAAAAAATAATTCCATAATAGTTTCTTCTTTGGAAAACTCTAATATTGTTCTGAAACCAAAGTGGTAAATAGTTTTGCTCTTAAATGAAATCTCATTACTTGGTAGTCATTTTACAGGACATGGTTTGAGAAGACTTGCATGTGTGAGGAAAACCTAGGGGAGATAATGTTTCATTACTGCCCTCTGCCCAGATGCAGGAGAGGGGAGAGAAACTACATACACCCCAATGTATCTATTGCTGTTCTAGTGGCTAGAAACATATGGATGTTCTTCACCAAAAAAAAAAAAAAAAAATTATAGGTGAATTAATTGTACAAAATATAAAAAATATGAACAGATACCTACTTAATGATGTTTAATATTAACGTAATTGTTAGCATGAGGATATAGGTTCTTAAGAAATCTAAGTTTCAGCTGGCACAGTGGCTCATGCCTGTAATACCAGTACTTTGGGAGGCCAAGGCAGGAGGATAGACTTGAGGCCAGGAGTTTGAGATCAGCCTGGCCAACACGACAAAATCCCATCTCTACTAAAAATAAAAAAATTTGCCAGGTATGGTGGTGCACGGCTGTAATCCCAGCTGCTTGGGAGGCTGAGGCATGAGAATTGTTTGACCCGGGAGGCGGAGTTTGGTGCACTGATATGCACCACTGCACTCCAGCCTGGGTGACAGAGTGAGACTAGTTTAAAAAAAAAAAAAAAGAAAGAAATCTAAGTTTTGACTGAATCTTTGACAAAGTTATTGTTATGGTGAATGATATATTTGATAAGAATATGATTTAGAGAAAGATCTAGAAATTTTTTGAAAGGCAAATGTAGGTAAAACCAATGATAAGTTGAATACACTGGTAATTTTAATGCTTCTGAGAACACAGCACACACAATGATAAATACCACATAAAATTACTTTTTAAAATATGGCTAATATGCACTGTTTGAATAGTCACATTTTATTTTCACTATTTAAAACAAGTATCTGAATTATGTCATATGGTTCACTGCATAGGAAGCACAACAGTGGGAATTCATCTAAAAATCAACATAGTATAAGAGTTAAATGAATTAGTATGGGAAGGCTGAATGAAAGAACAGATAGGTAGAAAAATTCAGAAAACTTTGTAAAAACTTGAAAAAGATTACAAATTATAAAATTAAAAGCTGGTCAAATAGACTGTGGTTTCGGGAAATAATATCCTTAATGATATCTCTAATCTTAGAATAATAATAATAATAACAATAAAAATCAAGGTACTTAACGTCAATACAGTTGACTTGTTGTAGAATGGTATCTGGTTGGTAACATAACTCAAAAGATTAAGCAAATATTTTATGAATTGAATAAGCAAACAAAAAAATTCATTTGTAGTATAGCATTACCAGCCACAAAGACTCACATCCATTCAGTCAACTAAATTTTTATCATATGTAAGTCAAAACAGATTTAAACAGAAATGGAAGGAAAAAATCCACACATACTGGCTGGCACTTGCTTTGTATCTGGAGGAGAATAAATATCCCAGCCTGAAAAAATGGTAAAGAAATGGTTCATTTTCCTGCTACTGCTGATTGGGAGATATAGGGTCAGATCAATTCCCTCCACCACCCTAAAAAGGTTGCTCTGTTGCACAGCAACACCTTTCAGTAGAAACAAGGGCCACATGGCCACTTAGCTTTCTACATGCTAAGACTAAAATTTGCATTAATGCAAAATGTCGCGTCTATGGTGACTGTGCATTTGTTTTGCCTCATGCAGGAACGGGGGATAAATATTTGGGATACAAAGAATACCATGAGAAAGTACAAAAACAGTCCACTTCTGGCAAAAGAAGAAACTATATATTGGCTAGAATTACCTAGATACGTATACCTTCTCAAAATAGTCAATTGGACATGAAAGCAACATAGATGAAGTCCAGAATTTAGGGAAATTAAGTGACTGCTAGTGACCAGAAATCAGATGAAGTCTGTTCATATTTACCATCCCTTTAGTTGAAAATCTGAGAAACATGCTCTAACAGGTCAATAATGAGAGAAACCAGGCAAGATAAGCTGCAGACATTATTTATGAGTCATCAATGGAGAGAATTCAAAGGATGAGTAATTGGGAAAAATGTGTTAATATAGATGTGGAAATATTCTGCAAGAAATAAAGTGAATGCTTTTCAAGACATAAAGATCTTACTTCTGAAAAATATATGCTATGTATAATGAAGTAATTATTATAAAAACAGTAGTTATATGTGATTTACAAAATTAAGAAATCATGTGTTCTATTAAACTATAAAATTAAAAACTAGCAAAACAAAACGAAAAAAAGAAGAAATTGAGTAAGAGAGAGATGTCAATAAAATGGAGCTTAATGAGATACTGAGATGTGAAGATCCTGAAAATTCAGTCACATATTTAAAATATTCCTTAAAGCAGAAGTGATACAACAGAAAACTAAATTTTGAATTAAAAATTGAGAAATACTATGAATACAGAATAAGAGGAACAAGTGATAGAAATGTATAAGATGTGATACTACAATTGTAACATTCATAGAAAGGAGAACTATCACTATATTATGGAAATACTAAAAATAAATCAGAAGAAGTAGAAACAACCAACATTGAAGATGGCAAAAAAAGAAAACCCTGAATATGCATATTACATCTGCATATGTATATGGCACATATGTACATAACCAGAAAATATATGTATATTGTGATATTTTGAAAATGAAGCATTTACCCAACATGAAAAAAATGAAGAAAAAGAAGAGAATGAGGAGGAAGAGGAAGAAGGGAGGGAGGGAGAGAGGAAGCAAGGAGGAAAAAAAAGGAGGAGGAGAAAGAAAAATCTATCTGGACATACAGTTTACTTTTAAAGACAAACTGCCTTAAGATAATGGAACTATGTCTACATAGTTCTAAAGTAAATATGTTCTATACCAAGCATTCAGTTTGTCTTTTGTATGTGAGAGCAGCTAAAACATATTTGAACATGTGTAAGTGCTCACAAACCTTTGTGCACTTCTAATGAGTAACGTGCATCAGGCCACAAAATTTTAATCAAAATAAGAACTCAATAATAGGGAATTAATAATAACACTTTAAAAATCAGTTAACATTGACTAGGTCTAAATAATGATTGCAAATATAATTTAATAACTTCAAAATTTACTCCATATTAATGAGCAAGGTGAAGAGTCTTAGATTATATTTCAACTAAAATTGAAAGCCATGTTAAATTTTCTGTCTTACTAGAGGAAAGGGGATAAAATATGCTATTTTGTTTCTATCAATGTTTTTTTAAAAGTTCATATATATTTGTTTGCATATATAGAGTTATTAAGTATTATAGACCTATTAGTTGGAGAAAAATACCGTCCATATTTTCCAAAATTTTAGAGGAATCAAAATGTGATAACATTTACATTATATTCAGCAGGAATATAGGAAATTAAAAGTATGTTTTAAGAATAGCAAACAGAATGGGCCCTGTAGGATCACTGACATCTAATGAAGATAAATATAAGCAGTTAATAAGATTAAGAACATTATGCAAATATAAATTTTCTATTGCATAGTGTTTTGTTTTTTGTTTTTTGTTTTTTTTTTCAGATGAAGTCTCACTCTTGTTCCCTCAGGCTGGAGTGCAATGGGAGTAATCTGGCTCACGGCAACCTCTGCCTCCCAGGTTCAAGTGATTCTTCTGCCTCAGCCTCCCGAGTAGCTGGGATTACAGGCGACTGCCACCACACCTGCCTAATTTTTATATTTTTAGTAGAGATGAGGTTTCATCATGTTGGCCAGGCTGGTCTCGAACCCCTGACCTCAGGTGATCCACCCGCCTCAGCCTCCCAAAGTGCTGGGATTACAGGCTTGAGCCACCACTCCCAGCCTATTGCATAGTTTTTGTAACAGAAACACATAAAAAAATTAAAGCAAAGTTAAAAGTATTGCCAAATATATTACTCAAACATACACACCTACACAGACACAGACACAGAGACATGCAAAATGAAGCAAGAGAGGCAATATTAGTAACAGAAAACTGTAGGCTAAAAGCATCAAGACCATTTTACTGAAATTTTTATATAAGTTATAATAGATATAGGCATTTATGAATCAGATAAAAGTGTGTGTTTTAAAATGAATTAATGGAAACTTCTGGAATTTTATAACCAGCTCAATTTATTAACTAATATTAACTTTATATTTATGCTTTATATATTTACCTTTTCCATCTGCTAAAGATTGAATCCTTTTATCAACAAATCATACAAAAACATTTGTTTTGTATTTAATTTTGTATTTATTCACGATTCCTTAAATCATGAAGCATAAACGAACATACTTAAAATGTAAAAAATAATTTTCTCACATCAGAAACCAAGTATCAAGGACATATTTGAGAAAGGGATTTAACCAGAGCCCAAGTGGCAGAAGTACAGATTAAAGAAAAATTTACCACTAATTATTCTGGAGAAGGCTTTTCTCCTTGGAGTTTGAATAAATAGCCACGTACGTGTATACACAAAAATATAGAAACACACACAACCGTGAAATAATCAAGCTGATGCTTATAAAATTATTTCAGTACTATGAGAGGAGAATGTTATCGTGAAGACTCGTAAGAAAGAGAATTCTCAAAATCATTGAGGAAAAGGCTTGCTGAGTGAGCAAGTGTTCAGATGCCCCCTGCAGGCTTTTACAGCGGGTTATTAGTCTGGTAAGACAGAGGAGAAGAGTGTTGACGCATCTCAATCTGCAGAAGACACTATGCACTGTGAGCCAGGTAGATAGTTTTTCTCCCCGCGCCCAGTTAGAGTTTTCTCAAAAAGTTGAGTGTTGAAGAGAAAGTATTCAGAAACAATAGATCAGAATTCAGCCTGTCTGCTCACACAGCTGATTTTCTTCTTTTGTTCTCACGTACAATCTTCCAAAAAGTAGCTGTCTCCAGAAAAAAAAAAATTACTCGTATTCAAAGATGCACAATAGAGGGGAGGGATAGCTTTAGGAGATATACCTAATGCTAAATGACGAGTTAATGGGTGCAGCACACCAGCACGGCACATGTATACATAGGTATCTAACCTGCACATTGTGCGCATGTACCCTAAAACTTAAAGTATAATAATAATAAAAAAAAGATGCACAATAACAAGAAAGTAATCATAATGGAACCTAAGCAAAAAATATCACAACAAAGGAGGAAGCCAACGTGATCTCGGCGGGGGGTGGAAATATGAATAATATAAGCCAATACTCAACAAAACAGCATTTTGAAAAGCAGAACAAAGTAAAAATGTGTTCTCATGACCTGTTTATCTCTAGAACATTACCATTAATGGAAATTTTTAAAGAATGTGCTTAAGAGTAGAAGGAAAATTGTCCCAGGGAAGGTCTGAAAAATACCAGAAGGGGAGGTGAGTGAACATGATAGTAAATATGTGGATAATTCTGAACTAACGTTGACTATATAAACAATAATAACAATTTCTAATCTGGAAAGCAAAATAAGTAAGATATAATTAAATACTAGACTATAATGCTATATAAGTTGGGGTTGAGCAATCCAACTTCAAAAAAATTTTATATTGAGAAAGTACAAATATAAATTTTGATTTTTGAAGAATGCATGTTAAATTTTTAGATAATAAATGTATATTCAGATAATAGTGGGTATATTTTCTACCAGTAGAAAGCAAAGAATGAAAACAACAACAAAAACAACAAACATCAATCAAGTTGGGAGAAGTTCCGTAAGTGAGAAGAGGAGAAAAGGGTGGCACTGATTTCAGTCAGCTGGAGACAAACAATTGCCTTGTCCTATCTTCAGCTGAAGCACAAATATAAAATGTTCTCTAAGATGAAGAAATGAAAAGGTGTGTATCAGAAACACATAAATGTAAATTGTCTGGTTATGTCATATAAAATCTATAGATTGTTACGTTAAGAAAAAAAGCCAAGTGAGATTTGTTACAGGTATACCAGAAATTAAAGGATAAGTATTGCTTAAAATTAAAAAGATGAAAAATGTATCACAGGCAATTTGTAATAATATCAACAACAACAAAAAACTGATGTCATTACATTAAAAAGACAAAACAGACCTATTGGAAAAAGTAATTCAGGAGGTAAAGAAGAACACTTTATAAGGTAAAGATTCAATTCACCAGGTGCATATCACAGGTTTATACTTAAAAATAATTCATTTGAAATTTAAATGGCAACAGTTTACACTGCTACAAGGAGAAACCGATATAGCCGCATTTATAACGGAAGTAATAGTAATCTCACATCATTTGTAGAGTGATCAGTCAAAAATACACAATTAACAAGCTTAATTCAATGAACATATATAAGATACTGTATCCAGTATTGGAATTTACACCTTTATAAGGACAAGATGGCTTATGAGAATTGATCATATATTTGGCTAATTTTAATATAATTCAAAGTCAGTATTATACAAACTGTTTTCTCTGTCCCCAATGTAGTCAAAATCAGTAAAAATAAGATAACTTACAGAACTCATGTTTTTAAACTTAAAAAACATTTTAAAATAACTTGCACAGTGAAAAACCACAATAAAATTAGAAAAACTTTGAGATGAAAAATAAGGTTGCCAAGAAAAATACATATTTTTGCATAAGAAATTCAAAGATACACATCACTCTTATTTTATAGCTGAAAAACTCTTGAAAATATTTCAGCCAACAGAAAAATAAATCATAATAATTTAAAATGCAAGAGTTTTGTCATTAAAGGTGTATTGCTAAGAACTGATAACAGTTAAAATGGATTTATGCCTAAACAATTTAATCATATTTTGCTATGATTATCTGTATACCATTTCATCAGATCATACATTTGGAAAATAGCAATAATTTAGTTAGAAATACAATACAATGCTTTTCTAGATTGGAAATCATTACTTCATCACATTTTCTTCCTAAGCTCTAAGAGAAATGTACTATGTTTTGCTTACTTGAAGAGGGCTCCCTCACGACTAAAATGATTCCAGCTCAGGCAGAAGAAAAAGTGAAATCATAGCCTTGGGGTTCACAATGGCATCACAGGATCTTGCTTATTTAATGAATCAGTGAAGACTCACCTTCTGTGAACCCTTTCTATAGGAGGTAAAAGTTGTCTTTTTTTTTTTTTTTTGCCAGCTCACTCAAACTTGCTTTTTATCTGGTTCAGATGGCAGAAAGACATGCGTGGAGAATAAATAACATGTCATAGAAAGAGCCCTTGAGTTGGAATAAGAAAACTTTGATTAAAATCCAAGCTTTTAATAACATTATTAATGACATGAGGGGTATGTGTTCTTTAACCTCGCTGAGTCTGTTTCCTAAAATTCAATAATTACATTAGCTAATGCATTTAAAAAGGTGATCACTATGTACAAGTTATATATTATGATTAGTTTGAAAGAATGGGGTATATCTTATCTCTAACTTTAATCCCAAGCTTCAGAAATAGAATTGTTCATCAGACAAGAACATAAGGGGGCAAATGGGACGCACAATAGGTTCACGATGGCCTCCGTGAGCTACGAATAAAGAGGCAAACAGCAGAGACGGACCGCAGCACAGAGGGAGGAAATGGAAATAGAACAGAGCTTCTCTCTAGCAGGAGTTGCTTCTAGTTTGGATCCCATATGTTAAGAAATTCCACCTTCCATTTAACAAGAATTTCCTCTGGGAGCCATCATGGGGATGCCGTCTACAGACTAGTGGCATGAGCTTCAAGACACTAAAAGTGTACACTAAGAAAAATATACCAGCACACATGAATGAAATAATTAGCTCAAGGCTCTGATGAAATGGTATGATATCAAATGCAATCTGTGGTGTCAGCTAGCTGGAGAGAGAGAGAAAGAAAGAGGCAGAGGGAGGGGGGAAGGAGAGAAAGAATAAGTTTATTCAGGAAAGATCTATCTTCTGGTTGTAGATTTTCGGGAATATTTACAAGCTGGATATCCCTGTTTCAAAATATGGTACAAACTCACTCTGATTTTAAATTCATCTACCATTTTTGTATCACAGTATAATTAAAGAGCTATTTTGCCTCAGTGATATATTTGAATCGAAATATCATGCTATGTAGTTAAGTATAGGCAGTTTATTTGTTTTAGTTTCTTACCTGACGCATATATCTTCCTGAAATGAAACACGATCTCATTTCTTTTCAAGAGTCAAATACGCTCACACAAGCTAAAACACTTCTATTTCAAGGGAACATGATGCTTCCACTGGAAGCTTTTATTCCTGTTTGGCAGGTTGGGCATGTTTGGAAATCTATTTTTCATCAAACCCTGAAGGGTTATATAAAAAAAAAAAAAGGTTTGCACTGACATAATGAATAGAGAATTTAAGCCAAAAATCTGACAATAAATTAGCTTCTCTGTGCTAAACAGAATTTGGGCCAAAGATACTGATCAGCAATATACAAACAAAAATATATTTAAAAAAATGTATAGGGCGAGCATATTTCCCCTCAAATTACAGCTAAGGTTATTATGCATTTAAACATGGAGGTGGTTGGATGTGGTGAAACCAGTGGTCTCAATTTGCAGGAGCAGAGGTGAGCCCTTGAAAAAGGTATTCTAGCCATTCTGTGAGTTTCACCTATCGAGGTATTTTCTTTATTTAATTAGAATTTAGTAAGTTCATTTTTTTTTCTAATTTAGAAGGATATTAATTTTTTGTTTAACCTTAGGATGCATAGTAAATTTCAATTTAAATATTTTTAATAACATTTGAAAAGAAACAGCAAAATAAAACAATATTTATAAGATTAGCAAGTAGATGTGGGTAGTTTATCGTTTTGGTATACTGCTCTTGAAATTGAACAATGTGTGAAGACTCTGAGACAACACAAGAAATTATATAATTAAATCCAGGTAAAATAGGATCTGCCAGAAGTAGGCCTGCTTTACTGGGAGAAAGTTTTAGGAAATAAAAATAAATTGGATTACTCTTGTTTCCAAAATATGTCATAGGATCCTTTTGTTGTTGCTCTTTTTTTCTCTTCTTTTTTCTTCTTTTTAGATTTATATTAGTTTTCTGTAAGAATGATTTCTTACATGGAAGGGTAGAGAAGAGAAAGTTGAGAATTATATCATTTCAGGGCTACTCATGGAAAGATATTTATAGTATTGAAGGTTCACAATTGTACAACACCATCCCCCGACCCCTGTACCCCTTCTGTTCTAAAGCTACAAAGGTGTGAGAGGTTACAGAAAAATGGGAGCTTGACCTAGAAGTGGAGGGTGATGTCACACAGGAAAACAATCATACCTTTATATTTTAATAATAACCTGAGCTGCAATTCTTAGCTTTGGAACTCTGGGGAGATAGATGACTTTAAAAATAACTTTACATGTAGTGATTTTTTCCAAATACATTTAAGCTAAACCCTTAAAAATCTCTTTAATTCCTAAAATGAGCCACTATTTAAGAAAACTAGTCCCTTCAAAAATTGAAACATTTTGGATCTACAGATCTCTTACCACACATTAAAGTAGGCTCATACATTTTGCAGGAGGACTTATGAGAGCTGGACTGGGTTGAAAAGGAACAATCTAATCTTGATAAAACTGAAAGATTAAGGTTAGAACAGTTTGATAGTCATTATTCATTAACAAGAAAGGGTACAAAAATGTACCTTGTACTTTGTTTCCTTTGAAAATATGTTCTTCAATATTTTATCTTTCCTTGCTTAACATGTACGCTTACCTATTTTAGTAGCACTTTTAATTAAAAGTAAAATCCAGAGAACAATTAAGCTTCTTCTAAAATTTACTTTTTTCATGGCTATGTCCTATGTCTAAAATTTAAACACACAAAGCCTTCTGTCTTACCTGGTAGTAGTCTACTCCATTTTTTAGGCAAAGTATTTAAGACATAATGATCAAGCTTCAACAATGAAATGCAAGTTTTATTTAAAAATCAATCTTTACAGTGCAAGTTTATTTGATTTCCTATCTATTGTGTTAATATTAATTAGGTTATTTTGCTTATGCATTTTATTGTAAGATGCAAAATTTTAAGTGTCATGGTGAACAGCCTTCTAAAACTTTCCTGCTTGTTACATTAAGAAATCAATGTCAAATTATATATAACCTTCTATTTTTTTCTAAATAGGCTTATTTCCCCCCACTCTAAAGCAAATGTAATTTCTTTGTTCAAAATTCCTCAATTTTCGGAACACACACTACAAGATGAGTTCTACAAGTGTCCTTACTCATCTGCCTGTAGTCTTGCTCAAAACCTGGGAAAGATTTTTCAACACTCGCTCTGCCAGTAGGTAGAACTTAGCAGAGTTGTCTTTAAAGTTTAATATAAAGAGTTGTGACCCAGACCCCGTAGCTGGCTACCTGCATATTTCATACATGCTCCACATTTTACATCCCATTCTCTTTTTAATGTTATTTGTATATACCCATTTTAAAGCAGGATCTCACTTTTTAAATCAAAAGTTCTGATAGAGTATCTACTGGGTACTTAGCAGCTGCCTAGTACTGGTTATAATGTGGTGAAAAAGACCAACAAGGTTTCTGCTATCACAAAGATTACAAGAGCAACTTCCCACCCTGTTGCTTAGTAGAGTGACCCAAACCTAGATAGTACCTGGGTGAAAAACAAATGAAGGCAGATACAGGTAATAATGCAGCTACTTGAATATTTCTATTTCAAATATAGGAAACTGCCAGAGAAAGGAAAATGTTTTGATCAAGTTATTTAGAAATTAAGTGCTAGCTGCATTGCTGCTCTATTAAAAAGTAAATTGCTTATTCATTCACTTTAAGAGGGAAAAATGAATCAATAGAATATGAAATTCTTTATAAAGGTAGAGCTTTTAGACATTCCAAAATACTATTTGTTTAATGTCTAGCATAAACAAAATATTTGTATTGATATTTCTAAACCTTATACAACCTGAGCCTCAACATTTTGTACTAAACTTGAACCAATCATTTTATTTTAAGAGGATATTCATTATCAAAGAATCAACATAGATGAAAGATTCATCTACTGTTATATAGGTAGCATGAGTACATATATATAATAGAATCCTCTTCCGCCCTTAAAAAAAAAAAAAAAAAAGGAAATCCTGACCTTTGCTACAACATGGATGATCCAGAGGGCATTATCTTGAGTAAAATAAGCTAGACATAGAAAAAGAAATACTACATAATCTTACTTGTGTGTGAAATCTAAAAAAGTTAAATTAATAAGAGTAGAGAGTAAAATGGTGGTCACCAGAAGCTGTGGTAGGGAGACTGGGGAGATGTTGGTCAAAGGATACAAAATTTCATTTAGACAGGAGAACTAAGTTCAAGAGGTCCATTGTACAACATAGTCATTATGGTTAATAACAATGTATTATAGACTTGAAAATTTGTAAGACAGATTTTCAGTGTTCTCACTACAAAAAAAATGGTAAGTATGGGAAGTAATGTATATAGTAATTAGCTTTATTTAGCCACTCCACAATGTATATGTCAAAATATCATGTTGTACACCATAAATACATACAATATAAAAGAGTAGATTGAACAATCATCTGTCGTTTTCATTATTAATTTGGAAAAAAATAATGCTTTAATAATATATGCTCTTCTGTGGTGCCCATTGTTCAGCAGGAGCAAAGGTGGATCTTTTGACCCTCTGCCAAGTGGACATGCCTGACTCTAGATTCTGAAAAGCTAAAAATGACACTTCCCATATGCCTTTGCAGCCGAGAGTCAGGACGAGAGTTGGTTCTACTGAGAAGTTGTATTTGTACAAGGTAAAAGGTACAAGCAAGGAGTATATTTCTTTCTTTCTCTTTCTTTTCTTTTTTTCTTCCTTCCTTCCTTTCTTTCTTTTCTTTCTTTCTTTCTTTTTCTTTCTTTCTTTTCTTTCCTTTTTCCTTCTTTCTCTTTCTTTCTTTTCTCTCTTTCTCCTTCTTTCTTTTCTTTCTTTTTCTTCTTCTTTCTTTCCCTCTCTCCCTCCCTTCCTTCCTTCCTTCCTTCCCTCCTTCCTTCCTTCCACCTTCCTCTCTCTCTTCTTTCTTTTCTTCTTTCTTTCTCTCTTTCTTTCTTTCCTTCTTTCTTTTCTTTTCTTTCTTTCTTTCTCTTTCATGTACTGGCAAGGAAGATCTTGTTTTTCAAAGCAATACTGCAGTGTCTGTTCTTCACTTCCCTTGGTGTTGAGAGGCAGCTGTGGCAAAAGTAGTGGTGATAGCTGATTCCCAGCTTTCTGATTCTGAGATTGCTTTTATAGTGGATTGTTCATCTGCAATAGTTCCAGTGGTGATCTCAGTCCCTGGGTGTGTCAGTTCTCCTGTGCTGTGTTCCAGCCTAGAGCCCACAACTGTGGCTCTTCCTATCATTATTGCGAAAAGTAGTTTATTCTCTGTGTTAAATGAATCTTTCCTGCTTTAAATATTTAGATTTGTTTCTGAATAACAGTATTGCATCAAACCGAGAATTGTCACCCCATATCTTTTCTTAACCTGTTTCCACACTAGAGTTTCAACTGGTCACATGCCCATCCAACTTAAGACTTCCTTTTTCAGCCTCCCTTTTGAGAGGTAGGACCATGTGTCTAAGCTCTAGACAATGGAATTTAAACAGAACATATTTGGTACTTCAGGCTTTGTCCTTAAAGATTAGAGCATGCAATATTCTGGAAGCTTTCCCTCTTTCTGATAGTTGTGTCATGCATGGCAAAGGTTTCCCTGAATCCAGAGACAGAAGTGACATATTGAGAACGGAAGAGTTGTCCTGTCCTGCCAACGACAAGCAACCTACCACTTGATATTTAGTGAGACATAAATTTTTATCTAGTATAAAATGCTGTGTTTTAGGGTCTCTTTCTATGTTTTAATGGCATCTAATCTTAAATGAAACATGACTTGTTTACTGGAAGTGTTCTCTAGCATAATAAAAAAATGAAGCTTTGGTCTAAGGATTGAGAGTGGGTGAGAACACAGATATTGCAGGCTAGAAAGATAGTAATTCTCATTACTTTATGATAAAGCATTTCATAAAACTGTCATTTGCAATCCTTAAAAAGGGAGATTACTTGCCAAAAGAACAGGTAACCTCTGTGAACTGCTGAGGAAGACTCTTGTGCAAAGTTCTGTGACAATATGTACTCGGGGTAGAGGTGACTCTAAAAAAGGAGGGCTGGCAGTAAATAGGCCTCTGACTTTTTCAAGTGCCCACATTAAAACCTCTCAGTTAATTGAAGTTCTTTATAGTTTCAAAGGTTAGGCTGAGAGTGATGCTTCAAAGTAGCTTTTCAGGTAGCTTCAAAGTAGACACCCATAAATTGAAGGAGAACAGAATGTGCTAAGCAAAGAAACCAGTAAATAAAAGAAGATAGTCTGCATGCATAGCAACACGGCCTGGGTTAGGTCTTTGGGTATGATAATTTGCCCATGGATCTGACTGGAAGCAACTAGACCAAAAGCAGACCAAGGTTTTGAGAGAATTGCATTGATCTGCAGAAGCCAATCTGTGTTTGACTTTTAAAGTATCTCCCATGCCCCACGACTGGCTTTGCAGCATGTACATCACAAAATATGTGCAGCTCCAAGGACAGAATATTTTCTAATTCTTTCTTACAAAATAATTACAGGGTAATTAAATACTTCTGAGAATAAAATGGATACATATTTAGAATAGATAATTCATTTATTGAATACTTACATTACACCAAAACAATGTTTTGGTTACTATAGCAGTAATGGACAAATAATCTCATAGAGAAATGAAAATAGGAACCATAAGTAATAAGGGACAATAAATTCCTCCAAGATAACATAATTCTTCCTCGATAATCAAGGAAATTATTTCACTGCCATAGCAGAAGAGGTCAAAAATCTTATCCAGTGGTATTTGATCATTGCCTTGAAAAATGACAGCTGTGCCTTTCCTCTTCTTGTATACCTGGATATTTGGGTAATTGACTGCAAGTTGTTCCCCAGTATTCTTTACCCTCTTCTTTCCTGATGATGGCCAACTAGCCGAAGGCCATCGTTTCAAGCCTTTCTTTCAACTAGATGTGGGCAACTTACTGGTTCTAGTCAACGAAATATGGAGAGGAACGATGCCTGATTATTCTAGTTGTGCTCTTAAAAGAATTATCTGTGTGCTCTCCTGTCTGCTCCCTCGCCCTGAACACACACACCATCAATCAGTTGGGAGATAGTGAGGAAACCTTGCACTGAACATGGCAAAGCTGTATAGGTTCTCACTGTCATCTTAGATATAAAAGAAAGAAAGTAAAAACACAAATGAGAGAAATTTTGTCTTGTTTACATGGCTGCATTTTGGGTACTTTTGTTATAGAATTAGATTAAAACTGTATTAACTCCTACAGTAGCCATAAATTCAAGTAATTATTGTTCTTAAAAATTTACTTATAGAAAATAGATTCAGAATAGACTCAAACTGACTATTTCTCTTTTTTCATTTCTTTTAATTAATTAATTTATTTATTTATTTTTGAGACGGAGTTTCACTCTTGTTGCTCAGGCTGGAGTGCAATGGTGCGATCTCGGCTCACCGCAATCTCCACTTCCCGAGTTCAAGTGATTCTCCTGCCTCAGCCTCCCGAGTAGCTGGTCAGGCATGTGCCCTACTAATTTTTTACTTTTAGTACAGACGGGGTTTCACCATGTTGGTCAGGCTGGTCTCAAACTCCCAACCTCAGGTGATCTGCCCGTCTCAGCCCCCAAAGTACTGGGATTACAGGCGTGAGCCACTGCGCCCGGCTTGAGCCCCTGCACCCAGCCCTCTTTCTTTTTTTAAATTTTTAAGTGAAAATTTAAATTTTTTTAATTAAGAAATTATTATTATAATTATTATTATTATTTTGAGACGGAGTCTCACTGTCACCCAGGCTGGAGTTCAATGATGCAATCTTGGCTCACTCCAACCTCCGTCTCCCGGGTTCAAGCAGTTCTCCTGCCTCAGCCTCCCAAGTAGCTGGAGTAGCTGGAACTACAGGCGCATGCCACCATGCCCAGCTAATTTTTGCATTTTTAGTAGAGACTGGGTTTCACCATGTTTGCCAAGATAGTCTCAATCTCTTGACCTCGTGATCCACCTGCCTTGGACTCCCAAAGTGCTGGGATTACAGGTGTGAACCACCGTGCCCAGCCCAAACTGACTATTTCTAGGTGCAGGTCCAAAATGAGAATATTACAAATATTATAAAAACTTGATATTAAAAAATTATAATAAAATATGTTTATAAATAACTTTCCCCAGAGGATATGAAAATAAAGTAAGTCATCTATTGAATATTAATGCTACTAACCATTAGATTAATTTAAATAAACATTCTTTCACAGATTCACATCTTAGAGATTCCTACAGCTCTCCACGTGGTTTGGTAAAGAGCCAAGAAACAGTGGTCATAGATGGACCACTGGAAACGTGATTTCATAAACTCTAGGGTTCCATTCTGAAAAGAAAAACAAAACAGTAAGAATGGAAAGCAATCTACCTTAGATCATTAAGTGAGTGTAAAGTTAAATTCAACAACTAATACAAAGTACACAAAAACATAGGATTGGTTTTTAAATTCCTCTAACTCTTTAAAAATAAAATAAGAAAAACATATATTCATCCATTCTCAAATCTGTTGATTAAAGTAAACGGCTCATGTTTCTCCACTTTAAGCACTAGGCTCTTAGGATGCATTTTGTTTTTCTTACTCAGGTTTGTCTCTTTGGAGCAGCCTCAGAAAATGCTCGCTGCTTTATGGCTTCTAGGGTTGCTGAAGTGAGAGAAAAACTGAAACATGCAATCTAAGGAATGAGATGCAGAAGATAAGATGTGGCTAATTGCTGTCTTAAAATGAAAAAAAAAAAAAATTAGTTGAAGCCCCCAGATTGGTTATTGGCTAGTTTTGTCACTAATCATTGTGTGTTACCATAATGGCCAGATAATTAGAATATAGAACATAAGAGACAGGGATGATCAAGCTGGAATTACTTTGTGGACATTTGGGAAACACATAAATAGTTACAGTCCTTCAAGAATTTCATTGTGATACAACTCCAGAGCGTGGCGGTCACTGTGCTGGTTTCCTTTATGCCTGTTTTTACCTTTTAAGGTTTAAGTTATTTAGATAAGACCTTTTTAACGCTTCTCCTGTACTTCTGAAATTGCACTGGTCTTTATCTAAACAAATCTTGAGGTATTTATATCTTTCTGACTTGTATGATAATATGTGTGCATATATATACATATACACACACGTTTTACTCTCCTATAATATAGAATCGGTATTTTATTCACATACCTTTGCTTCTTGATTATAATAAGCACCAATTTTTTTTAACAATTGATTGTCAATAGGTCTTGATCCTGCTTCTGTGCCTTTTGTATTTCCACATCTGTTTTGTATTACTTCTACCATGACTATATGTGTTACAAATAAGTTTTTTAAATTTATCGACTTATTTATTTCTTTATTCATTTTCTTGCCTACTGGAGACAAAGCTGATGCAACAAGGAGATAAATTTTCCTTCTTTCCCATAACATTTTGTAGCACAGCTTTTAAAAATGTTCTTTTTAAAAAATCTATTCTTTGAATATGATCATTTTTCTTGAGATATAGTTTATACACAGTGAGATGTGTAGATCTAAGAGCACAGCTTGATGAGTTTTGAAAAGTGCATAGACCTGTGTAATCTTGTCAGGATATGGAACATTTCCATCATCTCAGGGAAAGTTTCCCCATATGTCTTCCAAAACAAGTGCTACCTTTCTTCCCTGAGGCAGTCACTGTCCAAATTTATATTAATGGACTTCAGGGCATGCTACCCCAAAATATGGCATTTTGGCATTTAAGGAAAGAGCAGAAACAGGAAACTTACTCTCTGACCTTCTCCTGCCCTTCTCCCCTGAAGCAGGTTGTAAAAGAATTCTCTGCCTTTCTTCCAAACTAGGTCAAAAGACCCTCCTCATACACAGAGAAAAGAAATGTATATGTTTCTGAAGACACAGGGACACAGAGTCGAATTTGAACAAACAGGCCTTGCTAGTTCCCCCAAGTTTATTACCATTAGATTATACATATCCTTTTGTCCTTCAACTACATTCCTGCACGACTAGCCACTTCATTGAATTTAGCATAAAAATATACAAGTGTCTATTTCTTTGGGTTTTCATTTCTGAAGGCTCCAACACCACCCAAAACTTTTATTCAATACATTTATATGCATTTTGTTAATCTTTTATTACAGGTGACTTAGCTATGAGCCTTGTGATAGGTGAGGAAAAGATATTAGTTTTTCTCCTCCACTTTATTGTCATATATTATTTCCATCTTTATAGATTTGTTGGATTATGCTGTCTTGGGTGAAGAGTAATTTGTCTGACAGAGAATATACTGTTGTGTCAATTTGATAACATTGGGCTTGATTACAGTAGGTTGAGAGACTAACCTTGCTCACTGAGCAAAATTCTGTCAAGGATTTGCACCATATTAGTTCTATAGTTTCGGTTATATCCTGTACATAAGTTGTTATATTCAGAGAATTGTAATAACCTATTTCTATATTTGCCTGAGAAGTAAAAATATTGATATGACTCGGAATATTTGATCTGCTTAATTTCTAACATTAATATTTGAAAAATTTATGTCCTGTAGTTTTTTAACTGAATGTTCCTTTTCTGAATATGTCTTTTCTGGAAAAAACTAATTTAAGAATTTACAGAATAAATGTCATTTACACATTTAGAAATACTTGAGTAGAGTTTATTGCATTCAGAGATGGTGTATTAGTAGAAACATGAATAGTACAAAGTGTCATGTGTAATTTTGGTATCTTCATTCCTTTCTTCTTAAGATAAATTACTGGCTTAATTTGCAGACATCCTCCCAAATCCTGAAAATGACTGTGGTATGCATATTTCTTTAACACATTGTAAATTGAGATGATAGAAAAGCCTTAATTTAACAAAAATGAAGCTACGGTTATTATTAATTTTTAAGAATCCAAATATTTGTGCTACGTATTTCAAGAAAAACAGATTAAGTATAATAGTATGACTCTTCAAATTTTAAGTGATGGATCTATGCCTTCCATTTCAACAGATATTTTAAACCATGGTGCATCGTGAAGATAATTTCATAAAAGTAAGAGTGGGACTCATCGATGTATTTGTGATACTGTAGGCTATACTAAATACATTGTACATGATGAATTTCAAGTATATTTCTGGTCATTGTCTACTGTTATCACATGCTTAGAGTTTTACTAGAGATGCATTTGTAGTTTGTGTGATATAACAACTGGTAAACAACAAGACTCAAATAGACAAAAAATAGCTCCCAGTATATAAATGACTATGACTAAAATTTCCAATTATTCCAAAAACTATAAGTTGACAGTTTTAAGTGGACTTTTCCCTTCTAAATATAAGTTTTCATTTGACCACTGAATAGGTTCTTGTTGCTTACATAAATAAATGTGTTATAAATACTCACAATCTCAGGCAACATCACAAATGTTCTCCATCTGTCTTTGCATAGAAAACAGATCAATTTACTGTAGTTGAAATTTATTACATATAATGCTACATATGTTTTACTAGGCAAAGATTTCTAAAAACTCTAGAAAATTCAAGAATTAAGGAATTCTACTCTCTTTTCTGATTTCTTTGCTCTTTCTTCAGTTTCCCCATACACTTATTAAATCCTAAGGTTTTAATAATGCCAGAAATATTTTAACTAGTCACTAGAAGATCCATGAATTTCTATAATTATCTGATTTTGCACATGAATTCTCTGATTTTTACATATATTTTGAGTATAATACAATTATATGGCATGAAATGTTATTCAAATACATTTATAGATAAATTTTATTAAATGTCAAAGCAGAAGTTGGTATTTCTGATGTAAGCCTGGCCTACTTTTCTAACATATCCCTTAATATTTTTGCCTATTTTGTTTTTAATATTGCACTTTCTAAATTGTTGTACTGCTAGTTTGCCTAGACAATTAGGTCACAGACATAGGAAAATGGTGATTTTAAAATGTTAGCAAGGAAAGGGCAGTAGCGCATTTATTTAATTTGAATACTCTTAGAATTGCAGTTAACTTGGATGTTAATGAAGGGAGTATCTGCTTTGTTTCTGAGGGAAAGCAAACCTGCGTTTTTAACTATTCTACAGCGCCACCTTCTGGAAATGAAATACTTCTCTAAATGTCAAGAAGCTCCTCCTGATTGTAGCTAAAAGAACTAGGACATGAGAAAAATCATGCCTCATGAGAACTATATATTATTTTCAATCAAATATGTTTTTTCCCTTTGGGAGTATGAAAAAGGACAATAATGTATGGCAAATTCATAATAACAAAATGTTTTTCGACTGCTATACTGGGAATAAAATTCTGTCAATTTCACTTTTTTTCTGTTGGTACAACTAAATAATAAAATTGTCCTGCTTCCATAATATGTGCCATTTTATATTACCTAGATATAGTATATAAAATGTATAAATCTATTTTCACCATAATAAGAACAAGCTAATTGTTAGCAGTTCCAGTCGATATTTTCTAAACTAGTGAACTTAACATTTTGTTTGCTTGAGACAGGAGAAAATCAGATTTTTCTGACTAATTCTGGTTACATTGAGTGAGCCAAACTTATAATTAGTTAGAGTTAAGATTTGTGTACAGGGCATCCCCCATTTACCTCCTTCAAGGAAATATTATTTTCACTGTGATATTATTAAAAGGCTTTTTTTTTAAATGAACTATTAGTATTTATTAGTTGGAAGCTTATTCGAGTTAAGATGGGTTTGTAAAGAAAAGTTTAAAAAGGACAGTTTTATTTCTGAAATTTTAGCTTTGTGAAATGTAAGATGTTTCTGAGTTTTCACTTTTTTAATGAAAAAAGTTAGCAGAAGATTTTCAATTTCTAATTTCTGTTTAATTTATAATTCTGGTTGCTAAATGACTATGTAGATATATACTGGTCAAATAATATTAATAGTATCATTCAAATGTTTGCCTAAATCTGGAGGAGCAAATTTATTTAGTAGTGAACAGTCGCTCCTGCCCATGATAGATATTACTAATTGATCTTGGCTCTATTTCTTACTTAGCCAGGAAGCTGTTTATACAATACTTTGCTTTAAAGTGCTATTCAATTTAATTTATGAAACATGGTTTATGGATTAACCAGGGCCTAGGAGGACCATGAGTAGGATGAAAAGGAAAATACTTGTAGTAGAAGTCAGGGAGAAAGAGAAGCAAGTAATATCAATTTTAAAGAAAAAGTGAAAACGTAGTTACTTTATCTATATAATTTATGTTGGAAATAGAGTTTATAGTCTCAAACTATCTTCAATTAAATTCCACCATTAGATATTCATTCTTCTGAAAGTAATTCTTTTTATTCAACAGTAAATACCTTTGAAAGGCCAAAAACATAATGCTATCCCAGTCACTAACAGTTCTATTAACTTTATTTCTTAAAATATCAGTCACCTTAGAAACATCTTTTCTTGAGTAAGGGTGGTGGTAGGGAATGAAGTATAACAGATATTCTAGCACAGCGTGCAGTCCAAAAAGAGCAAATGCCATAGGAAGAGAAAAATAACAGATTGATGATATTGTCTAAGAAGAAATCCAACAACTTTCAAGCCTATTAGGTGCCAGATACTGTTTTATGTGTTTAGGATAAAGAGAATATGCGCTAGAGTCCTAATAACATAAAAAGCACCTTACCGGGTCAGAGAAATATGCATAAATGGAGATGTTTGGAACCTTTTCATTTAATTCATTATCATGCCTGCAAGTAGTACAGAGGGTAAAACAACCTACAAATAAAACACATTTATGTGTTTTATGTGTTGCCAATAAAACACATTTATGTTGAGTAATACATTTAAAAACACTCAGAGAGAAAATAAATCGTCCCAAAGAGATATAAGACAAGAGCATGGCATGCCCAAAAGTGTTGTTCATATATAAATGACTTTACATACATAAGAAATATGATGATCTTAAGGAGCATTGGTTAGTAATAGAAACGTATAAAAATCAGCCACAGGTGCAAAGTTGAAGAATTGTTTGTTTGTTTGTTTTCTGAGATGGAGTCTCGCTCTGTCGCCCAGGCTGGAGTGCAGTGGCACCATCTCGGCTCACTGCAGGCTCCGCCCCGGGTTCACGCCATTCTCCTGCCTCAGCCTCCCGAGTAGCTGGGACTACAGCGCCCACCACCTCGCCCGGCTAATTTTTTGTATTTTTTTTAGTAGAGACGGGGTTTCACCGTGTTAGCTAGGATGGTCTCGATCTCCTGACCTCGTGATCTGCCCGTCTCGGCCTCCCAAAGTGCTGGGATTACAGGCGTTAAGCCACCACGCCCGGCCCAGAAGAATTCTATCCAAATACTGCCCATGTTAATAGGTAAAACATATTTTAGTTGCAAATTGGTTTAAGGAGAAGAGAGGGAGAGAATTTACATATTTCTAGGTTTATAGAAATTTAAAATTCAAGGGTACAGTTGACTTGAGACACTGCTTGAGCTCAGAATTTAATACTATCACCAGAAATTGGTTTTTCTTTCTCCCTGTCTCACCTGTGCTTTTCTCTGTGTCAGCTCCATTCTCAGGTACCGTTGGCAGTTTTCAGGTACCATTTCCTTGGTTTACAATCCAGGTAGTTAGTTTCTGCTTCTCAACAATTCTCAATAATTTGAGTCTCACTGGTACAGGAGTTAAGAATAAATTACTTAGGCAGATAGTAAGGGTATGGGAGTCCTCGGTAAGGCTTTCCTTTTGAATGAAAAGCAGTCCCAAATCATTTTCTAACAAAGAGCAGCCTGTAAAGTTGAGGGGCAGACACAAAGAAGCAAGCTGGGAGCTTTCACGTGTGAATGTAGCAGGAACTAAGGACTAAACATGTTCAAGATGGCGGCTCCATCTTCCCTTCCTTTTGTCAGGCATATGTACAATAAGAAGCAGACAAGATGGTGCTGATGAACTGGAAAGTCCATTTGCATTATAAGATTAGGGTGGAGTGACCAGCCTTCCCCTTGCATGCCCTATGTAAACGTCATACCTGATGGAACCAATCTGTGAGCCCTATGTAAATCAGACACCACCTCCTCAAACCTGAGACCATAAAATCCTATGCATTGGCCACCAGCGGGTCACTTCGCTAGGAAACACCTCTCTCTATAGAGACAGCTGTTTCTCTTTCTCTTTCTTTTCTCTTCTGCAGATTAAACCTCCACTCCTAAACTCCTGGTGTGTGTCTGTGTCCTAAATTTCTCTGGCACGCGACAACAAACACCAGGGCACATACCCCAGATAACTTAGCTGTTTCATCAGTGACTCTAATTGTCCTGTTTTTCTCTTCCTATAGATGTTGGGCGTGTCAAAGTAGAGATGTCCACACATCTATCTTGGGAGAAAAGACTGGAGTCTTTTAAGTATTACAATTCCATAATCCAAACCTGGTTCTCTATTTCTGAGAGATTGCCTATTTCTCCAAAAATTCTATTTAGGAAATGGGACTTAGGAGATTTTCCTCTTAGACATCAATAATGAACACTGGCATATTAAAATCTGGGAGAAGTCTTGCAGTGAGAAAAATTTATAGAATTTATTGAGTACATATTATGTTTTATATAACATATGATTTTCCTTCATCAGACCATTGAGATATAGTTTGGGAAATTATAAGACTGACTATCTCAAATGTAAACATAAATTATTCTTGTTATAATAGCCTCTTGCCATTAAATATTTAAATGATAGTATTCCTCTTCTTATACACTAGATCTGCCAAGCAAACATTTGGTTATAGTATGAGTCTCCAGCTAAGTCTACTGGTGAGGAGAGGTTGTCCTAGACCTGTCCACAAGACAATTCCAGTCTGAATGACTGCCGTATTGCTAATGGTAAATTACAATATTTCCCCATTTGAGGCTTCTAAAACGCAGATGCCCACATAATCTCTTAAAGTACTTTTCAGTTCACATGCTTTATCATTTCATCCTCACAAAAATTCTGTGAACAGATTGGGTGAATGAAAATACATCTTCTTTACAGCTGAAAAATCGAGAGTCAGAGGGGAAAATGAAACTTGCTTGGAGTCACCAATAAAGAATTATAAATCTGGGAATCTAACCCAGATCTTTGACGGCAAAATAATATTTTATAATAAGCTTGTTTTTGAAAATTGTGCTTTCTACCTTTTAAAACACCACCAATATTATAATCTATAATATATAAATTGGACTCAGTATAATACATCAGATTTACAGCCAGAAGTACTGTGTGTTTTCTTATGAGAAATGGATTCACTTGTGATGGGCTGAAAATATCAGCTTTCTAAGTCTGCAATGTAGTTAAGTTTTGACCCTGAAATTTGGTATATTTAACCAGCTATGCTTCATTGTGAGGCCACCTAGAGGTCAGCCAGCTATCATATTTTGGAAGCACCCAACTGTCCTTTTAAGGATTTTCTCTGGCCTTCAGTTTTGCCCATTGTGGGTTGATTTTGCAAAAGATGATCAAGGTACTGTTCTTAGAAGCTCAATGAATCTTATGGAGGACTCAAATTGAAATAAAAATACTTCTAAAGCTTTGCAATTAAAATTTATTTCTCAGCTAAAACCTTAACTTCTTTTAAAGGGCAGTATATTTTATTCTTGATAAGCTACCAAAAATTTTAAAATCATGAAAGCCAATACTAATGAGGTTTTGCAAAAAATTCTGCAATATTAGACTAGTGGCAATGGTGACATTGCTCTAGGTAGTCCATAAAATGTTGAGGTGCTCTAACTCTAGAAACTCAAGTTGTGAATTTATAAATAAAATTTTAGTATGAGAGTGATTTGTAACAGTGAAAATTTTTGAGCAGTCTTATTACCAAACCATAAAGAGATGGTTAAGCAAATAATGCTGTATTAGATAAAGGGAAAATTCTGTTATCACTAAATTTGAATGTATAAAGACTAGCAACCTTAAAAATTGTAAGTTAAATATGCAGTGCATCTAATTGCACATTATAATGATAATTAATAAAATGTGTAACTTAAAAAAATTTAGATGGAACATTGAAAAATGGAAGACATTATTTCTGCTTGTGAGGATACAGTAGATTTTTTTTTCCCTCCCAAAGCACTCTTGGGTAATTTTTAATACAAATTTTTTAAATGAAGTAAAACAGAATGCTGTAAAAATATTCAAAGGAAATCTAACAATTTTATGATAAAATATTGAGATGTAAGTAAATCTTTCACTACGGAGTAGGTTTTTTCTCAGTGTTTAATTATATCACACTGACATCAAAATGTGTAAAATGCAGCGCTGAGTTAAAATTGGAATTCACTGGAAATGAGAGGTTCTAAAACATGAAGGATCGAACGTTGTTTCTGAGTAAGAGATGCTCCCAAACATGAATTATATAAAATAGACTGCCTTGTTTATTTTTTATTACGAGTTTTCCTATTTTTTCTGACTCACAATAATTCCCCAATTGAGGCTTCTAAAATACAGATGCCCACGTAATCTCTTAAAGTATTTTTCAGTTCACATGCTTTATCATTTGATCTTCACAAAAATTCTGTGAAACAGATTGGGTGAATAAAAATACATCTTCTTTACAGTTGAAACATTGAGACTAAGAGGGAACAGAGAACTTGCTTGGAGCCACCCAAAAGAATTATAAAGCTGAAAATATAACCTCGATCTTTGACTTCACAAATAATATTTTATAATAAGCTCGTTTTCAAAAATTGTGCCGCCTTCTTTTTAAGATGCCACCAATATTATGTATAATCTATGCTAACTCCATATTGCCATACATTGCTTCTGAATTACTTCTGAAATTAATGTTCGTTGTTATAAAAATATTATAAGTGTCCCCAGGACAAGACTGGATCTTCCCTTTAATTACTCTTCACATTTGGAAGCAGCTTGATAGCATTGCGGCAGTGCCTAAGACATACCTGATTAAATAATGGCTGGAAATTGTAGTATTTTCCTGATTTGATTAACACTTTCATTTACTTATAAATCACTTTTAGAGATAGTGTAAAATGCAGAGAAAATGATTGGATTTGTGGATCTCCTGGATAAATGTAGTTTTGAGACCCAGAAAGCAGGTATGAGATAAGCTCAGAATTCTACCAAAAGTAAGGAAAAAGTTCTTGTTTACTAAATTTTCTGTTTTATTATACATTTTAAGCAATTTATCAAGAACCCCCAGTATTCCATTTTATTAAACCATCTAAAATATTAGATTCTATAATTTATTTTCTGCTAATGGTTTGAATAGAGCTCACTATACTGGAATTATCTTAGTATTCTTCTATTTTTATTTTAGGCTCTGCTATTAGCTGATGGTTATTTTATTACCTCTACTGACTGGCAGTTAGATTTCTATCCTGTTACAGATTATAGAATTTGGGGTAAAATATATTTTTCTTCTAGACATTTTCTTTAGTGAATAAAATTATTTTGCTTGATTCGGCATTTTCAATTTACCCAGATCACTTTGACAACTAATGTATTTTTAATCACTATTTTATGCTATACTCATGTAATATACCCTCTGTTCTCATAGTTATTACCACACTGAACCTTGTGCTTAATTCTCCCTTCTTCTCTTACTGAATATAAGCTCTGGAAGGCAGGGACTCAGTCTTAATTTTCTTGGTATTCTTTTGTCTGTTACAATACCTAGCACATAAACATCCTCAGGATCTTCAATAAATTAGAGTTTATACCTAGCACATAAACATCCTCAGGATCTTGAATAAATTAGAGTTTATAAGTGCCTTTTAAATATTTTTAAAAGTTTTCTGTTTTTTTTTCTGTTGTATTTTCTAGAAACCTAATTTACATAATTAAAGTAGCAAATTCAGTGTGAAGGCGGGTGTCATAGAGTTTCTGAATTTGAAATTCTATTTGAAAATGGAGGAATTATAGGAAATGGGAGTACACATTAAAAATGAAAGCCAGTTTCATAAACTAATAGACAAAAAGAAATCTAAATTGATGGCTCCATAACAAGCACTTTAGTTTCTCACCACTTGTTTCTTTCTTCAGGGCTTAGTGTCTACTCTCACTAATTATAATTTTTCAATTACACATGCTAATTGTGATTAAAATGTTTTTAATTATCTGTGTTTTTAAAGTTTTTAATTTACCCCCTTGTTTTCTTTGAATTTGAATTGTACTTTGGGCCAGGTAGAAGTCACATACTGACTTTTAACATATGATTTAACCTTTCTGGGATGATGCCATCTCTAACAAGAGTTTTCAACCAAGATCACCAACAATTTAATTATTGTAGTAATTATTCTTTTAAAATTTTTTTATCTGAAAAAATTTTTACCCAACACCTGCAGATGTAGTAATTATTCTTGCTTTACTCTATTCTGTCAACAATTTGTTATCCAGGAAAACTATCATTGAAATTAAAATACACACACACACACACACACACACAGAAAGACTTTATAGGATTTAAACTTTGTTTATGAATTAATAATTTTATAATTATTCAGGCATTTCTGATTACATAAATCAAATAATCTTGATATTGAAAACTTCATTTCAGGATACATTTCATAGTACAGTGTACATTTACATTACTTACCTTATATGTTCTTCTTTAAGTCGTATTTCTCTGGCCAGTAAAAATGCCAACAGGGCAAAGTCAGAGGCTCGTTTCGTGTTTAATGATTCACTGTAACACTGTGAAAGGAGTTTTGGTCTCTGTTGATTTTATCTTATCAGTTGCTACACAAATAAAACTACATGTTCCCGTGATTGATTTGAGCACCTTGAGTGACTGGGAAAATCAGTTTTTCCAATCTCTTCCGTTAACACTTACTATTGACACACTTAATTCATACAACTTAACTGTTACTAGTATTAATTTAGTTGTTTAAACTTCCCTCTTTCATTAACTTCCAAGAACTAAGATAGGAGATCAATGCTATAAAAGGGCTTTTATAAATTTATCTTAGAAAGTTTATTATTTGAAATTCTCACCTTATTTTGCTGTTACCCGCCTAAGATCTAACAGTACCATCGATGACTCAGCAGAGTTGGAATGAAAGGTGTATGTTGTTGCTTTGTCGTGTATCTCTTCTCTTGTAAGAATATATTGGCTTCCTTTTCCTCTTAAGGCATGGAGTTCAGTCTATACAGCCCTTCCCAAAACTTTTTGGCCTTCGGCATCTTTTATACTCTAAAAGATAAAAACCTCTGAAAAGACTTAAGATTTGCCACATTAGGAATTAAAATTCAGAAAAAATTAAAATACGTATTTAACATTTTATTTTAAAACAACAATAATAAACTGTTGCTTGGCAAAATAAATCATATATTTAATTTTACAAATAGTTATTTAAAAAAATAATAATGAGAAGAGTTTTTTTCACATTTTTGCAAAACTTGTTTGTGTTTGGCTTAATAGACAAATGGATTCTGACATCTGCTTCTGAATTCAGTCTGCTGCAACATACTGTTTTGAATCCAGGATCACTCAGATATGTAGTTGAAAAGAGAAAGTAGTTTTAGATAATTGTGGATATTGTTATTTGGTATTTCACCAAAATTCATTAAGTGATAGTTTTTCAAATGATAGTTGCAATATGGAAGCTCTAACTGTACTAATAAACTTTTCTTAAACTATTACATTAAAATTCATCTTGCAATGGATGTTTTACTTATGCATTTTGTAATTTTGTAATATCAAGCATATTTTATTTGGAAAATACTGATTTACTAAGTTATGCAATGTTCCAAATGTTGACACATTTTATTATACAATATCAAAAAGCAAATCACATTTGTTAATGTAACTGCTGACTTAAATCTTTAAGTATTAGGAACATATAAAGCTCCGAGTGGTGGGTACAGGCTTCACAAAATTCAAATTTTTACTTCATGGATTTGATTTTGCTATTGGCAATAATTATAGTAAATTGTTTTCCTTGAGTAACAAAGTTACTTTCTTTCATTTTTGAGAAAACCAAATACCCCATACCCAAGTCCCAATAGCCATGGTATCTGCTAGTCATTTCTTCAAGAGGACAGCATTACTGAGAAAGGGAGTTAGTTCAGTTTCCAATGAAAATAAATGAACCTTAGCTTTTTCTAGACACAAACATTATCCTTTGATATGTAACAAAAGTACTTTACGTATAAGTCCCATGTAATTACACAGTGTGTTAAAACAAGATGCATTCAAAGGTTGAGATTTTATTAAAGATAATGATTATACTGCTTCATATAAAAAGTATTTTTACTGCTTTCATTCTTAATGAAACTGACTTAAGAAAAAAATTCCTGTGCGCCAGTGAGGAAAACAGTAACTACTAGAAAAATCTGGAGCCACTTCCTTGATTGGTGCTAGCTGCTTTACCTACAATGGCACTTGTACTATCAGCACAAATATCAACAAATTGAAAAAGGCAAATAACATTTTGTATTTTTATGAAAGTGGTTTTGACCTCAGGGACCTTCTCAAAGGATGTCTGAGACCCCTAGATTTATAGGGACACTGAGAATTACTGGTCTAGTAAAAATAACTTCTATCTAGAGTTAGGAGATCTACTTAGGTAGCTTGGCTTTGCTAGAATTATTTTGTAATTTGGTAAATTTTTTAAAATTTTAACCTCTTAATCTCAGTTTACTCATCTACAAAGTCCACAAAAATTATAAGATTAATGTGTGTGTTTGCATAAACATGCACCTCATTAGAACTAATGAAATGATTGATTTACCCTATAGCCCACACAGGAATACAGTGTGGTAACATTACCTAAGCTTAATCAATGAATCTCACGTTTTCTGTTAAAATGTGATGGTGGGTATTACTGATAATTTTTTAAAATGCATGAAGTTGCATGAAAGTTAGTGCAGTGTGAGTTTGTTACATTTATATGGTAACTCATATTATATCAATACAGTAATTAGAAATTGGATTACCTTATATTAGAGTGCTATGCTTTTCAATCTTTTATTTAGCTGAAAATTCAATTTAACTATTTTTAAAATATATTGAAATATTGCTTTAAAAAGTAGTACTAGCACTTGCAAGTTAACTGTATTCTGTTGCTAACTATGGATTATAATTTAAAAGAATTCCTAAAACTTCTGCACTTGTGTTTTTCTCATTCACAGATCAATATAAGAATCATTATTTTCCCTTTTGTAGGTTATTATAACACAGTAATTCAGCACCATCATTTGGAGTCATTTTTTAATTACTTCAGAGAGCTATACTTAGCCTTGGTAATGAAGATTGACTTGAGCTCTCAATCATATGCCTTATGGGGATATACAAAACTCTATAACATGTCTGTAAATACTGGTGATATTCTTGTTCATTTCCACTTTCAAAATCCTAATGTTGGCCATGCTTTCTCTATTTTGTACCATGTCCACCCACATATATGTTTGAGCACATTCCCCATTTTCCATTAAAATTAACTTATATCTAGCATTGTCAGTATCGTAAACTAAAAAAAAAACCTCTTTCTATAAAATTGCCATTTAAAGTGATGCAAAAACCTTTCTTTTATCTCTACAAACAAGTGGAAGCACTGAATAATATAGATGAATCATCTGTGTTCTCACGAAAGATAAGAAAACCCCCTGCGGCACAAACAGAAAGGGGACAAAAGCTGGGGTTAGGAGCAAAAGCTGATCCTGTGTTCACTTTAGGGGTGTGAGTTAAAACAGACTGCTACAATAAATCTTGAAGCTACAAAGGGCTGCTGAAAAGATAAAGGAATATTGGACATACCGTGCTAAAGCTGCAGCAGAAAATAAAATAAAAATTTTATCTTGATGTAAATTTAGGTGATGAAAAAATGTCTCCCTTTGAGAAATCAAGACCTTAAGCCTGTGCCTCAGGTGATATTATATGTAACTATACCTCTTTCTGTCCTGCAAAAACACCCAGTTCCAGAGGTTAAAAAAAAAAAAAGTTGTCCTCATCCAGAGATACTCTTGGAAATAAGTAATACTACTCTGGAACCACCTTCTTAAAGTCCAGGCTGTATTATATTTGGTATAGGAAAAAAAATACAAGCTTTATTTCGCTCAAAAGGAACTTGCAATTACAAATAGATCATAACAGAAATCAATGAAAAAAGTACCCTGTATGAATCATCAGTTACAACAAAGAGAAGCAAAACTTGGGATAATAGAGCTAGATCAAGACTATAAAACAAATCTAGTGTGTATAAAACCTGGAAAACTATAAAGGAAGGCACAAAAATTACCACAAAAGGACAAAATGTAAGACAGAACAAAATGCTATAAAACAGAAATGAGGCAGAAATACAAATATTTGGAAAAAGCAGATTGAAAAAAGAACAAAATTAGCTATATTTGATATTTAAAAATATAATTGAAACAAAATATAAGCACTCCATGAATGGATTAAATAGCAGATTAGACTCAGCTAAGGCTAGAATTAGTAGTCTGGAAGGTAGTTGTAAGGGAATTGCCCAGAGTGGCAGCACAGAATTATTAAAAAAAAAAAAAAAATAGAATAAAAAATCTGGGACAGTTAAGAGACCTGAAAATAGAATCTTTCTCATTAAGACTTTCCAAGGAGAGAACAGACAAGTTCTCGGAAAATTTTCAAAAACATAATTTAACTTGAAAATAATGGCTCCATTGTGAGAGCATGGTCATCACAGGACTGCTTCCTACCCTGGGAACCATAGCCCCTATGTCTCTGCATCCTGAGAGCTCCCACTGACACACCCCAGTGTCCACCCAGAGGGCTGCAGTGGCAGAGCATTGGCTGGACCCTAAGATGCCATGTGGTTCCCTTTACTCTAGCCCACAGGGAGTACTATTCCCAGGTGAAAGGACAGTGCAGTGCACATAAGAAGGCAGACCCTGGGACAAAGGAAACCAAAGTGTATGTTTCCAGAGCTTGAGGGCTCCCTATTTGAGGCTGTAAGAAGTGACTCCACCCTACCAGTGGCAAAAATTCTGTGCTTAGCCTTGCAAGCAAATAATGAGATCCCCTCTCACAGACAGAGTGACTTCTGCATTCAGGCTCATGCATGGAAATTAGGACCTCTTCTATCCCTCCACACACCACTGCAGACATAGCCGCTTCTGCTGCCATCAGACACTGGGGCAGGCAAACCAAGGACTGACTAGCTGGGGCTGTGAGTGGTGACTGCATCCCCACTGGTGGAATGATCTCCATGTCCAGGGTTATGTGTGAAGCATGAGGTCTCTCTCCACGTCTGGGTGGCACTGTAGCACTGCTGCAGAGTGTGGGAGAGTGTCTGGGGCTATGGATGGAGACCCCGCACCACAGTCATTGCCAGCAACAGTATGCATCACTCAGGACACAGAGAGTTATCTCACCACTGCTACTGCCATCATACCATGCTGGCAACCTAGACATCCAATAATCTGCTCACCAACCTGGCTCACCACTGGCATCAGAGCAAACCACTTGGAGGCTCAAGAATCAGCCTGCTGGTCCCACTAACACCAGTGTGAGCCATATGCTGCCTTGAGGCCTAAGATGAGGCATGCTCTAGCCCACCACTACCTCCACCAGAGTCTGAAGACTGGCCCAGCTTGCATCTCTGTCTCCAGAAAAACTTCACCATAGCTTCCCCTTATAACTGTATCCTAAACCACCAAGGAAATCACAGGTCCCACTGATGTTGTCTACAGCTAAAGAAATCATTAAGAATCTATACCACTGCACATTTATGCAAATAAACTAGAAAATATAAAAGAAATGGATAAATTCCAGGACACATACACCCTCCCAATACGAAACCAAGAAGAAGTTGAATCCCTGAATAGACCAATAACAAGTTCTGAAATTGAGGCAGTAATTAATAGCCTACCAACAAATAAAAGACCAGGACCAGATGGATTCACTGCCGAATTCTACCAGAGGTACAAAGAGGAGCTGGTACCATTCCTTCTGAAACTATTCCCATCAATAGAAAAGGAGGGACTCATTTTATGAGGCCAGCATCATTTTGATACCAAAACCTGGCAGAGACAAAACAAAAAAAGAAAATTTCAGGCCAATATCCCTGATGAACATTGATGCAAAAACCCTCAATAAAATACTGGCAAACCAAATCCAGCAGCACATCAAAAAGCTTATCCACCATGATCAAGTTAGCTTCATCCCTGGAATGCAAGGCTGGTTCAACATACGCAAATCAATCAACATAATCCATCACATAAACAGAACCAATGACAAAAACCATATGATTATCTCAATAGGTGCAGAAAAGGCCTTTGATAAAATTCAACACCCCGTCATGCTAAAAACACTCAATATACTAGGTATTCATGGAACATATCTCAAAATAATAAAAGCTATTTATGACAAACCCACAGCCAATATCATACTGAATGTGCAAAAGCTGGAAGCATTCCCTTTGAAAACCAGCACAAGACAAAAATGCCCTCTCTCACCATTCCTATTTAACATAGTATTGGAATTCCTGGCCAGGGCAATCAGGTGAGAGAAAGAAATAAAGGGTATTCAAATAGGAAGAGAGGAAGACATATTGTCTCTGTTTGCAGATGACATGATTGTATATTTAGAAAACCCCATTGTCTCAGTCCAAAATCTCCTTAAGCTGATAAGAAACTTCAGCAAAGTCTCAGGATACAAAATCAATGTGCAAAAATCACAAGCATTTCTATACATCAGTAATAGACAAACACAGAGTCAAATCATGAGTGAACTCCCATTCACAATGGCTACAAAGAGAGTAAAATACCTAGGACTACAACTTACAAGGGATGTGAAGGACTTCTTCAAGGAGAACTACAAATTACTGCTCAAGGAAATAAGAGAGGACACAACAAAAGGAAAAACATTTCATGCTCATGGATAGGAAGAATCAATCAATATCATGAAAATGGCCATACTGCCCAAAGTAATTTAGAGATTCAATGCTATTCCCATTAAGTTACCATTGACTTTCTTCACAGAATTAGAAAAAACTACTTTAAATTTCATATGGAACAAAAAAAGAGCCTATATAGCCAAGACAATCCTAAGCAAAAAGAAAAAAGCTGGAGCCATCATGCTACCTGACTTCAAACTATACTACAAAGCTACAATAATCAAAACAGCATGGTACTGGTACCAAAACAGATATATAGACCAACAGAACAGAACAGACACCTTCAAAATAACATCACATATCTACAACCATCTGATCTTTGACAAGCCTGACAAAAACAAGCAATGGGGAAAGGATTCCCTATTTAATAAATGGTGTTCAGAAAACTGGATAGCCATATGCAGACAACTGAAACTGAACCCCTTCCTTACACTATATATACAAAAATTAACTCAAGATGGATTAAAGACTTAAACGTATGACCTAAAACCATAGAAACCCTAGAAGAAAACCTAGACAATACCATTCACGACAATGGCATGGGCAAAGACTTCATTACAAAAAAAAAAAAAAAAAAAACGCAATTACAACAAAAACTGAAATTGACAAATGAGATCTAATTAAAGAGCTTCTGCACAGCAAAACAAACTATCATCAGAGTGAACAGACAGCCTACAGAATGGAAGAAAATTTTTGCAATCTATCCATCTGACAAAGGGCTAATATCCAGAATCTACAGGAATGTTAAACAAATTTACAAGAAAAAAACAAACAACCCCATCAAAAAGTGGGTGAAGGATATGAACAGACACTTCTCAAGTGAAGACATTTATGTGGCCAACAAACATATGAAAAAGCCTTATCAGCATTGGTCATTAGAAAAATTCAAATCAAAACCATGATGAGATACCATCTCATGCCAGTTAGAATGGCGATCATTAAAGAGTCAGGAAACAACAGATGCTGGAGGGAATGTGAAGCAATAGGAATGCTTTTACACTGTTGGTGGGAGTGTAAATTAGTTCAACCATTGTGGAAGACAGTGTGGTGATACCTCAAGGATCTAGAAACAGAAATACCATTTGACCCAGCAATCCCATTACTGGGTATATACCCAAATTATAGATTATAAATTATTCTACTATAAAGGCACATGCACACATATGTTTATTTCAGCACTATTTACAATAGCAAAGACTTGGAACCAACCCAAATGCCCATCAATGATAGACTAGATAAAGAAAATGTGGCACATATACACTGTGGAATACTATGCAGCCATAAAAAAGAATGAGTTCATGTTCTTTGCAGGGACATGGATGAAGCTGTAAACCATCATTCTCAGCAAACTAACACCGGAACAGAAAACCAAACACCTCATGTTCTCACTCATAAGTGGGAGTTGAACAATGAGAACACATGGACACAGGGAGGGAAACATCACACACCTGGGCCTGTTAGGAGTTTGGGGGCAAGGGGAGGGATAGCCTTAGGAGAAATACCTAATGTAGATGATAGGTTGATGGGTGCAGCAAACCACCATGGCACATGTTTACCTATGTAACAAACCTGCACCTTCTGCACATGTATCCCAGAACTTAAAGTATAATTAAAAAAAAAAGAAAGAAAGAAAAAGAAATAGCCCAATAAGGCAAAAATAAAGAAAAAATAAGAAGAATGAACAGTCTTTCTGATATATGGGATACCATAATGTGACCAAGTATACAAATTATTGCTATTTCCAAAGGTGATGACAGAATAAACGAGTTTGAAAACCTTTTTTAAAAAATAGGAGAAAACTTCTCAAGTCTAGCAAAAAATTTAGACATCCAGATACAGGAGGTCCAGTCATCCCAAATCAGATACAGTGTGGAAAGTCTTCTCCGTGGCACATTATAGTCAAATTATCTAAAGTAACGACAAAGAGAAAATTCTAAAAGCAGCAAAAGAAAAGCATCTGGTTATCTATAAAGAAGCTCTCATTAGACTAAAGATAGGCTTCTTAGCAGAAACCTTATAGGACAGAAGAGAATGGGAGGATATATTCAAAGCATAAGAAGAAGAAAACCCTGCTAATTGCCACCCAAGGATTTTGTATCCAGCAAAATTATCGTTCATAAATGAGGGGAAATAAAGTGTTTCCCAAATAAACAAATGCTAAGGAAATTTACCACCACTAGATATGAATTACAAGGGAGTTCTGAATCTGGAAGTGAAAGAACAAGCATTACCATCATGAAAACACATGAAAATATGAAACTACTGGTAAAGCAAACACATAAATGAGGAAGAGAAAAGGCTTAAATGGTACCGCCATAGAAAATCAACAAACCATAAGGACAATCAATAAGATAAAAAGAAATGAATAGATAATATACAAAGCAACCAGAAAACAATTAATAACATCACAGAAATAAAACCTCACATATCAATAATAACCCCCAATGTAAATAAATAAAATTATTAACTTAAGAGATATACACTGGCTGAATGGATTTAAAAACATGAAACAACTAAATGCTACCTATCTGAATGTACTTTACCTGTAGATACATATAGACAAAATTTAAGGGGTAGAAAAAGATAACCCATGCACACAGAAACCAAAAGCGATAAAACGTGTATCAGCTAAAATAGACTTTAAAGCAAAAATCACTAAAAAGACAAAGGATATCATTATATAATGATAAAGACATCAATCCAGGAAGATAATATAACAATTCTAAATACATATGCACCCAATACTGGAGCATCCAGACTCATAAAGTATATTAGTCCATTCTCATACTTCTAATAAAGACATACTCAAGACTGGGTGATTTATAAAGGTAAGAGGTTGACTCACAGTTCAGCATGGCTGGGGAGAACTCAGGAAGCTTACAATCATGGCAGATGGGGAAGGAACACATCCTTCTTCATATGGTGGCAGTAAGAAGTGCTGAGCAAAAGGGGGAAAAGCACCTTATAAAACTGTCAGATTTTTGTGAGAACTAACTCACTATCACAAGAACAGGATGGAAGAAACCACCCCCATGATTCTATTATCTCCCACCAGGTCCCTCTCATGACACATGGGGATTATGAGAACTACAATTCAAGATGAAATTTGGGTGGGGACACAGCAAAATCATATCATAAAGTAAACAGTAGATGTAAAGAAAGAGACTACAATACAATAGAAATGGGGAACTTCGTAACCCACTATTAGCATTAGACAGAGACAGAAAATCAACAAAGAATCATTTAGACTTAAACTGGACTTTTACCAAATGGACCTAACAGCAATTTACAGAACATTTTATCTAACAGCTGCAAAATACACATTCTTCTCATCCACACATGGAACATTCTCCAGGATTGACCATCTTTTTAGCCACAAAGAAGTCTCAACATAGTTTTAAAAAATCAAAATTATATCAAGTAATTTCTCAGACTACAATGGAATAAAACTAGAAATTAGTCCCAAGAAGTACTTTGGAAACTATACAAATATGTAGAAATTAAATGACATGTTCCTAAGTGACCATTAAGAACATTTTTTTTGAAGCAAATGAAACTGGAAAAAACAACATACCATAACTCGTGGGACCCAGCAAAAGCACACTAAAAGGGAAGTTTATAGCAATAAATACCTACATTAAAAAAAGATTTTAAATAAACAATCTAACAAGGCACCTCAAGGAACTAGAAAAGCAAGAACAAACCAAACCCCAAATTAGCAGAAGGAAAGAAATAATAAATAAGCAGAAATAAATAAAATTAAAACTTTAAAAAATACAAAGATTAATAAAATAATGTTGTCTCTTTGAAAAAATAAATAAAATTGGTAAACTACTAACTAGATTAACCAAGAAAAGGGAAGACCCAAATAAACAAAACCAGAAAAGTAAAAGGAGACATTATAATTGATACCACAGAAATACAAAAGATTATCAGAAGCTATATGAGTAACTATATGCTAACAAACTAGATAGCATAGAGTAAATGAATAAATTTCTGAACACATACAACTTAACAAGATTGAATCAGGAAAAAGTAGAACACCTGAACAGACCCATAATAAGTGGCTAGATTGAATCAGTAATAAAAAGACTCCCAAGTGGATTCACTGTGGAATTCCACCAAATGTATAAAGAAGAACTAAAACCAACCTACCTCTAATTACTTCAAAAAATTTAAGAGGAAGAAACTTTCCATAACTCATTCCATGAGGCCAGCACTACCCTCACACTCATACTGAATGAGGAAAAGTTGAAAGCCTTTTCTCTAAGAAATGGAACAAGACAAGAGTATCCACTCTGACCACTCTTATTCAACATAGTACTGTAAGTCCAAGCCAGAGCATTTAGGCAAGAAAAGAAAAGGCATCCAAATTGGAAGTCAAATAGTCCCTCTTTACAGGTAATAAAATCTTATATCTAGAAAAACCAGAAATTTTCACTTGAAAATTCTTAGAACTGATAAACAGATTCAGTTTATAAAAAAAACCCATTTCATGAGGCCAGCATGACCCTGATAACAAAACCAGGCAGGACCACAGCAAAAAAAGAAAAATATAGGCCAATATTTCTGATAAACATAGACGTAAAAGTTCTCAAGAAAATACTAGAGAACCATTCCAACAGTACATCAAAAGATAATACATCATAATCAAGTGAGATTTATCCCAGGGATAAAAGGTTCATTCAACACACAAAAATAAATCAATGTGACACATAATATTAGCATATGATTATCTCAATAGACACACAAATAGGCACCTGACAAAATTCAATACCTCGTCATAGCAAAAATTCTCAACAAACTAGGCATAAAAGAACCATACTTTAAAATAATAATGGCCATAGATGACAAACCCACAGGCACCATCATACTGAATGAGGGAAAGTTGAAAGTCTTTTCTCTAAGAATTGGAACAAGGCAAGAGTACCTGCTCTCACCACTCTTATTCAGCATGGTACTATCAGTCCAAGCCAGAGCAATTAGGCAAGAAAAGAAAAGGCATCCAAATTGGAAGTCAAATAGTCCCGCTTTACAGATGATATAATCTTATATCTAAAAAAAACCCAGAAATTCTCACTTGAAAATTGTTAGAACTGATAAACAGATTCACTAAAGTTTCAGGATACAAAATCAACATATAAAAATTAGTAACATTTCTATACACTAGTGAAAAAATAGCAGCAGAAAGAATCAAGAAGCCAATCCCATTTACAATAGCTACAAAAAAGAAAAAAGAAAACCTAGGAATAAATTTAACCACGGTGGTATAAGATCTGTACAAGGAAAACTACAAAACATTGATAAAAGAAATCGAAGAGGACACAAACAAATGGAAATTCACCTCATGTTCATGGATCAGAATTAATATTGTTAAAATGATGATACTGCTCAAAGCAATTTGCAGATTCAATGCAATTTCTATCAAAATTCCAGTGTCATTGTTCACTGAAACAGAAAAACTATCCTAAAATTTGTATGAAACTAAAAAAGATCCTGAATAGCCAAAGCAATCCTGAGCAAAAAGAAGAAAGGTTGTGACATCACGCTACCTGACTTCAAAATATGCTATAAATCTCTAGTAATGGAAACAGCATGGTCTTGGCATAAAAACAGGGATATAGACCAGTGGAACAGAATAGAGAAACCAGAAATAATTCCATGTATTTACAACCAATTTATCTACACAAAGCCACTGAGAAGATACATTGGGGAAAGGTCAGTCTCTTCAATAAATGGTGTTGGAAAAACTGGATAATCATATACAGAGAAGAATAAAAATTGACCCCTATCTCTCATTATATAAAAAGGCAACTCAAGATGGAATAAAAAACTTAAATGTAAGATCAGAAACTATAAAACTACTAGAATAAAACATAGGTGAATTGCTTTAGGAGTTTGGTCTAGACAACCAATAAGGTCGGCTAATACCTCAAAAGTACAGGCAATAATAACAAAAATAGACAAATGAGACTATCTCAAATGAAACATTTTCTGCACAACAAATTAAACAATCAACAGAGTGAGGAGACAATCTACAAAATGAGAGAAAATATTTTCAAATTACTCATCCACCAGGGGACTAATATCCAGAATATATAAGGAACTCAAACATCTCAACAGTAAAAACACAAATAATCACATTAACAAGGTGGCAAAGCACATGAATAGGTATTTCTCAGAAGGAGACATACAATGGCCAACAGGTACATAAAAAAATTCTTAACATCACTAACATCAAAATAGTGTAAATCAAAACCACAACGAGGTATCATCTCAGTTAGAATGGTTACTATTAAAAAGACAAAAACAACAGATACTGGCAAACCCTTATGTATTGATGGTGGGAATGTAAATCAGTATAACCACTGTGGGGAACAGTTGACAATTTCTCAAAAAACTTAAAATAGAACTACCATATGACCCAAGAATTCCACTACCAGGTATCTATCTAAAGAAAAAGAAATAAGTATATCAAAGAGATACCTACACTTGCATGTTTATTGCATCACTATTCATGATAGCAAATATTTGGACATCATTCTAAGTGTCCATCAACGAATATGTTGATTCCATCACTTCATGGATTCCACAGTGAATTCATAAAGAAAATATGATAGGTATACACCATGGAATACTACACAGCCAGAAAAAATAAAATCATGTCACTTGAAGCAATATGTATGGAAGTGGAGGTCATTATGTTAAAAGAAATAAACCAGGCACAGAGAGACATATACTGCATATTCTCACTGACGTGGGAGCTAAAGAACTTGATCTCATGGAGATAGAGAATAGAACAATAGATTACAGAAGTGTGAAGTTTGGGGGGTGTGTGCAGGATGAAGAGGGGTTGGTTATGGGTACAAACATATGGTTAGATAGAAGAAATGAGTTCAGATGTTTGATAGCAGACTAGGGTGACTATCCTTAGCAATAATATTACGCATATTTCAAAGTAACTAGAAGGGAGGTCTTGAAATAATACCAACACATAAAACTGATGAACACCCAAGGTGATGGATATACCTATGCCCCTGACTTGGTCACTATATATTCTTTGCAAGTAACAAATGTTCACATGTACCCCATAAATATGTAAATTATTACATATTAATAAAAAAGGAAAGGAAATAAAGAAAAATCAGGTAAAATGGGAAAAGAAAGACAAAGAATGGATAAAAAAGTGTTTTAAAAATTATGGCAAATACTGCACATATAACATGTAGAAATAAGTCCACATTTTTGGTAATTATAATAAATAACAAATAAAATATCTTCCAAATTAAAAGAAAATGACCCTGAGTTTGAATTAAAATATAAAGGTGTCTGGTTAAATGCAAGTTGTGAAATACATTATGAAAAATTTATTCGTGGTATCTTTTGAGAACCTAGTATATGCCAAGCATTGTTCTAGATACTTTTAGTAAAACAATGAATCAAATAAAAATTTCTTTCCCCAGGAAACTCAATTTCCAGAATGGGAGACAAAATAAACAGTAATAAAATATACTATATGCTATGTAAACAATATAAAATATTGAACATATCTAAAACAGATGTTTTAGAATTTATATAAAAATGTATGTCAGGTGGTACTTATCAAAAGAAAATTGAGATATTAATATTAACATGACAGAAAAATAAACTGAAGGCAAAAAGAACATTATTAGCAAATAGGGATATTCTAGAGATACGGCAAATTTTCGACAGAAGGGGAATATCTATCCTAAATCTGAATGAACGTGGTAATATAACCTCAAAATTTACAGAACAAAAGTTAAAGTAATTAAAATGGGACACTTAAAAATATGCAATAATATTTTGAAATTTTGAAGTTTTTAACCCAATCCTTTAAAAACTTCTAAAGAAAACAAAGATTAGGATATAGAATATTTAATCAACAAAATCATGAAAACTAGCATGATCAAAGGCTTCCAACATAGAGTAGAAGTTTTTTTAAAAAAAAATCACTTATGAGCTATACAAAACATTGAAGGAACAAATACCTTATCGCATATAAACTTATGCAGAGTGGAAAATGGTGGAAACTGACCAACTATTTTGTGAGGTTATTATAACTTGGTTTGCCAAAACAAACAAACAAAGACAAAGGAAAATTATAGTTTGTTTATTTTTGAACATAAAAACAAAAATCCTAAATATAGTATTTTAAAGAGAAAACAGGTAGTGTCTCATAAGCAGGTTGATTTTAACCTAATAATGTTTTACCATTGAAAACATATTAAGATTTATTTACATTTTAACACTCAAAGAAAAAAAGCGTATGACTATCTCAGTATACGTAAATATTTATAAAGTTAAAATTTTACACTAATTCAGGATAAAAAGTCTTAGTAAACTTGGAATGGATGAGAACATTCCCATCCTAATAAAAATTATCTAACATAACTAGAAAGAAAGAAATATCAATAAAATATAAACAGAAATACCTAACAAATATGATTCTTGGTCAAAGATATTTAAAACAATTACAGTCATAATGAATTAAAGAGGAGAACTACTAACACTATGTCTATTCAACATTGCACTGAAGGTTCTAGCCAATAAAACATGACAAGAGAAAAAGTAAATGATAATAATTGGAAAGAATAGTTGTCATTATACTTTGATGATGTGATAATTAATATGGAAAAGAAAGTTGCCAAGGTAGTTATCTAAAAGTAAAATAATTATGTTTTAGATAACTACCTTGGCAACTTTCTCAAAGATGTTTGAGGTTATATTGAGGGATTCATTGAAATTTGTTTGTAACATTAAAAAGCAATAAACGGTTAACAGTATGCCAATATCAGGGATAAATATATCATGGCTTACTCATAAGATCGAGCACTAAAGAGCAACTGCAAATTAATGAACTAGATCTTTACATATAAAAATAAAAAATAAGAAAATAATGTTGAGTGAAAAGTAAAATATCTTCATAGTATAACAAGTATATGAATTCTGATCATTAAGCACAGTAATTTGAGTTACATATACATACACATATGTACATATGGATATAATCATATACAAAGTGTAAAAAATATTTACAGGGATATACACACTGACTTCAGAATAGCGGTTTCCACTCGGGAAGCAGGATGAGGGAAGAATATGAGAATCTGCTTTAACTTTATTTAATTATTTATTTAGAAATAGGGTCTTGCTCTGTCACCCAAACTGGAGTGTGGTGGCACAATCATAGCTCATTGTAGCCTCAACTTCCCGGGCTTACATGATCCTCCTCATTCAGCCTCCTGAGTTGCTGGGACTACATGTGTGCACCACCACATCCCGCTAAGTTTTAAAAGTGTTTTGTAGAGATGGGGTCTTGCTTTGTTGCCCAGGCTGGTCTTGAACTCCTGGGCTCAAGTAGTTCTCCCACGTTGATCTCCCAAAGGGCCAGCCTAACTATATCTTTATTTATTTATTTTTTTACATAAAAGAGACACATAAAATAGGTATTTTTTTACATAAAAGAGACATATAAAATAAATATGGCAAATATGGTAATGTTTGTTATTCTTGGGTAGCGTGCCCACTGGTGTCTGCTATATAAATTACATATTATCTGCATGCCTGAAATATTAAAGAAATAATTTCTTTGCTTAATAATATTTTAGTATCAGAAGGAGAAGGATTTACATTGCTGCAACCTCTGGGGGCTCTTTGGCTTCCTCAGCATTGATAATTTCTGCTGCTCCCCCATCTGATGTAGTACCAGTGGTAATCCACTTTTCTGTTCCTTTTGTTTCCAATATCTTTTTTCCCTTCCCTTTTTTTTTTTTTTTTTTTTTTGAGACAGAATCTCGCTCTGTCTCCCAGGCTGGAGTTCAGTGGCGCCATCTCGGCTCACTGCAACCTCCGCTTCCCAGGTTCAAGCGATTCTCCTGCGTCAGTTTCCCGAGTAGCTGGGAATACAGGCGCGCGGCACCATGCCTGGCTAATTTCTTTGTATTTTTCGTAGAGACGGGGTTTCACCATGCTGCCCAGGCTGGTTTTGAACTCCCAAGCTCAAGCAATCCACCCGCCTCGGCCTCCCAAAGTGCTGGGATTACAGGCGTGAGCCACCGCGCCCGGCCTCCCTTCCCTTTCTAAGGAGCAAGAAATAGAAAAATTCTCCCTTTTTTCATGTAGAGCTTCTTAAATATGATCAGTTTTCATGTTTGCCATCACCCCTACACCAAGCAGCTGAATGAAATATTTTTCCATGCCAACATGGTTCTTCTCTAAGAAAAACTTTGGTATCATATTTGAAGATAAAAATTTCAGCTCTTTACAGTTATTTTAGTGAATTCTTGAGGGCAAATGCTTTCTGCTAATCTGCTTTATCCTCCAAGACTTCAAATGCAGAAAATCATGCTGGCATGTGAGGTAAAAAGCCATCAAATCATTAAATATGAATTCCCTTTTCCTAGAATTTGCCTCAGTGCCTAGAATGATAAAATAGCAAAAGCAATTTTGATGATAATATTAATAAATTATCATGTGAAACAGTCGTTATGCATTCTCTAAAATTAAGAAAGTTTAAATATTTAAAATGACAAAGATAAGGAGGCCTCATATTTTCCTTTTCCTGTACTAATTATCTATTTTTAACCTGTTGATGCTTTGTGGTGCTATAATAATTTTGCCTTGCCATCCGTAATTACTGCTTTTGGTTTTCCCATTTCAATTTACTTCTAATAATTGATGATGGCAATTTACAATTTTACCTTATTTCTGGGATACTAATATAAAATTACAATTTACTTACACTAAACTCTGAAGAACTTGCCAAATGAATACCAAGAAGGAAAATTAAGAAGATCATGGTTTTGAATTCTTGAATCTCAGTCCTTTACTGTTTTCTCAAGCTAAATATCCTTTTAAATGGATAAGATATTTTAGATTATATTAAGAATATAATATGTAAATATTCACAGGTGGTCTAAAATATTAAAAAGTGTATGTTTGTTGATATTTGTAGTCATGGATATAGTGTCAGCTTTTAGCATCACATTTAAAGAAAAGGATACATTAATATCTACATAAGATTAAAATGTTAATTTACTTTTTAAAACGAATATTTCAATTCATCAGATCCAGAGCCTTCTATTTCCGTTTCTTCGTAGCCTTTCAAATTCCTGCAAAATTCCTCTGGAGGGCACTATTACCATAACTAATACAATTAGCTCCAGATGGCAAGGTGGTGAAAGGCACTGGGTCTTTCTTAGTACTGTTTATCTCCTTTCAAATCTTAGTCTAAACATGACTTTAATTTTTTTTTCTTCTTAAGAGAAAAAATAAACTCATCTGCCTATCCCTATTAAGAATTATAGAAGTTATCCTCACTCACATTATATAACATTATAATCCACTTAAAAACAAACACTATTGCTGCCCTCCTTATTACTTCTTAATACAACTCAAATGAAGTGCTAGCATGAATAGTTACTTCTGCATAGACATTTTCTTATTGCTTAAATAAGAGGCAAATAGAAATTTGAGTAGCAGTAATCAGTTAAACATATAATTACATCTAAATTAATTTTCTTCAGCATAATCTTTTGCTTATTAAATGAGAATTTAAGGCAACAAACAAAACCCAAAGCAACACAAAAAACCCCAGAGGTCAAAGAGTCAATGTCATTCAGAATTCTAACTGAAAAGAAACGCTTTTCATTGAAAATCGATTGAGATAATTACATATACAAATAACACCTGCCTCACTGCACTATTTCTCTGTAGCACTGTCTTCTTCGGTATCTTCTGTATACTTTGTATCTCTGAATCTTTTTCATTTACTATTTAAATGAAAAATCAAAAGGTATTTGGAGATTTCATAAATTCCTAAATAACAACCAGATATTAAAAACTACCTCTTAGATTACTAAAAGTTCTCCAGAAGTACTCTTTCATTTTAATGGTGTGTAACATAATAGAAATGAAGCAAATATATTTTTTAGCATTTAAAAACAATTTGAGAGGGAAAGAAAAAAATGCATATAGAACGCAATTAAAAACACAGAAAATATCTTTCTTAGTCTCCCAAAATAGTACATATTACCTAAGTATATACAACATCCATCTATATCCATTTCTCAACAATTAGAAAACATTTTAATGTTTACTTTAACATTGGCTGCCCTATCTGAAGCAAATCACTGCATATTGACATTTGTAACAGGTAGTTTTTTCTTTTCCCAAAGAAAATAACTTTTTTTTTCCTTGTTCCCAGTAGGTTATACAATTGTGTTGCTTAATGGCTAACTTATCATGGGCATTTGCTCTAAAATGGTGGTAGGGAAGGAAGCTCCAGGAGTAAGTGTACTCTGCTTCTTACAGTTTCCTGATAGAGCATTCCTGATAGAGTGATCCCATACAGTGTGAAATGTCTCTGAAGCCTTCTGTTGTCTTAAATAGACATGTAGTCATATCATTTCGCATGTTACTTTATATAAATCCATGCTCATGTTAAAAGAAAGAGAATATCCAAAATACTGTGCCATGTTTAGCCCTGACTGTAGCACCCCTAGGATTTCACAGCCAAAATCATATTTGAGAAACAAATGAAAGAACATGGTATTTGCAATTAAGTGCTGGTTTCGATCTTAAGTTTATTGCTCACTGGTATTGGACCTTGTATAATTTATTTAATTTCACTAACATTCAATAACTCCCCTTTAAAATGGAGTTAATATTATATGGAACCATGTGAAATTACTATGTATGCAAGTTTAAAGTAGTGGAATACTAAACATTTCTTATGGTTCAAGCTTACTTTTCCCACACATATATGAATGAATGTGTGCAAAATTCCCAGTAAAGTGCTTGACACACAGTAATTTTAATTATGCTAAGAAAACTGTTGAGGGCTCTATGCTAGCAGTATAAATAAAAGTGCTTTTTCTATTACAAATAAAAATGTTTTCTATTTAGAATGAGAAGATCATAGAATTAGAAGTCAGTTACATTTTTTATCATTCATTAACTATGAGTATAAAAATCAACATTTTTACTTTTCAAACAGCTGGTTCAGATGGTTGTTAACATGATTGAATGAGATAATATATGATAATATGGGTGTCATGTGTATTTATTCATTAAAGAAAGAGTAAACTAGTATAAATAGGTACTATGTAGAAATAGTACAAACAGGTACCATACTAGGTGCTGCTCTAGATGTCAGTAAGACAGCAGTTAATAAGACAAAGTCCATTCCCTCTGGAAGCATACACACTAATAGGAAAGAACTGATAATAAGCACATAGATAGATTCAAAAGCATAATTTTATATAGTGACATCAAATAAAAAACAGAAATCTTAGCATGCAATAGGTGCTCAACACAGATTGTTAAAATTCAACTTTTTTCGTAATTATTTATCCATGCCATTTAATCTAGCCCATAATTCTTTTTTCTGTTGCAGCTTAGTGATATGTGATAAGAGGGTCCAAATATTTGGGCAGTTTGAAGAATTTCTAATTATTAGCTTCTCTGGATAACAAGCATTCTATTGAAAAGCTTCTCTCCTCCTTCATTAATCCGTTAGCAATAATACTTGCTTCTGTTTAAAAGGTAGTAGCCATAAAACTTTAAGGCTAAATGTAATCTAGGTTAAGAAATATGGTAATTGTTACCTAGCTATCTGAATTATATTTCCCTAAATAACCAGCTTTCCTAGATGAAACATTTTTATTTCACCTTCTCTTTTTATAGCTGCATCCCTTTGGAATCTTTTTATCATTTTATTGCATTTGAAGCGCTTTCTTTTTTGGGGAAATAAAAAGAACAATTTGAACTTTACAAACAGATATAAATGGAAAGGAAGAAGAGGAAGGTCAGATTTTGAGTCTGCTAACCTTGGCAGTGTCCTTTGAAAGTAGTCCCCAGGTAGCGTTAACTTCTGCAAGCTCACGTGAGCCTAAGATCACCCCCGGGCCTAGCCTGCTTGGCAAACTGACAGAGGTCACATTTTCAGACAAATGAACAATTTCCCTAATAAAGTGAAACCGGTACTTAAGCACAAGCTCTAATGAGCAGCCCCCTGTCTTTAGCTCCCACTTTAAAGTATCCCCAAGGTTTCCAGTACAATTTCATTTGACCTTTAGCTGAAGACCGTATTTTACTAGATCACCAATTTCCCCAAATCCCTGGAGTGTTTTCCTATGTCAGCACTTATGAGAAACCTACACTACACACAAGGCAGGTGTTCATTATTCGTCTTTAAGAACAGCCAGCCCCTCTTCTCGCCCATTTCCCCTGACTTCCTATTTCCCCTTTGACGGGATGATAGAAGTTTTCAGACTGCATTTTCAGATCCCCCCAAACAGCAAGCTTTGAATTTATATATTTTTGTCTGATAGTAAGATATGATTATGGGCTATTAACTGCTATTATTTTTTGAACAATCTAAAAGATGTGTGAACTTTCTTTAAGGTTATAGTAAGCACAGAGTATTTGTACTATTTATATTCTAGGAAACTCAAATCATTTATGTTAACTTCCTCTTGTCTTATTTTGTTTCATAATTAGGATAGTATAACAATTAATGCTCGTAATTAATCGTATTGCTATTTGGTTGGGTTAGTAATTTCCATTAATCTTACATTAGTGGTATTACTAAAAAAGCACAAATCTTTTTTGAATCATCTGATGTTCAAATAATACCACAGAGGTTATTAGGGACGGGCGCTTTTCCCCCACTAACATATGCATAAAAGTGAGAAAATTTCCATGCTACTTTCTAAAGGGAAAAGCTTGGATGAGACACCTTCATATTTTTACACTTTCTCATGCTCTCATGCCACGGGAATAGAAGTGAGTTATTAACTCAGTATCCTGTGGGTATTGAACACACAATGTGATCTGCTTTTCTTGTCATATGATAACCAGACTTGGATAGGCTTTGTCTGTATGAGGATGAGGCCTACGGTTTGGGAGAGTAAGTTAATTCTGGAATGAGAGATTATTAAGCACATTGTAGCTATACATAGAAACTATATGCATGAGTCTAGAAAGCTGTATCTTGATCTTCATTTGTCGCCATCATGCATATATCTTTCGGTCAGTTGTAAATGTAGGAGAGAAACTAAAGATGGAATTTATTAAAACCCTAAAGCCACAACATTTATAAATATAAATATAAATTTTAATCTGAAAAATGATGTTATTACAATTACCATTATTTTTTCCATCCATTTCAGTAAGTAAAATTTGAAATATGTAACTTGTTTTCAATGGAACGAGTTCAAAACCAAAATCAAAACTACGTTTGAATGACCTTAGACATGCTTGTATTACTCAGTGTTCTCAATCCCCACTATTCCTGAGTATCTAATTCATTCTACTTAATAAAATTTGAAAAAGCTAACAGTTTAATTAAAATTTAAAGTTTAAATTCATGTTAGATCTGAAAATATGTAAGTCATAAATGTAATGATAGATGTTTGAAACAGAGGGAAAGAAACACTGCACGTTTTGTGACATTTTGGATGTAAACACCTCTGCAGCCATTGGAAATACAAATTCAAAAGAAATAAATGTGATAACTACTGTAACTCATCAAGATAGTGCTGCATGATATTTATGGTACTAAATGCTCAATGAGAAATATTTTATTTAGCCCGGGCGCGGTGGCTCACTTCTGTAATCCCAGCACTTTGGGAGGCCGAGACGGGCAGATCACAAGGTCAGGAGTTCGAGACCAGACTGGCCAACATGGTGAATCCCCATCTCTATTAAAAATACAAAAATTAGTCGGGTGTGGTGGCGCATAGTCCCAGCTACTCGAGAGGCTGAGGCAGGAGAATTGCTTGAACCTGGGAGGTGGAAGTTGCAATGAGCCAAGATTGTGCCACTGCATTCCAGCCTGGGCGACAGAACGAGACTTGGTCTCAAAAAAAAAAAGAAAAGAAATAATTTATTTAATTCACAGAAATCTAGATAGGTAGATATTATTATTTCTATTTCACGGCTGTGTAAACTGAACTACCGAGATGAGAGGTAAATTTTTTAAGTTTATATGGCTAGTAAGTTGGAATTCACATTTATATCCCAATTGTCAATCTTCTAGAACTCAGTCTGTTGACTGTGTTTTCTTGCCCTCAGAAAAAGTTATGGCTTGTGTCTTACAGAAAAATTTTTTCCACCCTCGACTAGTGTGGCAGAAAAAGATGACTGTTGTGTCTCTCAGCTTCAAAATAATTTTATTTCATTAATATTACAAATTTTGGCAGATTGAGTTTTATAGATTAGTCTATTATTTACTAATACATATCCCTAACCGTTATAAGCTATAAATATATACAGATACATATTTTCCCAGGTAATCTTTTTAACCACACAACTAATGCACTTCTTAATTAGCAATGGAAAATTATCTGACAATTTGAATAGATCATTTGAAGAGTTAAAATAAACAGTTTCTTCAGAGTAAAGAAAAGAAATTAATATATAATACAGAGGGAATAAGAATTTCTGTAGGGCTCATACATCTAGGGAGAATTGAATACATTAGGAACTAGAATCTAAATTTCAAGCAACAGGTACACTGCTCTTAGATCTATCCAGGTTTACTTGTCCATATCAACAGCAGGAACATATACCCAGATAAATTTCTGTTTCCTCCATTCTATTAACAAATTATTGACCAAAGCCCTCCCATTAAAAGTAAATATGCCTTCAATAAATCTGTATTTTTCCAGACCAGCAAGACATGATTTGACATTTGAATTCTTTTCTGAAGTTCATTTAGTTATATTTTTTTCTAAAAATAAGTTGTTACATTGTGAATCGAGGATGTGCGCACACACACACACACACAGAGTCAATAATTAGATCTTGGGGGAACAAACAAGCAAATGATAAGCAATACAAAAAATGTATAAAGATCTATTAAAGGAAGCATGAATGCTGCACAAAAGAGGTCCAAGGCTGAAAATAATTGATCTTGTTTAGGATATTAGTAGGGTGAACAACTTTCTTGGTTTGCCAGGGACTGAGGGATATCTCTGCATGCTGGACTTTCAGTGCTATAATTAGGACAGTGCTGAGAAAACTGAGAAGGCTGATCAACCTAAAATGTGAAATTATTCAATAAGAAGATACATTTGGGGGCAAGTGTTTAATCATAACAACAATTATATTATCATTATTTCTAAGGTCCACTGGCCTTACTGTGTGCCAGACATGTTCTAAGGCAAATCATGTGGTCGCTCACTATCCTTTTTATATAATTGAAGAAACAGAGGCATGTTGAAGCTTGAAAGGGAATATGAATGTGAGAATCAGGACAGAATAAGTACTCGGGAATAGTAAAGATTTAAGGACACTGAAGAATAAAAGCATGTCTAAAGGCATTAAAATGTTAGTTTTGATTGTACTTTTGAAAAAAACAAGTCACATCTGCAGACTGTGTCTGCTCAACAGCTACCAGTTGGAAGCTTCTGAGGGATTAATAGAATATGTTCCACAGTGAACATAGAGAAGACAGTTTGCCATGCCAAGGAATGACAGGGTAAAACACCCAGATGCTGAAATATTTAATATGGCAGGAATATTGGTTTTTATGAAAGGGGAAAAGAGATATGGGTGTTGTTAAAATAGATTAGGGCCAGATTATGAAGTATGTGTCAGTTTTATTTTGAGCAGTGATCATTTATCAGGGGCTTTTAAGTAGGAGCATGACCCTATTTTACCTATGTTTTTCAAAGATGAATTTGGTGCAGCATTAACAATAATTTGAAGAGAAGAAATGGAGAAAAAGAGCAGTTGAGAGTTTATGGCTATTGTCTTGTAAAAATTCATAATGACCTGAAGGAAGTCAGCAACAGTGGGGTTGAGGAGAATAGAGCCAAACACATATGGGAGGTAAAAATGAGTATGCTCAGTACATGACTAAATATGGTAGTCAAGGAGAAGCAAAATGTGAGAATGATTAGGAGCTTTCTTGCATGAATGGATGAATAAAGTGTGATTCATTATGAGTGATTTGAAAATGCAGAAAGTGGAGCAGAATTGACCTGGAGAGAATTAGGGAATATAGTCGTATTTAGTTTGAATATGCATGTGACTTTCTGCTCTACAATGAAACACTGAGTTGGAAAATGGTTTTTATCACTTTTAATATTATATGTTAAGTCACTAAGGTAAGCATTCTGGTAGAAATGCTACAAACTTGGTAGAATAAGCCTACCTTGAAAACAAATCAGGTATACATGCTGGCAAATGGCATAGTGGAATGCTGCCAAATAGGTTAATGGTTCTGCAAATCATTTTACCCCAACATGAATAAAAATCGTGTCTGTATGTGAGTGTGTTGCGAGAGGGATTAATGGACTAGCAGCCTTTACTTTTGACTTCAGAACAAGTCATATTTCATAGTCCTAGGGGATGCTACTTAGGGAATAATTTATCAGGTTAATTCATCAATATTAATTATTATTTATCACAGGTCCACAGTGTAGCACATTTTATTCTGTAATTTGTTAGATAGGGACAGACACAATTCGTTTCCAACAAGGAAATAGGAGATTATATGCAGAAGATAAATTCCAAAAACCATTATCAATTATGTGTGACTTTTCAAAATGATAATTAATTGATTAGAGCCTAGTGAAGTCATATTCACTCCAACATACTCTCTCTCTCTCTTCCTCCACTCCCCCACTCCAGGTCAAAATATTAGAGAAGGTTTTATAGAGCAAGTTATAAAAAACAATTCCATTCAACAAACATTTATTGTATATCCATTCTATGAAAATCTTTGTCCTAGATACTGCCTTGTGAAAAGTAAAGATGATTATCTTACTTTGCCTTCAAAAAGTATTAATAATTTATGATGGTGGAAATTTAGATGCCTCTTTTTAACATATTGTCTCATTTGATTTTCACAAATAACTTATGGAATAGGTAGGGGAGGTATTTTCCCACATTTTACAGTAATGTAATTGTGTCGTATAGATAAGGCAATGTCATGTCTTTACACGTTTTAATAAAGAAAGTTGTTAGTTAAACAAATCGACATCAGAAATGGGCTATAAAAATGAGAAAAAATTTAAATTGAGAAGAGTTTGTGGTCTGGAGTGAACAGTTTAGATCAGTATCAGCAAACGCACGGTATTTGTGAGAGACTTGTCATTCCTTCAACCTCTGAGAACATCACTAACCAACCCCAGGACTGTTTTCTACTAAATTGGAATTGGCCTTACGACCCCTCTCTACCTAGCACTTCAAGCAGCCATTATAATCCATTGCGAATGGCATTTGTCATGAAACCTATTTGCACCTAGATAGAAAAGAAGAGGAGACAATTGAAAAGGCATATCAGTGAAGGAAGTAAAGATAAAATGTTGAAAGAAGAATTCAGAATAATATTTTTTTTCTGAAATTGTTTTGAGAAGAAGTATGTGGTATAAGCAGAGAGGAGATAATTACAACAGCAGGTGTTATTTGTGTGATAGCAGATTTACAGAGAATTATAATTCTACGTAGAAGATGAGAGCAGAGCTGATGAATACTTCTCCTAGATGGGCCATGACACCTATGTCCTGTGCAACAGTCATTCTCTTGCTCCCCTTCACTCCTCTTTCACCCAATTCACAGAGACACAAAATTTCTTCTTTGGAGAAATTGAATGGAATATACTCCTGGACCCTCAGACAACAAGCACTCAGATACACCATAATCACATTTCTGCTGCCAGAGAAGAGGCAGCTGGGTGCATGTCAACCCCTTTCTATTTGTCCTCTACCAGACAGCAAATGGTGGGGTCTTTCTCTGAAAAAACTGACTAGTCCTGAAAAACAATCTATCCTCAACCTGCCTTTGAAGAGTGGCCCCATAAAACTCCTCTCACCATCTGCCAATTCTAAACTAGGCCAATGATGGGAATGTCACTTCCTTATACACTCCAATCAATCTTTCATCCCTCTTAAAGATGAAAACACAGACAAGTTTCAGAAGGAAATTCATTAATGTCACAAAAAGAAGCAAAAACATAAGATTGGAATGCAAACATTCAGAAAAGAAAAAATTTTGAAGAGACATATGTAAAATAGAAGAACTTCAAAGACAAAAGGTCTCCAATTGATACTATCAGATGAATAAGAGAAAATATTGCATCACCCAAAGAAAAGCAGAGTAATATTGGCAAGAAATGATTAAAGAAAAGATAAAAAGAAAGCTTTGAAAATAAGAATGTGATAGTAGAAATGCAATATTTAATAGAAAGCTGAAAGGGTAATGTCAATGATAACTTCCAAGAAAGTAGAACAAAAAAAAACAAAAGAGACAGAGAGACAGAGACACTTGCGCGTGTGTGCGTGCACGTGCACACACACACACGGGAGAGGGAGAGAGACAGAGAGATGAGAATATAAGATAGAGGATCAATTTCTGGTTTTAACAACTTTAGAAAAAGATAACAAAAACAATGAAAACAAAATGTTATCCAAGAATTAAATTAATGAACAAATTCCTAAAAAGAGGAACATGAATTTCTGGTTTATTATTATTCATTTAATTACATACGTATGTAGGTATGTATGTATAATTTTTAAAAGAATTCTTCCAGCTTTATTTAGGTATAATTGACAAATACAAATTGTATTTATTTATGTGTACAACTTGATGATTTTGTATAAATTGTGAAATTATTACCATAATCAAGCTAATTAACATATCTATCACATCACATAGTGAACTCCCACGTTTTGTGGTGAGAACACTTAAAATTATTCTCTTAGCAGATTTTAAGTATACAATATATTATTATTAACCATTGTCAATATGTTACACATTATATTTCATGACGAACTATGCTTATATACATATAAGTTCATATATTCATCACATAACTGAAAATTTGTACCCTTTGACTAAGATCTTTCTATTTTCCCCAACCCCAGCCCCTGGTAATCACCATTCTACATTCTTTTTTTACTTAAGGTATAAGTGAGATTGTGCAATATTTGTTTTTATATGTCTGACACGATATCCTCCAGGTTCATTCATTTTGTAGCAAATTGCATGATTTCCTTCTGTTTTAGGGCTGAAAGGCATTCCATTGTGTCCATATATCACATTTTCTTTATGCTTTACATATCAGTGGGCATTTAGGTTGTTTCCGTATCTTGACTATTGTGCATAATGCTGCAGTGAACATGGGGAGTTCAGATATCTCTGAAAAATCCTGATTTTTAGTTCCATTGGATATATACTCAGTAGTGAGATTGCTGGATCATAATGTAGTTTTATTTTTAATTTTTTCGAGAGACCTCCATAATATTTTCCATAATGACTATATTAGTTTACTTTTTCATCAATAGTGTATAGTGATCCCTTTTCTTTACATCCTTGCTAACATTTATCTTTTATTTTTGGTTTTGATTTGCATTTCTCTGATTGGTTATGCTGAGCACATTTTCATATACCTGTTAGACATTTATATGTCTTCTTTAGAAAAATGTCTATTCAGGTTTTTTGTCCATTTTTTAAATTGTGCTTTTTTTGTCATTGAGTTGTATGAAATCTTTACATATTTGAAATATAATCCCTTATCAGACATATGGCTTATAATTTTTTTGCATTCCATCAGTTACTTTTGTATTTTGTTGGTTGTTTTCTTTGCTATTTTCATCAGATAGTAACTTGATATAGGTCACTTGTTTATTTTTGATTTTGTTGACTTGTTTTTGATGGCATATTCAAAAAGTTTATTGCCATGACTGATTTCATGGGTTTTCCACTACATTTTCTTCTAGGAGTTTTATGGTATTAATTCACATGTTTAGGTCTTCTTGAAGACTTAACTACAGCATTTGAGTTGCTTTCTGTGTATAATGTGAAATAAGGATCCAAAACTGTTTGTGGACATACAGTTTTCCAACACTATTTATCGAAGAGACTATCCATTCCTCATTTGGTATTCTTGGTGCCTTTATCGAAGATAGTTACCTACTTATGTGTGAGTTTATTTCTGAGCATTGTAATCTGTTCCATTGGTCTATATGCCTGTTTTTATGCCAGTACCATACTTTGTTGATTACTATAGCTTTGTAATATTATTTGAAATTGGGGAATGTGAAGATCCAGCTTTGCTCTTATTTGTCAGAATTGCCTTAGCTGTTCAGGGTCTTTGGTGGTTCCATACAAATGCCATTGAAATTTTAATACAATTACACTGAATCTGTAAAGAACTTTGGGCAGCATGAGCATTTTAACAGTATTAATTCTTCCAGTTCATGAACATAGGATATCTTTCTATTTATATGTGTTTTCTTCAATTTCCTTCATTAATGTCTTATAATTTTTCCTTCATTAATTTTTCCTTAATGAATTTAATTTTTCCTTAATTAAAATTCATTAATTTTTCCTTAATGAAAAATTTCGTTAATTTCATTTCCTTAATGAAAAATTCCTTCATTAATTTTTCCTTCATTAATTTCTTCCTTCTTATAATTTTTCCTTCATTAATGTCTTATAATTTTTAATGTACATTTCACCTCCATGTTTAAATTTTCACCTTGTTTAAATATTTCACGTTTCACCATGTTTAAACTTTCACCTCCATGTTTAAACTTATTCATAAGCACTTCGTTCTTGTTGATGCTATTGTAAATAACATTTTGTTAATTTTATTTTTGTATAGTTTGTTGTTACTACATAGAAACACAACTAAATTTTGTACATTGATTTAGTATACTATAATATAACTGTACTAAATTTCTTCATTAGTTCCAATAGTTTTTGTGGTAGAGTCTGTATGGTTTTCTATATATAAGATAATGATATCTGCAAACAGGGACCACTTACATTATTTCTTTCTGATTTGGATGTCTTTTATTTCACTTCTTATTTTTGCCTAATTGCTCTATCTAGGACTTCCAGTATTAGGCTGAATGGAAGTGGAAAGAGTAGGCATCCTTTTCACATTCAGGATCTTAGGGGAAAAGATTTTAGCTTTTCACTGCTGAGTAGAATGTTTGCTGTGAGCTTGTCATATATAGCCTTTATTATACTGAAGCATACGTATCTTTAATTTGTAATTTGTTAAAAGTTTTGATCGTGAAATGATGTTGAATTTTGTGAAATGCTTTTTATTCATCTTTTCAGAGAATTACATAGTTTTTATCTTTCATTTTCTTAATCCTGTGTATCACATTTGTTGATTTGCATATGTTGACCTATCCTTGAATCCCAGGGATGAATCCCACTTGTTCATGATGTATGACCTTTTTGATGTGCTTTTGAATTCAATTTGCTAATATTTTATTGAGGATTTTTGCATCTATGTTCATTAAGGATATTGGCCTGTAATTTTCTTGTATTGCAGTATCCTTCTTGGCTTTGTTACAAGGGTAATGTTCGATTAGTAAAATTATTTTCAAAATGTCCCCTCCTCTTCCAATTTTTTGAAAGCATTTTGAGAAGGACAGGTCTTAATTCTTTTTTAAACATTTAGTAGAATTTGTGAGTGAAACCATCTTGTCCTGGGCTTTTCTTTTTTAGGAGATTGTTGACTAGTGATTTAAGCTGTTAACTTGTTATTGGTCTATTCAGATTTTCTACTTCTTCAAGATTAAATCTTGGTAGGTTGTGTGTGTCTAGGGATTTATCTATATTTTCTAGCATATCCAATTTTTTGCATCTAATTATTAATAGTAGTCTCATGATCCTTTGTGTTTCTGTGATATCAGTTGTAATTTCTCTTATTTTTGATTTTATTTGAGTTATCTCATTTTTTTCTTAGTGTAGTTAAAGATTTATCAATTTTGTTTATCTTTTCAAAAATCCAACACTTTTTTTTGTTGGTCTTTTCTGTTGTTTTTCTTGTCTCCTCTCTTTCGTTTATTCCTGCTCTAATGTTTGTTATTTTCTTTCTTCTGCTAACCTGGACTATTTTGCTTTTCTTTTTCTAGTTCTATGAGGTATAGTGTTAGGTTGTTTATTAGAGCTTTTTCATTTTTCTGCATGTAGACATTTGTCACTACATAATTTCCCTTTAGAATAGCTATTGCTATATCCCATAAGTTTTGGTATGTTTGGCTTTCATTTTCATTTGTCTCAAAATATTTTCTGATTCCTCTTTTGATTTCTCTAACACATTGGTTATTCAGTAATGTGTTGTTTAATTTCCATGTATTTGTGGATTTTAAAAATTATTTTCCCTGTTATTGATTTCTATTTTCATACCATTGTGATCAGAAAAGCTATTTGATATAAATTCAAACTTCTTAAATTTTATGACTTTTTTGTGGCCTAACATATCTATCCTGAAGAATGTTGCATAAGTTTGATAAGAATATGTATTCTGCTTCTGTTGGATGGAATTTTCTGTATATGTCTGTTAGGTCCATTTGGTCTAAAATGTATTTCAAATTCAATATCTCCTTGTTGATTTTCTATTGGTGTTATCTTTTCATTGTTGAACATGGGGGTGTTGAAGTTCCCCTGCTATCATTATATTGCTATTTCTTCCCCCTTCTGATTTGTTAATATTTGTTTTCTATATCTAGGTGTTATAGTGTTGAATGCATATATATATTCACAATTATATCATCTTGATGAATTGGTCTTGTTATCACTATATAATGACCTTGTCTTTTTTTATAGTTTTCGACTTACAGTCTATTTTGTTTGATATAAGTGTAGCCAAACTTGCTCTCTTTTGGTTTTGATTTACATGGGTTATTTTTTTCATATCTCACATAACCCTATATGTGTCCTTAAATCTAAAGTTAGTCTCTTGTAAACAACATATTTTGGATCTTGTTTTTTCTTCATTCACTCAACCACTCTATGTCTTTTGATCAGAGAATTTAGTTCATTTACATTTAAAATAATTATTGATAAGTAAGCATTTAACATTGGCATTTTAAAATTGTTTTCTGTCTCTTTTGTTGTTCTTTTGTTTCTTTTTCCCTCTTTTGTTGTCTTGTGATTTTATGATTTTCTATTATGGTATGCTTTGATCCACTACCATTTATCTTTGCATATCTAATATAGTTTTTGTTTTGTTGTTGCCATGGGGCTTACATAAGATATCTTACAGTCATAACAGTCTATTTTAAGCTGATATTAACTTAACTTCAAATGAGAACGTGAAGCACACAAAGTGTCAGGGGCACCTGTGGGCCAGTTTGTGGGGAGAGTCTGCAGGAGAAGTGTTCCAAGCAACTCATAGAAAGGCCTCCTGATGGAGTCCACAAAGAATTTAATAGGCTACATGGCTCTTTGTTGAGTTTTAAGCCATTATTATTGTTAGTCTCTGCCTCTTTTCTTTGCTTCCAGCTTCTCCTAGCCATTCAGCTATGCTGATCCCCTCACTATTCTGGATGTGGTTAGAAAGAGGTGGGCCTCTTGGGCAGTACTTCACACAGCTGGAACAGCTGGACAATCACTCTCTATGTTCTCATTTTCTCTTATAAGAAAAATCCTGGACAGAGGTGCTCTCTCTGGTACTGAGCTGTGATGCCTTGGGGTGAGGTGACGTGGGTAAAGTGAATTACTTTTCTTATCCTCCCCAATGTGTCTCTTCTTGGATATTTTTGCTCCCATGGTGTGGTGGAACTTCTCTGCTGGACTCTTGGACTCCCTCAAAAGTATTCTCATCTGTGATTGGCTGTTAAAATCATTGTGCTGTGGGGGGATGATGGTAGAAAACTCCAATTCCACCATCTTGCTTACATCACCTTTTGAGATTCTGGTTTTAAATGTTTTTTTATGTGACCAAATATCTGAATTAGAGAATAACCTATATTAATCCAGAAAATTATGAATATTTCGAACACTAGGGATTATGGTGGACATGATAAAAGCTTTAAAAAATATAAGGAATTTATATTAAGAAAATGTTAAAATGGTAAGTATATTTTAAAAAGTAACATTTACATACTAAAAGATAATGGACAAAGTTTTCAAAATTCTTTATATCAACCTACAATACTAGATCCAAACAAGGGATTACTCAAATGTGATGGTAAAATAAAGGTGTGGACATTCAAGGACTTTGATATGTACTTTTCCTCTACCTATGCAAATACTTACAAGGGTACTATATGTAAGTAAAGAAGTAAACAAAGAAAGAAGAAAATAAGAAATAGTGAACAGGCAGTCCAACACAAGAGAACCATAAAGAGAAATCTCAGGATTATAAACATGCAGCAGGTGTTGAGAGTAATTTTTCCAGGTTTAAATAGGAGAAAGGAAAAGTAACAATTATCTAATGAGTTTGAATATTCAGGGGAAATAAATTTGATAGGTTTATGCTGAATATGATAGGGCAGCTAGAGAATTTAGGGATAGGTTTATAGAAAATTGAGCAAGAGAAAAATGAATCAGTTATTAACTCTACAAAATTAAGTTGTACAAGAAAGGACATCACAGGTAATCTTAACTATGTTTCACAAGGAATATATTATTATCCTAGTTGCAAATGAAATACAGACTACCTATCTGCGTCTTAATTCAGAATTATTTTATTGCACTGTTTAAAGTTCAAATACATTTGAGGGATAATTCAAATATCTGTTGAATATATTTATTTGTAAAATATTTCTGTGACAATTTAAAAAAACTATGAAGTAAAGCAATGTTATTAAGTCTCTAGTAAATGAAATAAAGCTCAGAGTGTATTTGCAGTAATTTGATGAGAAGAAAAGGGTCCAAGGGATTTGAAATAGAGTGTTTTTTAGTAATATACCAACTTAACAAAATAGACAAAAATTGTATGACATAACTTCTATAATATTTTGGTTAAACTATAATGGAAGAGAATTTACTTAATTCTACTCATTTCAGAATGATTAGCACTGATATTCTATAATTCATTTAATGTTTACAAAATCTTTATATTCTGTAGCTCATCTAATAGTTTTTTGTTGTTGTTGTTTTGAGATGGAGTCTTGCTCTGTCACCCAGGCTGGAGTGCAGTGGCGCGATCTCGGCTCACTGCAAGCTCCGCCTCTGGGGTTCACACCATTCTCCTGCCTCAGCCTCCCGAGTAGCTGGGACTACAGGCACCTGCCACCACGCCCAGCTAATTTTGTGCATTTTTAGTAGAGACGGGGTTTCACCGTGTTAGCCAGGATGGTCTCGATCACCTGACCCGTGATCCGCCCACATCGGCCTCCCAAAGTGCTGGGATTACAGACGTGAGCCACCATGCCTGGCCTCATCTAATAGTTTGTAAAAATCTTGTCTCTGTAAACCCAGCAGTATATTGGAAACATGTTGATTTTTCTTAAATTAACAAGGTTGCAGTATTATCATGTCTGAAACCTAGGTCAAGTTGCACACCTGAGTTCCTTGGGTAACCTCCATTATTGTTTGCTTTGATAATCTTCCTGGGCAAGTGGAAGAACTATAAGAATTGTAGGACATAAATGAACTTATTCACTGATGATCTTAAAATTTGTAGCTTTTTACAAATCACTTTTACAGTGATTTATTTCCTATCATGTTCCAGAGGATCACAGAAATCTTTAATGTTTTGATTTCAAAGGAATATTTATTACATTAAGTAAAGTATATAATTATAGTTTATTAAATTGCTTTACTTTAAGGACTTACATGTTTTCTAGAAGTCCATATTTCACCAATCTCTGAAGACTGCATCACCCCTAGGCTCTTCTGAGAATAATAAAAATAAGAACATGAGAAGAACATGCACTATTTAGGAGAATAGAAGGTGAGAAGAAAATCTGGGATGACAATGTGGATGATCTAAGTTTTTCAATGTAGAACCCTCAACAGCAGAGAGAAGTGTATCCCCATAAGACTGTATGGGCACAGACTCTTCAGTATTGAAATAAATTCTCATTTATTGTTTGACAGATATACATTTTTAATTTACTTCATACTATGCCCAAATTTAAAAATGGAAATAAATTTATATTATATAACAGCTAATTTACATGGCATGTTTCCCCTAAATACATCATTTTAAGGCATTCCTTATTTTACTTACATCCTGGCCCATCAAGCATTCTGTGACTTATGAATATCATGATTTGAAAAAAATAGCATTAAGAAATAATGTTAGACTTAAGCCACAAGTCTTGGTCATCAAGACACAATTTAAGCTTTCAAGAAGCTAACAGTCTCGTGGCATAAGGTTCTATACATGAAACTGATGGAAAGGAAAATAAAAATAAGTGCTTGCTGCTCTGGAAATAAAAGATATCTAATGCAGTCAGTTTTGTAATTGGAAGCTGGCTTTAAGATATGGCTTCTGGAGAAAGTAAAATCTAAAATGAGACTTGAAAGATGAATACAACTTATTAAGGAACAGTGCAAGAGCATGTGCAAAAACATTTTGATAATAGAACTGTATGAACTCCAATATGCTTTGAACTAATATAAGCCATAATGGTAATGATGATGATAATGACAGTGATATTGTTGTTGGTGGTGCTTTGCATGAGCTAGGTTAGCGACAGGATTGAGAGACAAGTAGAAGCTAGACGGCAGTGGCTTTGAATGGAGACTTTCTTGTTATTTTACTCTCTATCTGTAAGGCTAGTAGAGATACTTAAGGATTATAGCCTGTCACAGACTAGGAAATATATTTATTTATTTATTTATTTACTTATTTAATTAATTTATGTCGTTTGAGACGGAGTTTCGCTCTTGTCGCCCAGGCTGGAGTGCAATGGTGTGGTCTCGGCTCATGCAACCTCCGCTTCCCGAGTTCAAGCAATTCTCCTGCCTCGGCCTCCTGAGAAGCTGGGACTACACGCATGCACCACCATGCCTGGCTAATTTTTGTATTTTTTTAGTAGAGACAGGGTTTCACCATATTGGCCAGGCTGATCTCGAACTCCTGACTTTGTGATCTGCCCACCTTGGCCTCCCAAAGTGCTGGGATTACAGGCGTGAGCCACCGCACCCAGCCGGAAATATTTTTATTTTTAAAAGAGTATTGTATTCATATAAGGAATGGATTGCTGGAAAATAACTAGAGTCAGGAAGAACGCTAATAAATTGTGACAATAACAGAAATGAAACATTTCGAGAACCCGAATTCAAATAGTAACAGGGTTTTCTTATTAAAAAAAAAAAAAAAAAGAAGTTAGATTTGATAGCTGTTTTTCTTAAAAAGGTTAAGATATAAGACCAGTACTGACTGGAAAAGTGAGGAGTCAAAGATGGTTTTCAAGTTTATAGCTTGAGTGGCTGGGAGGTGATGGTATTTAGAAAAATAGGAAATGGAGGTAAAAGAGCAGGAAAGATAATGAATTCAACTTTGGGTGTTGGAATTGACATTTTCCTAGTTTCAAATGGTTCAGGAAACAGAGAAGTGATGTTGGCTCCAATAATTTCTGGCAAGGAACTTTGATCCTACAGCTGGAAATACAAGCAACCAGCAGTGGAATTGATCCCTTTCTTTTTCTTTCTTCTCTCAACTAGTAGAAGTATTACTACTAAGAGTAGTAGGAATAGCAGCAGCAGAAGTGGTAGTGTTAATAATAACAGCAACAGTAACAGTAGTAATCGTCATAGTGGTAGAAACTGCAAAATCATTTTCCTACTGCAATAGTGTTGTTCAGTTTTGATGGTAGAGGTTCCTTCGCTGAAATAATTTTACATGACAGTTTTGGTTAACTATTCTTAACTATTTCGTTTCAATTTAGGTTCCCTAGCCATTTTATTGAACATTGAAATTGTCTAGAGTCAGCGGTGTTGCTTGCAGCGAAAAATTCTTCCTCAAACCAATATGTTGAATTTAGGTGACTTTAGAATATACAATTAGAAATGTTAAATAGGACACATGAATGCATGGGTCTTGGTTCCAGAAAAAAATTCAGAACTAGAGATGTAGGTTTGGCAATGATTGGTATTTGGTTGGCAGTTGAAACTATTAGAATAAAACCCCTGAGATAGCAGGTTGTGAATCTCAAACACAGGTGAACAATTATCCTCAGGCAAGCTATGGATACCTCATTCCTTAAGACAAGAAAAGAAAGAAAGAAAAACAAACAAACAAACAAAGCACACCTAGAGACTGATTTTCTTTCCTTAAAGTCTTGATGTTTTGTAATGACAAGACTTTCTCGTGCAACCCAAGATTTTAGCACAAAGAATTTCTTTTTCACCCAAGCATTTAAATATACTTTTCTGAGTACCTGGTTAATGTCAAAGTCAGGCCAGGCACGGTGGCTCACGCCTGTAATCCCAGCACTTTGGGAGGCTGATGTGGGCTAATCATGAGGTCAGGAGATCGAGACCATCCTGGCCAGCATGGTGAAACCCTGTCTCTACTAAAAAAATACAAAAATTAGCCAGGTGTAGTGGCACGTGCCTGTAGTCCCAGCTATTCAGGAGGCTAAGGCAGGAGAATTGCTTGAACCCGGAAGGCGGAGGCTGCAGTGAGCCGAGATGAGTCACTGCACTCCAGCCTGGCAACAGACTGAGACTCCGTCTCAAAAAAAAAGTATCAAAGTGAAATTCACACTTCCTCTTATATCAGAGGTAGGTCTGTATGATCAGTAAAATACTTGATATTTTCAGAGGTCCTAAACAGTATTTATGATAAGAGATCTTTCCTCTGCTATACACCTGACCTCACTAGTATTTGATAACTGGATACAATGCAATAAATATTTAGTTTCAAGCAAATACAAGAATTCAAGGAACTCAAAAGTGTCAAATACATTTTTTACCAGAAATTCCTATGAATAGATTGTATTTGACAGAAACAAAAAAAAATCGGGGATATTGAAATAAGTGTAGATTATTAAATAGTGAATTGCAGTAATCATTTTTCTAGATTCTTATTTTGTCATTAACTTTCCTCAGCCTTTACTTCTTATCTTTGATAATATATATAGGTTTATCTCTAAACATTAAGACTTTTTAAAGGTGACTTTAAAGGTGTTTAAGTTTAAGGTGACTGTTTAAGGTGACTGCCTGCTCTTATATTAGTAACAAATTCTTATACAAAGGAAAAGAAACTTGACATTTGAAATGAGGACAAACATTCTCACTAATTATTTTGGCCCCATGGTTCTTTGCTGATATTTCCTCTATTGCCCTAGATTGTGTTTCCAAGATCTGTTTTCATGTTTCTCCACTTTTTAGATTTAAGATCCCCTACAGGGCAGGGGCCATGTCTTAATAATTTTTGTAAATCCATAAGCTAATGTAGGATCTGACAGGCTAATGTAAGAAAGCAATAGACTTTCAATATATATTTGTTGAATGAGAAATTGAAGTAATCACAACTCAATCAGAGAGAAATGTTGCTCATAAGGACCTTGAAAGGAGATAGTCTATTAGAAAAAGTATTTCATGAATAGAATTCATTTTTAATAACACATGTTTACTAAGAACCTCATACAATGCCAGACATTGTGAATGCAAAAAAGTGATAAATCTCTTTTTGTAGGTTACATAATAGGGAGAGGAATATTTGAGAGATTGTCAGGAATATTCAGCCCCTACCCTCACAATACATTTAGAAAACTGCACACATTTCTTAGTATAACAAAAGCATTTTTATTTCATGCTTGTGAGAATGGAACGATAAGAAGAAAAAAATATTCTTACAAGACTTCACTAAATGAGTTCTTTTTGAGCAAATTAAGATAACTTAGGCCTTGGAAGCATTCCCAGACATGAGAAATAAGGCAAATAACATCTGTTTTGCAAAGTATCCACTTTCTTTGTGAATATGGATTCAGAGTAAATAAGCCATAGCTCTCCTCATTTCTTGTTGAGAGGTGAGAATTGTCTGTCTTAGAATCTTTACTGATTCCATATGTTGTTACAAGACTCAATATAAATTTAAGAATTTGTGTAAAAATACTTTGTAAATAATATCTGTGTATAGAATCTATTTGAACTTAGCAGGTGTCTCTAGAATGATTAGATGAAAATGCTAATTTTATGCTGCTTGTATCCTGCTGTTCAATGGTTGATTCCAACAATTTTGTAATTAATTTTTTCCCATTTATTTTGTTAGTTTCTAAAGCCGGGACATAATTTATACAATTAAATAAAACCTTGATTTTTCTAATCAAAAGAGCAAAACACTTGAAATAATATGGATCAGACCCTGTGAAAAAAGAAACTTGCTGGTAATCTAGCCACTTCAATAGTTACTATCACAGCTTTTAATTTCAATTAATAATATCCTTAAAAAGATTCATGCTTTGATAATTAGTTTGGACCACACCAAATTTATTTAAGTGAGAAATCAGCTTTCAAAGAAAAAACATACATCATTTTAGAGGTCTGCTTTTTAAATTTGTAAACATTTGGCTTTTATTTTGAAAAATTTTGGATGCTCAAAACGTTGAATGAACAGGAAAATGAGCACCTGAATACTCATCTTAGACATTTATCAATCAGTAATGTCCTATCAACCTGCTCTACATTTCCCGCTTTCTCCAAATAAATGCTGCAGACATCAACACATTTTACTTCTAATTACTTCAGCATGTATCTTTCAAGATAAGGAGTCACACCCAGATCTCTTCATTGTATAGGGACATTTTCTCCTTGGTAGTTAATAAGTAGCATGTGAGTGATACTCTGAGATCTTGTAAATATCTTTTTATCCAACACACCAGCAATGGTTTTAAGTTCTATTGATTACCCTGTCGGAATCATTAAAACTGTATTAGCAGATATAAAATAATGACTTTTGTTTGTTTGTTTGTTTTGAGACGGAGTCTTGCTCTGTCGCCCAGGCTAGAGTGTAGTGGCGAGATCTCGGCTCACTGCACACTCCGCCTCCCGGGTTCACGCCATTCTCTTGCCTCAGCCTCCCGAGAAGCTGGGGCTACAGATGACCTGCTAATTTTTTGTATTTTTAGTAGAGATGGGGTTTCACCGTGTTAGCCAGGATTGTCTCGAACTCCTGACCTTGTGATCTGCCTGCCTCGGCCTCCCAAAGTGCTGGGATTATAGGCATGAGCCACCGCACCCAGCCAAATAATGACTTTCTAATTTTATCATTCCTTAGGATATGCTTCCTCCAACCTCATATATTTTTTTCCTTTCCTCCTTCTGTGATACCCTACCTTGTTGTAACCTGAATTTTTCATGCACGTCCGTGTGAAGAGACCACCAAACAGGCTTTGTGTGAGCAATAAAGCTTTTAATCACCTGGTGCAGGCGGGCTAAGTCCAAAAAGAGAGTCAGCGAAGGGAGATGGGGTGGGGCCGTTTTATAAGATTTGGGTAGGTAAAGGAAAATTACAGTCAAAGGGGGTTTGTTCTCTGGCGGGCAGGAGTGGGGGTCGCAAGGTGCTCAGTGGGGGAGCTTTTTGAGCCAGGATGAGCCAGGAAAAGGACTTTCACAAGGTAATGTCATCAGTTAAGGCAAGGACCGGCCATTTCCACTTCTTTTGTGGTGGAATGTTATCAGTTAAGGTGGGGCAGGGCATTTTCACTTCTTTTGTGATTCTTCAGTTACTTCAGGCCATCTGGGTGTATACGTGCAAGTCACAGGGGATGCGACGCCTTGGCTTGGGCTCAGAGGCCTGACATTCCTGCCTTCTTATATTAATAAGAAGTGTTGGGGTGGTGAAAAGTTTGGGGGGGGGGTGGTATGGAGAGACAGAATGGGCGATGTTTCTCAGGGCTGCTTCAAGCGGGATTAGGGGCAGCCTGGGAACCTAGAGTGGGAGAGATAAGCTGAAGGGAGATCTTGTGGTAAGGGGTGATATTGTGGGGATGTTAGAAGAAACATTTATCATATAGAATGATTGGTGATGGCCTGGATATGGTTTTGGTTGAGTTGAGAAACTAAACGGAAGATACAAGGTCTGAATAAAAGAAGGAGGAAAATGGGTATTAAAGGACTAAGAATTGGGAGGACTCACGACATCCAAATTAGAGAGTGCCCAAGGGGGTTCAGCATAATTACTTGCTTGGTTGGCAAGTTTGTGGTCTCTATCCTTGAGTTTTTTTATGTTGTCATACACCAGGCCAGATTGATTTAGGTAAAAACAACACTCTTCATTTAAGAAAATACAGAGTCCTCCTTTTTCAGCAGTGAGTAAGTCAAGGCCTCGGCGATTTTGGAGGACAACTGCAGCTAAAGAGTCAACTTGGGCCTGGAAAACTGATAAAGTTTGTGATATGTCTATGATGCTAGCAGAGAAGTCATTAGACAGGCTACAGAAGGTCGTGACAGAGGTTGAAATGCCTGCTATTCCAGTACCGAGAGCAATAGTGGAGACAGAAAGTCCTAAACCGACCAGCAAGGGAATTAGTGGAATAACTCTTTTTTGTTGTGTTGGTGTCATGAGGGGAACAGCGAGCTCTTCAGTCCCATTTGCAAATTGAATTTTGGGGGTAAGGAAAACTAGTGTGCATGTACCTGTCCAATTAGCAGGTAGACACATGTAAGTAGAGGATCCACAGAGGAAGAAGAGACCTTGTGCGAGGCAAAACTGGAGATGCAAAGTAAAAAAGGTGAGAAGGAGTGCTGAAAAGGGGTGTCTTGTACCCAGACTCCTAGGGATCCAGCTAGGGCTGCAGCCATCAGAGGTTGTAATGGGGACTGATGGGGTAGCTGCATAGAGGGGGAGGTTTGATTTTCATGGTGTATGAGAAAATGTTGAGTATCTATGAACAACCTTTCACTGTTCTTTTCAGGGCTGGGTATAAGTAAACAAGAATAGGGCCTGGGAAGAGAGTCTGATGAGCAAGGGGAAGGTAGCCAAGGATGGAGTGAAATACAGGTTAAATGTCTTCCTAAGCAATAATTACTGCTAACGTTTTTAAGTTTGTCAGTATTGATAGAGGCCTTGTCTGTAATATGGAGCTGGAAGTCTCCCATTGTTTCAGTGATGTGTGTAGTTGGGCTTCGGAGATGAAGAGTAAAGGAACATTGAGAAGGTGAAAGGTTACGCAGGGGAATTCCAGTGGGTGTTTGCCAAGAGATACATAAAGGTGCGGCCACAGGAATAGTAGTTTGTGTTGTGAGAGGTCCAAATATGGGGGGAGTAGAGTTAATATAAGGAGAAAGGTTTTTTAAATAAGTGTGGAGGAGGGCGGCAGCTTGCTGATGTGAAATGTCTGGGGAGGTCTTGCTGGACCTGTCTAGAAAGTAAATGAGTTCTTCAGGAGGCTAAAGGTGAGGGCTGTTAAAGGAAGTTCAGAGGAGTAAGGAGACAGGAGATGTTGCCCAGTCTGTCTGTAAGGCGGGGACAGCTGTGTAGGCACTGGAAGAAAGGGAAATGCAAAGCCAGCAGTTGTTCGCTAAGGAGGGATTAGAAACGGCTAGGAGAGAATGGGTAAGGTTGATAGTGTGGTGGAGATAGCTGGGGAGAGGTAGAGGGTGGCGTAAGAATGGGAATGAGAAGAAGAGTGAGCATAAAAGTAAAGAATAGAACTTCATCAGGGTGGAAGTACTGGAGGGTGCCCTGCCAGCAAAATCATCTACCCACTCTAAGAGGGAGTTAAGAGTGGGGGTTTGGGGATAGCACCAAGAGATATCAGCTGTGATGGCTTGAAGAAACAGTGTAAACCAGCAGTGTAAACAAGAATAGGGCATTTATAAGTAGTTGAGAACGGAGAATAGGAGTATGACTAGACAGAAAATAGTAGGGATGACAGGTTTTTTGGGGCTCGGCCTAAGTGGTGGGGGTGACTTCGTAAAGCCCTGTTGCAAAAAGTAGGGTAAGGACGAACAGACCTAATAGCATGAAGGGATGTATTAGGCTCATACGGGTTATTACTGTTCTTCAGAAATACGAGTGAGTTTAAGGGAAGTAGGGGAGAGGACTTGCGACTTCCAGGAGGAAGAGGAGGGATTAGGCTGGCTGTCCAATGGACACAGCTTTATTCTGGAACAGCGAACCCAGTGGGGAGGATCCTGCAGGCAGACGGCAGTCGGGGTACTATAGATGACTAAGTAGGGTCCGGTCCATCGAGGTTGTAGAGTTTGAGGGGTCAGATTCTTAACAAGAACTGATCGTCCAGCTAGGGTGTCTTCATATGGCTGGGGATCTGGAGTAGGCAAGAGATTAGCAGCCTGGCAAATTTCCTTTCTAGCCTTTTGGAGGACTGGAAGATAGTCGCCTAGAGGGCTGGTGTCTGGGATGAGGTTGGGGCCAAGCAAGAAAGTGCATCCATATAAAAGTTCAAATGGACTGTACCCTGTAGCATCTCGAGGACAGGCTCTAATTCTGAGAAGGGCAAGAGGTAAAAGTACTGTCCAATCCTTTTTAAGTTGGAGGCTGAGCTTGGTGAGGTGTGTCTTTAAAAGACCATTAGTCCATTCTACCTTTCCTGAAGATCGAGGACGGTAAGGGATATGAAGGTTCCACTGAATACCAAGAGCCTGAGAAACTGCTTGGGTGATTTGACTAGTAAAGGCTGGTCCGTTATCAGACTGTATAGCAGTGGGAAGACCAAACCGAGGAATTATGTCTGACAGAAGGGAAGAAATGACCGCGGTGGCCTTCTCAGACCCTGTGGGGAAGGCCTCTACCCATCCAGTGAAAGTGTCTACCCAGACTAAGAGATATTTTAGTTTTCTGACTCGAGGCATGTGAGTAAAGTCAATTTGCCAGTCCTGGGCAGGGGCAAATCCCCGAGCTTGATGTGTAGGAAAGGGAGGAGGCCTGAACAATCCCTGAGGGGTAGCAGAATAGCAGATGGAACACTGAGAATTGATCTCCTGAAGTGATCTCCTTGAGGATAGATTTCCATGATGGAAAGGAAATGAGAGGTTCTAAGAGACAGGCTAGCGGCTTGTAACCTACATGGAAGAGTTTATGAAATGATGACAGAATAGAATGGGCCTGTGAGGCTGGAAGGAGATATTTTCCTTGGTCTAAGAACCATTCGTCTTGTGTGGGAAGAGATTGATAGGTGAAAGTTTCAGCGGGGGAGTAGGTGGGAGTGACCGATGTGAAGGAGAAAAACTGGCCGTGAGGGACCGAAGTTGGAGAGCTAGCTGCTAGTCTAGCCACCTTATCAGCATAAGCGTTGCCTAGAGCAATGGGATCTGACGCCTTTTGATGCCCCTTGCAGTGAATGACCCCAGCTTCCTTTGGAAGTAAAGCGGCCTTGAGTAGAGTTTTTATTAAAGAAGAATTAATGATGGAGGACGCTTGTGTAGTGAGGAAACCTCTTTCAGCCCATATGACCGCATGGTGGTGCAGAATATGAAAGGCATATTTAAAATCAGTATAGATATTGATGCGTAGTCCTTTTGCAAGAGTGAGGGCTTGAGTTAAGGCAACTAGTTTGGCTTGCTGAGAGGTAGTGGAGGGGGGCAGAGCGGTAGCCTCAATGATAGATGTGGAAGATACTATAGCATACCCTGTCTTTGCTGGTGAGTGGCGAGTAGGCCTGGTGGAACTGCCATCAATAAACCAAGTGTGATCAGGGTGAGAAACAGGGAAGAAGGAAATGTGGGGAAATGGGGTGAACGTCAGGTGGATCAGAGAGACGCAGTCATGGGGGACAGGTGTGGTATCAGGAATAATGTGGGAGGCTGGATTGAAGTCCGGGCCAGGAACAATGGTAATTGTGGGAGACTCAACAAAGAGTGAGTACAGCTGAAGGAGCCGGGGAGCAGAAGGTATATGCATCAGGTGTGAGGAAGAAAACAGATTTTGGAAATTGTGAGAGCTGTAGAGAGTGAGTTGAGCATAGTTTGTGATTTTGAGGGCCTCTAAAAGTATTAGGGCAGCAGCAGCCGCTGCACAGACATGATGGCCAGCCTAAAACTGTAAGGTCAAGTTGTTTGGACAAAAAGGCTACAGGACGCGATCCAGGTCCTTGTGTAAGAATTCTGACTGCACAGCCCTGCACTTCACCTGTGTGTAATGAAAAGGGTTGGGATGAGTCAGGGAGAGCTAGAGTGGGGGCAGTCTCTAAAGCTGTCTTCAAGGAATGGAAAGAGGAGTGGGGAAAGGATTTAGGATCTATGGGGTCTGCTAGGTTTCCTTTTGTGAGTTATATAATGGTTTTGTTAGGATGGCAAAACCAGGTATCCAAAGGTGAAAGTATCCAACCATGCCCAGGAAGGAAAGAAGTTGTTGTTTTGTAGAAGGCATTGGGGTTTGAGAGATAAGTCGGACACGATCGGCAGGGAGAGCATGTGTGTTTTTATGAAGAATTATGCTGAAGTACCTAACGGATGGAGAAGAAATTTGAGCTTTGGAGGGGGATACCTGATATCCTTTGGAGAATAAGTGCTGAAGGAGCAGAAGTGTGTCTCGTTGAGAAGATTCAAAGGAGGGGCTACAAAGAAGAAGGTCATCAATATATTGAATAAGGTGAGAAGCAGAGGGGTGGAAAGAAAGTAAATCATGAGAAAGCTTGGCTGAAGTAATGAGGGCTGTCGCTGAAACCTTGTGACAGCACAGCCCAGGTAAGCTGCTGGGACTGATGGGTGTCAGGGTCAGTCCAGGTGAAAGCAAAGAGAGGCTGGGACTAGGGGTGCAGGGGAATAGTGAAAAAAGCATCTTTAAGATCAAGAATGGAATAGTGAGTTATGGAGGAAGGTATTGAGGACAAAAGAGTGTATCGGTTGGGCACCACAGGATGGATAGGCAAAACAATTTGGTTGATAAGGCGCAGATCCTGAACGAATCTGTAAGACTTGTCTGGTTTTCGGACAGGTAAAATGTGGGAATTGTAAGGACAGTTTATATGTTTTAGAAGCCCATGCTGTAGCAGGCTAGTGATAACAGGCTTTAATCCTTTTAAAGCATGCTGTGGAATGGGATATTGGCATTGAGTGGGGTAAGGGTGATTAGGTTTTTTTTTTCTTGCTTTTTTAAAATTATTATTATACTTTAAGTTCTAGGGTACATGTGCACAATGTGCAGGTTAGTTACATATGTATACATGTGCCATGCTGGTGTGCTGCACCCATTAACATGCCATTTAGCATTAGGTATATCTCCTAATGCTATCCCTCCCCCCTCCCCCCACCCCACAACAGTCCCCAGAGTGTGATGTTCCCCTTCCTGTGTCCATGTGTTCTCATTGTTCAATTCCCATCTATGAGTGAGAACATGCGGTGTTTGGTTTTTTATGCTTGTGACAGTTTACTGAGAATGATGATTCCCAATTTCATCCATGTCCCTACAAAGGACATGAACTCATCATTTTTTATGGCTGCATAGCATTCCACGGTGTATATGTGCCACATTTTCTTAACCCAGTCTATCATTGTTGGACATTTGGATTGGTTCCAAGTCTTTGCTATTGTGAATAGTGCCGCAATAAACATACGTGTGCATGTCTTTATAGCAGCATGATCTATAGTCCTTTGGGTATATACCCAGTAATGGGATGGCTGGGTCAAATGGTATTTCTAGTTCTAGATCCCTGAGGAATCGCCACACTGACTTCCACAATGGTTGAACTAGTTTACAGTCCCACCAACAGTGTAAAAGTGTTCCTATTTCTCCACATCCTCTCCAGCACCTGTTGTTTCCTGACTTTTTAATGATTGTCATTCTAACTGGTGTGAGATGGTATTTCATTGTGGTTTTGATTTGCATTTCTCTGATGGCCAGTGATGATGAGCATTCTTTCATGTGTCTTTTGGCTACATAAATGTCTTCTTTTGAGAAGTGTCTGTTCATATCCTTTGCCCACTTTTTGATGGGGTTGTTTGTTTTTTTCTTGTAAATTTGTTGGAGTTCATTGTAGATTCTGGATATTAGCTCTTTGTCAGATGAGTAGGTTGTGAAAATTTTCTCCCATTTTGTAGGTTGCCTGTTCACTCTCATGGTAGTTTCTTTTGTTGTGCAGAAGCTCTTTATTTTAATTAGATCCCATTTGTCAATTTTGGCTTTTGTTGCCATTGCTTTTGGTGTTTTAGACATGAAGTCCTTGCCCATGCCTATGTCCTGAATGGTAATGCCTAGGTTTTCTTCTAGGGTTTTTATGGTTTTAGGTCTAACGTTTAAGTCTTTAATCCATCTTGAATTAATTTTTGTATAAGGTGTAAGGAAGGGATCCAGTTTCAGCTTTCTAGATATGGCTAGCCAGTTTTCCCAGCACCATTTATTAAATAGGGAATCCTTTCCCCATTTCTTGTTTTTCTCAGGTTTGTCAAAGATCAGATAGTTGTAGATATGTGGTGTAATTTCTGAGGGCTCTGTTCTGTTCCATTGATCTACATCTCTGTTTTGGTACCAGTACCATGCTGTTTTGGTTACTGTAGCCTTGTAGTATAGTTTGAAGTTAGGTAGCGTGATGCCTCCAGCTTTGTTCTTTTGGCTTAGGATTGACTTGGCAATGTGGGCTCTTTTTTGGTTCCATATGAACTTTAAAGTAGTTTTTTCCAATTCTGTGAAGAAAGTCATTGGTAGCTGGATGGGGATGGCATTGAATCTATAAATTACCTTGGGCAGTATGGTCATTTTCATGATATTGATTCTTCCTTATCCATGAGCATGGAATGTTCTTCCATTTGTTTGTATCCTCTTTTTTTTCATTGAGCAGTGGTTTATAGTTCTCCTTGAAGAGGCCCTTTACGTCCCTTGTAAGTTGGATTCGTAAGTATTTTATTCTCTTTGAAGCAATTGTGAATGGGAGTTCACTCATGATTTGGCTCTGTTTGTCTGTTATTGGTGTATAAGAATGCTTGTGATTTTTGCACATTGATTTTGTATCCTGAGACTTTGTTGAAGTTGCTTATCAGCTTAAGGAGATTTAGGGCTGACACAGTGGGGTTTTCTAGATATACAATCATGTCATCTGCACACAGGGACAATTTGATTTCCTCTTTTCCTAATTGAATACCCTTGATTTCCTTCTCCTGCCTAATTGCCCTGGCCAGAACTTCCAACACTTTGTTGAATAGGAGTGGTGAGAGAGGGCATCCCTGTCTTGTGCCAGTTTTCAAAGGGAATGCTTCCAGGTTTTGCCCATTCAGTATGATGTTGGCTGTGGGTTTGTCATAGATAGCTCTTATTATTTTGAGATACTTCCCATCGATACCTAATTTATTGAGAGTTTTTAACATGAAGCGTTGTTGAATTTTGTCAAAGGCCTTTTCTGCATCTATTGAGATAATCATGTGGTTTTTGTCTTTGGTTCTGTTTATATGCTGGATTACATTTATTGATTTGCATATATTGAAGCAGCCTTGCATCCCAGGAATGAAGCCCACTTGATCATGATTGATAAGCTTTTTGATGTCCTGCTGGATTCGGTTTGCCAGTATTTTATTGAGGATTTGTGCATCAATGTTCATCAAGGATATTGGTCTAAAATTCTCTTTTTTGGTTGTGTCTCTGCCCGGCTTTAGTATCAGGATGATGCTGGCCTCATAAAATGAGTTAGGGAGGATTCCCTCTTTTTCTATTGATTGGAATAGTTTCAGAAGGAATGGTACCAGTTCCTCCTTGTACCTCTGGTAGAATTCAGCTGTGAATCCATCTGGTCCTGGACTCTTTTTGGTTGGTAAGCTATTGATTATTGCCACAATTTCAGCTCCTGTTATTGGTCTATGCAGAGATTCAACTTCTTCCTGGTTTAGTCTTGGGACAGTGTATGTGTCGAGGAATGTATCCATTTCTTCTAGATTTTCTAGTTTATTCACGTAGAGGTGTTTGTAGTATTCTCTGATGGTAGTTTGTATTTCTGTGGGATTGGTGGTGATATCCCCTTTATCATTTTTTATTGCATTTATTTGATTCTTCTTTCTTTTTTTCTTTATTAGTCTTGCTAGCCATCTATCAATTTTGTTGATCCTTTCAAAAAACCAGCTCCTGGATTCATTAATTTTTTGAAGGGTTTTTTGTGTCTCAATTTCCTTCAGTTCTGCTCTGATTTTAGTTATTTCTTGCCTTCTGCTAGCTTTTGAATGTGTTTTCTCTTGCTTTTCTAGTTGTTTTAATTGTGATGTTAGGGTGTCAATTTTGGATCTTTCCTGCTTTCTCTTGTGGGCATTTAGTGCTATAAATTTCCCTCTACACACTGCTTTGAATGCATCCCAGAGATTCCGGTACATTGTGTCTTTGTTCTCGTTGGTTTCAAAGAACATCTTTATTTCTGCCTTCATTTTGTTATGTACCCAGTAGTCATTCAGGAGCAGGTTGTTCAGTTTCCATGTAGTTGAGCGGTTTTGAGTGAGTTTCTTAATCCTGAGTTCTAGTTTGATTGCACTGTGGTCTGAGAGACAGTTTGTTATAATTTCTATTCTTTTACATTTGCTGAGGAGAGCTTTACTTCCAACTATGTGGTCAATTTTGGAATAGGTGTTGTGCTGAAAAAAGTTTATATTCTGTTGATTTGGGGTGGAGAGTTCTGTAGATGTCTATTAGGTCTGCTTGGTGCAGAGCTGAGTTCAATTCCTGGATATCCTTGTAACTTTCTGTCTCATTGATCTGCCTAATGTTGACAGTGGAGTGTTAAAGTCTCCCATTATTATTGTGTGGGAGTCTAAGTCTCTTTGTAGGTCACTCAGGACTTGCTTTATGAATCTGGGTGCTCCTGTATTGGGTGCATATATATTTAGGATAGTTAGCTCTTCTCGTTGAATTGATCCCTTTACCATTATGTAATGGCCTTCCTTGTCTCTTTTGATCTTTGTTGGTTTAAAGTCTGTTTTATCAGAGACTAGGATTGCAACCCCTGCCTTTTTTTGTTTTCCATTTGCTTGGTAGATCTTCCTCCATCCTTTTATTTTGAGCCTATGCGTATCTCTGCACATGAGATATGTTTCCTGAATACAGCACACTGATGGGTCTTGACTCTTTATCCAATTTGCCAGTCTGTATCTTTTAATTGGAGCATTTAGTCCATTTACATTTAAAGTTAATATTGTTATGCGTGAATTTGATCCTGTCATTATGATGTTAGCTGGTTATTTTGCTCGTTAGTTGATGCAGTTTCTTCCTAGTCTTGATGTTGTTTACATTTTGGCATGATTTTGCAGCGGCTGGTACCAGTTGTGCCTTTCCATGTTTAGTGCTTCCTTCAGGAGCTCTTTTAGGGCAGGCCTGGTGGTGACAAAATCTCTCAGCATTTGCTTGTCTGTAAAGTATTTTATTTCTCCTTCACTTATGAAGCTTAGTTTGGCTGGATATGAAATTCTGGGTTGAAAATTCTTTTCTTTAAGAATGTTGAATATTGGCCCCCACTCTCTTCTGGCTTGTAGAGTTTCTGCCGAGAGATCCGCTGTTAGTCTGATGGGCTTCCCTTTGTGGATAACCCGACCTTTCTCTCTGGCTGCCCTTAACATTTTTTCCTTCATTTCAACTTTGGTGAATCTGACAATTATGTGTCTTGGAGTTGCTCTTCTTGAGGAGTATCTTTGTGGCGTTCTCTGTATTTCCTGAATTTGAATGTTGGTCTGCCTTGCTAGATTGGGGAAGTTCTCCTGGATAATATCCTGCAGAGTGTTTTCCAACTTGGTTCCATTCTCCCTGTCACTTTCAGGTACAACAGTCAGACACAGATTTTGTCTTTTCACATAGTCCCATATTTCTTGGAGGCTTTGTTCGTTTCTTTTTATTCTTTTTTCTCTAAACTTCCCTTCTCGCTTCATTTCATTCATTTCATCTTCCATCACTGATATGCTTTCTTCCAGTTGGTCATATCAGCTTCTGAGGCTTCTGCATTCTTCACGTAGTTCTCGAGCCTTGGCTTTCAGCTCCATCAGCTCCTTTAAGCACTTCTCTGTATTGGTTATTCTAGTTATACATTCATCTAAATTTTTTTCAAAGTTTTCAACTTCTTTGCCTTTGGTTTGAATTTCCCCCTGTAGCTCGGAGTAGTTTGATCGTCTGAAGGCTTCTTCTCTCAACTCGTCAAAGTCATTCTCTGTCCAGCTTTGTTCCATTGCTGGTGAGGAACTGCATTCCTTTGGAGGAGGAGAGGTGCTCTGCTTTTTAGAGTTTCCAGTTTTTCTGCTCTGTTTTTTCCCCATGTTTGTGGTTTTAACTACTTTTGGTCTTTGATGATGGTGTTGTACAGTTGGGTTTTTGGTGTGGATGTCCTTTCTGTTTGTTAATTTTCCTTCTAACAGACAGGACCCTCAGCTGAAGGTCTGTTGGAGTTTGCTAGAGGTCCACTCCAGACCCTGTTTGCCTGGGTATCAGCAGCGGTGTCTACAGAACTGAGGATTTTCGTGATCTGCGAATGCTGCTGTCTGATCATTCCTCTGGAAGTTTTGTTTCAGAGGAGTACCCGGCTGTGTGAGGTGTCAGTCTACCCCTACTGGGGAGTGCCTCCCAGTTAGGCTGCTCGGGGGTCAGGGGTCAGGGACCCACTTGAGGAGGCAGTCTGCCTGTTCTCAGATCTCCAGCTGCATGCTGGGAGAACCACTGCTCTCCTCACAGCTGTCAGATAGGGACATTTAAGTCTGCAGAGGTTACTGCCGTCTTTTTGTTTGTCTGTGTCCTGCCCCCAGAGGTGGAGCCTACAGAGGCAGGCAGGCCTCCTTGAGCTGTGGTGGGCTCTACCCAGTTCAAGCTTCCTGGCTGCTTTGTTTACCTAAGCGAGCCTGGGCAATGGCGGGCACCCCTCCCCCAGCCTTGCTGACACCTTGCAGTTTGATCTCAGACTGCTGTGCTAGTAATCAGCGAGACTCCATGGGCATAGGACCCTCCGAGCCAGGTGCGGGATATAATCTGGTGCACCATTTCCTAAGCCCATCGGGAAAGGGCAGTATTCGGGTGGGAGTGGCCCGATTTTCCAGGTGCTGTCTGCTACCCCTTTCCTTGACCAGAAAAGGGAACTCCCTGACCCCTTGCGCTTCCCAAGTGAGGCAATGCCTCACCCTGCTTCGGCTGGCACATGGTGCGCTGCACCCACTGTCCTGCACCAACTGTCTGGCACTCCCTAGTGAGATGTACCTGGTACCTCAGATGGAAATGCAGAAATCACCTGTCTTCTGCGTGGCTCACGCTGGGAGCTGTAGACCGGAGCTCTTCCTATTTGGCCATCTTGGCTCCTCCCCCCCGGGTGATTAGGTTTTAATGGGATGGTAATGGGCATGTGATCAGTTGCCAGGGAAGGAGTAGAGATGTCCCATACTTGTGGGTTAAGGTCTGGGGATATGAGAGGAAGAGGCAAAGGAGGCTTTGGATTGGGAAGAAGGGAGGCAATGAGATGTAACTGTAATCCAGGAATAGTCGGGGAAGCAGATAATTTAGTTAAAGTGTCTCAGCCTAATAAGGGAACTGGGCAGGTGGGGATAACTAAAAGGAGTGCTTAGAAGAGTATTGTCTAAGTTGGCACCAGAGTTGGGGAGTTTTAAGAGTTTTAGAAGCCTAGCTTTCAATACCCACAACAGTTATGGAGGCAAGGGAAAAAGGCTCTTGAAAAGAAGGTAATGTGGAATGGGTAGCCTCTGTATTGATTAAGAAGGGGACGGACTTACCCTCCACTGTGAGAGTACCTAAAGCTCGGTGTCCATGATGGTCTACTGGGCTTCCGAGGGGATCGGGCAGCATCAGTCTTCAGCTGCTAAGCCAAGAAGATCTGGGAAGGAGTCAGTCAGAGAGCCTTGGGCCAGAGTTCCAGGGGCTCTGGGAGTGGCTGCCAGGTGAGTTGAACAGTCCGATTTCCAGTGGGGTCCCACACAGATGGGACATGGCTTAGGAGGAATCCCAGGCTTCAGACATTCCTTGGCCTGGTGGCCAGATTTCTGGCACTTGTAGCAAGCTCCTGGGGAAGGTGGTTCTGGAGGAACACCTCACCCCTGTGATTTGGGCATTTGGAAGTTCTTGTGTGCTGAAGATGTGGCTGGGGTATGTCTCACAGTAGAGGCAAGGAATTGCAACTCAGAAATATGTTGCTACTTGGCTGCCTCTATTATTGTACACCTTGAAGGCGAGGTTAATTAAGTCCTGTTGTGGGATTTGAGGGCTGGAATTTAATTTTTGGAGTTTTATTTAATGTCGGGAGCAGGTTGGGTAATAAAATGTATATTGAGAATAAGATAGCCTTTTGAGTTTTTAGGGTCTAGGGCTGTAAAACGTCTCAGACTTGCTGCCAAATGAGCCATGAACTGGGCTGGATTTTTATATTTGATGAAAAAGAGCCTAAATGCTGTCTGATTTGAGATAAAGAAAAAGGAGCATTAACCTTGACTATGCCTTTAGCTCCAGCCACCTTTTTAAGAGTAAATTGCTGGGCAGGTTGGGGAGGGCTAGTCATGGAACGAAACTGTAAGCCAGACCAGGTGTGAGGAGGGGAGGTGATAAAAGGATTATAGGGTGGAGGAGGGGAGACTGAGGAAGAATTGGGACCTATCTCAGCTGGGCAAGGAGAGGAAAGGTCGGATGGGTCTGTACAAACGGAAGATTAGAAAGACACTTCTGAAACCTGGGTGAATAACCAGTGAGGCCATCCCTGCAATGATTAAACACCAAGGGAAGGCTGCCTTTCCTAGTCAATGACTGGCGCCGGAGTTTTGGGTCCACAGATAAAACGTGCCTCCTTTGTCTATACCAGAAAATGAAAGGAATTGAAATTAAGAGAAGGGGGAGATTGAAGAGTGGCACCAAGATTGAAAGGAGAAAGAGGTTGAGGTATAGTGAGGGGGGTTGGAGAAGAGAGTAAAAATTTGAAATTGGTGACATGTTTCTTGGGCTGGTCGGTCTGAGGACTTGAGGTCGTAGGTGGACCTTTCTCACAGAACAAAGAGCAAGGGATTGATCTCCCAAGGGAGGTCCCCCGATCCAAGTCTCGGCACCAAATTTCATGCGCGTCCATGTGAAGAGACCACCAAACAGGCTTTGTGTGAGCAATAAAGCTTTTAATCACTTGGGTGCAGGCGGGCTGAGTCTGAAAAGAGAGTCAGCGAAGGGAGATGGGGTGGGGCTGTTTTATAGGATTTGGGTAGGTAAAGGAAAATTACAGTCAAAGGGGGTTTGTTCTCTGGTGGGCAGGAGAGGGGGTCACAAGGTGCTCAGTGGCGGAGATTTTTGAGCCAGGATGAGCCAGGAAAAGGACTTTCACAATGTAATGTCATCACTTAAGGCAAGGACCGACCATTTCCACTTCTTTTGTGGTGGAATGTCATCAGTTAAGGCGGGGCAGGCCATATTCACTTCTTTTGTGATTCTTCAGTTACTTCAGGCCATCTGGGCGTATATGTGCAAGTCACAGGGGATGCGATGTGATGGCTTGTCTTGGGCTTAGAGGCCTCACAGAATTGACTCTCCTTTAGCTAAGAGAGCCAGACAGACTCCATCTTGGCTCCTTCGTTTGCAGCCCTTTACCCACCCCCTTCCTCAAGGACTTAACTTGGGCAAGCTGACTCCCAGCACATCCAAGAATGCAACTAACTGATAAGATTCTGTGGCAAGCTATATCCACAATTCCCAGGAATTTGCCCTGGTAATAGCACCCAGAGCCCCGGCGTTTGTGTCCAGTTGATAATGCCCAAAGCCCCACGTCTATCACCTTGTGATAGATTCAAAGCCCCTGCACGTGGAACTGTTTGCTTGCTTGTAACCATTTATCCTTTTAACTTTTTGCCTACTTTACTTCTGTAAGATTGTTTTAACTAGACTCCCCCCTCCCCACCCCACTTTCTAAACCAAAGTATAAAAGAAAATCTAGCCCCTTCTTTCGGCGGAGAGAATTTTGAGTGCTAGCTGTCTCTCGGTCACCAGCTAATACAGGGCTCCTGAATTCGTCTCAGAGTGTGGCATTTCTCTATAACTCACTCGACTCACTTGGTTACAACACTTCTTTTCAGTATCACTGTCGATCCATGTGTTTTTGTTTTGATTCATTGTGTTATTATCCATTGATTTCATTTTCCATTTTGGTTCTGAAATTGACCCAAATTAGGTGAGTGGAATTTACTTCAAGCCAGTATCTATTTCCGTGTATCGTGACACTATTGGTCTTTGAGCACTTCCTTTTTGGACAAAAAGATGTTCCAGCCTCACTTTTCTCTTCCACAGATCTAGAATCAATCATTTCTTCAAAGAACCATGTCCTTTAAAGGCAAGATCTGGGCACTAGGTCTGTTTTTTGTTGTTGTTGTTTGGTTTGGTTTTTTAACCATCCTTTATGTATAATTGTTATTCTTCTTATTTTTGTTAACTAGGATTTCTTGTAAAATGTTAAATAGGCTGGGTGCGGTGGCTCATGCCTGTAATCCCAGCATTTTGGGAGGTCAAGGTGGGCAGATCACCTGAGGTCGGAAGTTCAAGACCAGACTGACCAACATGGAGGAAACCCATCTCTACTAAAAATACAAAATTAGCCAGGCATGGTGGTGCATGCCTGTAATCCCAGGTACTCGGGAGGCTGAGGCAGGAGAATCACTTAAACCTGGGGGATGGACATTGCGGTGAGCCGAGATTGCGCCATTGCATTCCAATCTGGGCAACAAGAGCGAAACTCCGTCTCAAAAAACAAACAAAAAAACGTTCAATAGAAGTAGAGGCAGTGGTCATCCTTGTCTTTTTCCTAATCTAAGAGGAGAAGTATATGTTCACCTGTGAATATGACTTAAGCTGCAGAGATTGGTAAATACAGTTTTTCAGATCAAGCAATATCCCTTCTACTCCCAGAATGTGGACACTTTTTATCTTGAATGGGTGCTGAGTTTTATCAAAAGCCTTTTGACACCTAATCAATCTTATGGATTCTCTCCTCTTCATGGTGTCATAGATCAGATTATTTGATTTTTTAAAACTTTTGGAAGTGACTTCAAACTTACAAGAACGTTTAAGAATTAAAATGCTTCAAAGAACACTTGCATATTCTATTTGGTATAAGTTAATGTTAACATTTTATTTCATTTTATTATTTAAAGCATGTACACTGTCTCTATAATATATACATATTTTTTGAACCATTTAAGGTAGTTGAGGTATATTATAGCCCTTTGTCCCTAAATACTCCAGTGTCTATTTCCTATGAATAGAGATATTATATTACCTTTTAAAAGTACAGTTACCAAATGCAGTACATTATCATTATTTATAATACTTTTATTTAATCTACTTTCTACTCTAATTTTGTTAGCTCACTCTATAATGTCACATCTTCCCTCTAGTACGAGTACCAGTCTAGGGTGAGAAACCAGTTAGTGATCATGCCATTTGAACTTTTAAAATTATGGAACATTTCTAAAATTTTACTTTGCCTTTTGTACAGCATATCACATCTGGAGGCACATATTTTCCATCTGTCTCTCACTGCTGAATTAGTTTAGATCATTCTGTTAAGGTGTTGTCTGATTTTTCCACAATGACATTACTGACTTTGTTCTTCCTTGCAAGCAATGTTTATAAGAAAACATTTTAAGAGCATGCAGTTATTATTGAAGTATGACATTATTACTGTCAAGAGTAGATTTAACCTACGTTACGGCTAGTGTACTTCAGCTTTTCTTTGCTGCTAGGATATAAACCTTCAAAGACCTCAGCTGAAAGCCTAGGCTTTTACCAGAGTCTCTTGGTAGGTCATGAACACAAACTTCTGTCTTCTCAGAGCTCTACATCTATAAAAAAAACTTCTGCTCAGCAATTTAGCATCCCAGCTGCTGCTTTCTGGTGTTTTTCATTTGTATAGTTTTGTTTTGTTTTGTTTTTTTGAAGTGTGTCCTTCCTATAGGCATCTTCAGCATTCAAACTTCCTGAAGAAAAATTTCATGCAAAATTTTGGGTTCAGTTTTCAGCAGTTTCCTTCCCTCCATTTCCAGCCCCTTGGAAATACTAGATTGCAAACCTGTTTCCTCAACACAGGTGGATTGGGGCTTTATGTTCATTTTCTGTTGTCCTAGACTTACGATTGGCAAATACTCTTAATTTCTAATCAAAAGTGAATATGGAGCATATTATGACTGTGTTGGCTGATCTACAATGCATTTGAACGGGTGTTTTATGTATTTTGCATTGCTTTTATAGTTGTTTTGGCAGAAACGTTATTTAAGCATGGATTATTTTGTAATAGCAAAATTGGACATCTACCCACTGTCCTTTTAACAATGGTCTAATCCCACACATTCAGTTTCTGTTCCTTATAACCTAAAATGTCACCTAATAAAAAAGAAAATTAAATGAAAATGTTAATAGATGTAATAATTTCTTTATTGGACTTGGTCAATAAGAGAAATTGGAAAATATGCTGACTATTTATTTCCCTGTGCTCCCAAATCTAGATCAATTATCTGCCATTTTTTTCATATTCTATGCTTTTAGGACTTTGTTCTATGAATTATATAATCTGGAGTTTTAGTTTCACTTGGATTTGGGTTCAGACACAGGGAAAGTTAGGGGGTAGATTGGAAGGCATTAGGACAGAAAGAGTGGGCATTTTTTTCTATACTTCCACTCTCTCATAACAGTCTGGCAATGCTTGTATTCCTCTATGACTAGGCTTATAGCTTTGATGGGCTTCTCTTTCTTTCACAGCTTTTGTACTTACTGATTCCAATAAACCATTCCCTTCCCTTGTCTCTTCAGGCCTAAGATAGTAAGACCTCCCTGCTATTACTTTTCACTGGGTGTTTCACCATATCTTAATAATTTCCTTTGACATTTCCTTGTTTCTATAAATGCCTGACCCATTAAATATCTTTGATTAAATTATTTGAAGTATGCCATCACTTTGTTATATAGACTTTCACTGAAAAATTAGATTAGTAGTTAATGAGGAACTCTTCTAAAGAAAAAAAGATAAAAATATACAGAGAGGAAAATTTAAAAGAGGATGGATTGAGAAATTTTAACATTTGTCTCATTGGTGTTTACAAGTCAGATTTAACTAATTTACACCTGAGTAAAACTGACTGAAATATCCACAATAAAAATAATAAACATTGAGTTCTCATTCACAGAACATGTGCATTGAGAGTCAGTTTGTCCATGTTTTCCTTCCTCAGTAATCCAAGTTAATAGACTAACTCATATATAAGACACTATTGATCTTATTCTATCAAAAGTATGATAAAATCATGTCATCACTTTTAATACTTCTGGTTAGAATGTGGCACTTGTCAATCTTACTCAAATTTCATTGAACAAAGCAAGTCACATGGATAGATAAGCCTGATATATTGCAGGATGCATAAGTAATCCTTCCACAGCAGGTAGTAGCAAATACTTTGAGCAAAAATACACCATACAAGAGAAATTACAGAAGAAAAAGGAGCAAAAGAAGAAAAAGGAATACATAAATGAATGGTGATTTAGAATCTTTTATAATTGAAGGAATTGTAAGTCCCCAAATCAAATGTAAACTTCGTGTACCAAGCCAATCAAGTAAATATGAAACCATACTTAAAAAATGAGAGTATAATAGTAAAATACTAAAAGTGAAACAAAAATGTTAAAATATATCAGAGAGGAATTACATTATCTATAAAAAATGATAATTAGATTGAAAACTTTATTCTCATTAGCAGTGAATGGCAGAACACTCTAACACGATATTGTCTACATTTGGGGAAACAGACAAGTATTTTATGATAGTTAAGCTATCATCCATGAGTGGAAACAACAAAGATGTATTTGTGAGTAATAAAACACTAAGTGAATTTTGACTTATAGACTCTTACAGAAAAAAACTGTTTAAGAAGATAATTGATCATAAGAAAAATAAATCCAAAGAATCTGTGTAGTGGGAGGATGGGGAAGCATTCGCCAAAAATTCCAGTGTTGCAGTATTAGTATAAGACAAAATTGACGATAAAGATTACAACATAGTAGTCAAATGAAGAATCTACTAAAAAAACATAACATTTGTGAACTTGACTATATCTAATTACATGCTTTTGATATTTAAAAGTCAAATCTGAAAAAATAAATTGTTAATTTCAGAGTCATGGGAGAGATTTTAATAAATTTTTAATAAAAATCAAGAGATAGGCCAGGTGCGGTGGCTCACGCCTGTAATCCCAACACTTTGGGAGGGCGAGGTGGGCGAATCACCTGAGACTGGGAGTTCGATACCAGCCTGGACAACATGGTAAATCCCCTTCTCTACTAAAAATACAAAAAATTAGCTGGGCATGGTGGCAGGCATCTATAATTCCAGCTACTTGGGAGGCTGAGGCAGAAGAATGGCTTGAACCCAGGAGGCAGAGGTTGCAGTGAGACGAGATGGCACCATTGCATTTCAGCTTGGGCAACAAGAGCAAAACTCTGTCTCAAAAAACAAAACAAAACAAAAAAAACAAGAGATAAAGAAAACAAGAATACAAATAAAAATTTGAGCAATGCTTGTATAATAGAAATGTGTAAATATCTGATGCCTAATATAGAAAATATATTATCTACAAATAACTTATTTACAAATAAAGAATATGTACTTTTTCACAATGATGTTTCTAGACATTTCAAAAATAAATATTTTACAGACTGTGTTACTTGAGATAATGCAGCTAAATGAGACATGAACCAATAACAAATATAGCCAGAAAACACTATATGTTATAAACTTTGTAATTATCTAAAAAAGAAAGGCCAGGCTTTTGAGACAAAAAAGTAAATATACTTTGAAAAATAGAACTAAATGGGCCGGGGGTGGTGGTTCATTCCTGTAATACCAGAAGTTTGGGAGGCTGTTGCGGGTAGATCACCTGAGGTCAGGAGTTCAAGACCAGCCTGGCCAACATGGCGAAACCCCTACTGTACTAAAAATATAAAAAATTAGCTGTATGTGCTGGTGGATGCCTGTAGTCCCAGATACTCAGGAGGCTGAGGGAGGAGAATCATTTGAACCCCGGAGGGGATGTTGCAGTGAGCCAAGATTCTGCCATTGCACTCCAGCCTGGGCAACAAGAGTGAAACTCTGTCACACACACACACACACAAAAGAATTAAATGATAGTGAGTGCATTAATTTAACATAACAAAGCTTTGGAACATTTCTAGCCATAATTACATTTGTGTTTTCAACAAGAACAAATTAAAATTTCATGAACTAATAATCTAATGTAGGCAACTTAAAAGAACAAAAATGTAGCCAGAGGTGAATAAAATGTAATATAATAAAACAAATATACGATGTATACCTGAGTGTCATCCAAACCAAGGATAAATTCTCTAGAAAGGATAGTATAATAGAACAACCTTTAGCAAGGCTGATTAGGACAATAAAGTAATAACAAAAAATAATTTATTAAACTGATGAGAACAGATGCTATACTTGATCTTAGCTAAAAGGCCAATAAATTATGGGATGATCCATTAATATGTGAATCAACATCAAAAAAGGAGAAATAATTGAAGACACAATAGGGAGGGAGAGAGAGAGTGTGTATGTGTGTGTGTGTGTGTGTGTGTCTCTGTATAATGAAAAAGTTTGTCAATAAATTTGAGAAATTCTATGGAAAGAATTATTTCATATAGTAATATAAAAAATAAAAATTATTTCAAAAAATAGATTTAAAATTCACAATGCACTAAAACTTAACTTCTTTAAAAATTATTTTACTTTAAGTTCTGGGTTACATGTGCAGAACCTGCAGGTTTGTTACATAGGTATACATGTTCCAAGGTGGTTTGCTGCACCTATCAACCCATCATCTAGGTTTTAAGCCCTGTGTGCATTAGGTATTTGTCCTAATGCTCTTCCTCTCCTTACCCTCCACCCCATGACTGGCCCTGGTGTGTGATGTTCCCCTCTCTGTATCTATGTGTTCTCATTGTTCATCTCCCACTTATGAGTGAGAACATGTAGTATTTGGTTTTCTGTTCCTGTGTTAGTTAGCAGAGAATGATGGTTTCCAGCTTCATACATGTCCCTGCAAATGACATGAGCTCCTTCTTTTTAATGGCTACATAGTATTTTGTCATGTATATGTGCCACATTTTCTTTATCCAGTCTATTATTGATGGGCATTTGGGTTTGTTCCAAGTCTTTGCTATTGTAAGTAGTGCTGCAATAAACATACATGTGCATGTGTGTTTGTAGTAGAATGATTTATAATCCTTTGGGTATATACCCAGTAATGGGATTGCTGGGCCAAATGGTATTTCTGGTTCTAGATCCTGGAGGTATCACCACACTGTCTTCCACAATGGTTGAACTAATTTACACTCCCGACAGTGTAAAAGTGTTCCTGTTTCTCCACAGCCTCACCAGCTGTTGTTTCTTGACTTTTTAATAATTACCATTCTAACTGCCATGAGATGGCATCTCACTGTGGTTTTGAGTTGCATTTCTCTAATGAGCAGTGATGATGAGCTTTTTTTCTTATGTTTGTGGGTCACATAAATGTCTTCTTTTGAGATGTGTCTGTTCACATTCTTTGCCCACTTTTCGATGGGTTTGTTTGGTTTTTTTTTTTGTAAATTTTTTTAAGTTCCTTGTGGATCATGGATATTAGACCTTTGTCAGATGGATAGATTGCAAAAAATTTCTCCCATTCTGTAGTTTGCCTGTTCACTCTGGTGATAGTTTCTTTTGCTGTGTGGAAGTTCTTTAGTTGAATTAGATCCCATTTGTCAATTTTGGCTGTTGTTACAATTGCTTTTGATATTTTCTTCATTAAGTCTTTGCCCATGCCTGTGTCCTGAATGGTGTTGCCTGGGTTTTCTTCTAGGGATTTTATGGTTCTAGGTTTTACCTTTAAGTCTTTAATCCATCTTGAGTTAATTTTTGTATAAGGTGTAAGGAAGGGGCCCAGTTTCAGTTTTCTGCGTATGGTTAGCCAGTTTTCCCAGCACAATTTATTAAATAGGGAATCCTTTCCCCATTGCTTGTTTTTGTTGGGTTTGTCAAAGATCATATGGTTGTAAATGTGTGGTGTTATTTCTGAGGTCTCTGTTCTGTTCCTTTGGTCTATATATCTGTTTTGTTACCAGTACCATGCTGTTTTGGTTACTGTAGCCAGACAGTCTTACTTGTGAAATGTCTAAAGTTTCAGAGCACTGATAAGATGTATTCTATACAAACTTTTCAAAAATTTGAAAAGGTAGAGTGCAAATACTAGCAAATAGTGTGGCATGTTATAATCATTAGAGTTTAATTAGGCATGCAAGAACAGGTAAATACCTTATAATCTATCAATATGAAACTATATGTGAAAAGTTATATAGCTATCTCAAAAATTATAGCAGAATACTTTTAATAAAATTCAATAAATATAAAAGCATCAGGCCAGGAAGTTTTCACTGATGAATTCTACCAAACATTTAAAGAAGAAATTATACCCATTCATGGCAACTCTTCCAGAAAGTAGAAGCAGATGGAATAATTTTTAAATTATTCTATGAGGCAAGCATTATCTTAATACTGAAACCAAATAAGGGTGTGTTTACAAGAAAGTAAAACAACAGACCAATCTCTTATGAACATATGTGCAAATATCTTCAACAAAATATTAGCAGATCAAACCCAACATGTACAAAAATAATTATACATGACAAGGCAGCATGTATTACAAGTATAAAAAGATTCAACATTCAAAAATCAACTAATGAAATTTATCATGTCAACAGCTAAAGAAGAAAAATCATATATGTCAACAGATGCAGAAAAAGAGTTTGATAAACTCCAACACATATTTGTGATAAAAATTCTGAGTAAACTAGGACTAGAGAGAAATTTCATAACCATGATTTTTAAAAGAATTTACAAAAGTCTACAGTTAACATAATACTTAATGGCAGGAAAGAATATTTCCACTTTTAGAATAAGGCAAGACGCCCCCTCTCTGCAGTCTTAGTCAACGTTGTAGATAATCCAGTAAAACAAGAAAATAAAATGTATACCAATTGAAAAGGAATAAATAAAACTTCTATATTCTCAGATACTATGTAGAAAATTCCAAAGAATCAACAACCAAAAACCTCATGGAACTAGTAAGTGACTATAGCAAGATTATAGGATACAAGGTTAATATACAAAAGTCAATTGTTTTCCTATATACCAGCAGAGAACAAAATAATTTGACACTAAAAACCCAATATCCTTTATATTAGCACCAAAAAATTAAAATACTTAGGTGTAATTCCAACCAGAGATGCATGACATATATGAAAAAAACAACAAAACTCTAACACAATAAATTTATAAAGAACTAAACAAATTGAACTGTATTCCATATTTTGGGTAGGTAGACAATATTGTTAAAGTACCTGTTATTTCCAACTTTCTTTTATAGAGTCATTATACTTTCAATAAAATACAAAGAAGTTATTGTGTAGATATTGACAAACTGACTCTAAAGTTTATATGAAAATATTATAGATCCAGAATAGCTAATACAATAAAAAAGTGGTAAAACTAATATTACCCCAAGATTTAGGATAAAGCTATCAGTATGAATCAGTACAATGTGCTATTGATGAAAGACTATACAGGTAGATAATGGAATAGAATTACGAGCCCAGGAAGAAATGTACACAAATATAGCAAACTCATCATTGATGGAGTCAAGGAAAGAAAGACTGTCTCTTCACCAAATGGTGCTAGAATAGATGTAGAATGGTGAAAATAGACCAGATGTTACACATTTCACAAAATTTAACTCAAAATGGATCATAGACCTAAATGTGAAATACAACATCCTATAACTTCTAGAGGACAATATGGGAAAAATTTAGGTTGAATTTGGTGACTTATATTGGTTGACTTTGAATTTGGTAATCACTTTTTAGATACAACAGCAGAAGCACTATCTACAGAAGAAAAATTTGGTAAGTTGAACTTTATTAAAATTTTAAAATTCTGCTCCATGAGACACTGTTAGGAGAATAAAAATATAAACCAGAGACTGGAAGAAAATATTTGCCAAACACATAGCTGATAAGTGAGTGATATTCAAAATATACAAAGAACTCTTAAAACTCAACAATAAGAAAACACCCCACTTAATTGAAAATGGATAAAATATCTAACAGACAGAGATGGCACATAAGCATATGAAAAAAAATGCTCAGTATCATATGCCATTAGAGAATTGCAATTTAAAATAACAATGGGACATCATAATACTAAACACCCCTTAGAATGCCTAAAATCTATTTTAAAAAAAAAAGCAAGACTGAAAATATACAATGCTGGCAAAAAATGTTGAGAAAAAAGAATTCTCATTCATTGCCAATGGGAATGCAAAATTATACAGCCACTTTAGAAAAGAGTTTGGCAGTTTCTTACAAACCTAAATATAGTCTTACATATGATCCATCAATCATTCTGTTAGGTATTTACCTGAGTTGTTCCACATCAAAGCCTGCATAACAGTCTTTATAATACCTTTGTTAATAACTGTCCCAAACTTAAAACAAACAAAATAACTTTCAATAGATAAACAGACTATGGTACATCCAAACAATGGATTTTTTTTTAGCTATATAAAGAAATTATCAAGCCACCAAAAATGCATGAAACTTAAATGTATATTACTAAATGATAGAAGCCTATCTGTAAAGGCTAGTGTATGATTCCAGCTACAAGACATTCTGAAAAAGGCAAGACTATACAGAAGTAAAGGATCAATGGTTGTTAGTGGTATAGAGGTATAGGGAGGAATAAATAGATGAAGCAGAGGATTTTAGGACATTAAAACTATTCTATATGATAATGTAACGTGAACTCATGCCTTTATGCATTGGTCAAGACTCATAGAGCTTTACTAAACAAAAAATTTATCTTAATGTAAACTATGAATTTAGTTAATGATGTATTGATATTGATTCATTCATTGTAACACACGTATCACACTAATGTGGGATGCTAATTATGTGTGAAACTGCGAGCAGGGAAAAAGGTACATGGGAACTGTATACTATCTGCTCAATTTTTCTGTAAATTCAAAACTATTCTAAAACGAAGTCTACCAAGTAAGATTCCAATACTAGCTTGTATTAAAAAGCATAGAATATGATGGAGAAAGCTGGAACATGGTACTGAATGAGGCAAATAAAATATATCCAGAATTTGAGGAGGAATTTGCTTCTTGATGTCAAGATCTACTACAAAGCTATATCAATTCACATAGGTTGGTACTGGCACAGGGAAAGGTTAACTGGAACAATTTAATTCACGAAAATTACAGAAACAGACTCATGGACAAATGGAACTTCAATTCCATGAATTAGGAAGCATTGCAAATCAGTGAACAAAGAATGTATTCCTCAATGGTGCAGGAAATAATGCTGTCACATGTGGAAAAACATATTAAAATTCTACCTCATACAGAACATATTGAAAGTAATTTCTGATGAATAAAAGGGATATGAGAAAAACAAAGGTTAAAATTTTTAAAAGAAAATATATAACTATGGCAGTGAAGCATTCCTTAAGACTAAAGTCTCAAACCCTAAAATAATATTTGTAATAATTTGGCTATATTAACAAATGTTTTCCTGAAAGATACAATAAAACTTAATAGAAAAACTGCAGACTAGGAGAAAATAATTACAACACTATATTTCACAAAGGATGAGTACACAATATTTCATAATTAATATGAGAAACTCAACAACAGAATAGAAAAATGAGCAAAATACGTAACAGAAAATCTGAGTGACTTTTTATGAATAAATGTTCAATCATTATTTAGAACATTTGAAAAATGCAAAATAAAACATTGATACTATTTTGCACCCATTAGAAAGGCAAAAGTGAAACTACTTGCTAACACTAAGCTTTGGTAGAATTAAGGAGAAACACACATTTCTAAACTATGATAATAGGAGTATAACGGGTACAATTTGGTAAATAATTTGATAATATCTAGTAAATTTTAAAAATGCACTTTTTTATTCAAAAATTCCACTTGAAGCTAAAAAAATTACTGTCTATTTTGTTATGTTCTTGTTAATATGTATGTATGTTCTTGTTAATATGTATGGGTTTGTGTATCCAATATAGAACTCTAAAAATTCTATTTGTTGTAAAAGTTATATTTTATTTTGACTTTGTATCAGGACATTCACCCAGCAAACAAAGCATTGGTCATTGGAAAGAACACGTATTTCAAGCATGGCCTTCAGTCTATTCAGAAATATAACTATTCAATAGTATTATTATAGTTCTTCAAATAGAAGATAATAGAAATCGTTTCTTTTAACTTACTAGTGAAGATCAAACTTATCTCTTTATTTGGTTTGTTTTTCTCTCAAAAGAGAAAATGGCTTTGAAGGATAAATCATATTTGATACTTTTTGAGAATTCTGGTTCATAGACAAATATCCCACTGGTATTTCCATCATTCACAACAAGCTCACTGCATTTTACCTTTTGTGTAGGCTCTGACAATATAATGATTTTCTAAACCTTTTATTTCTGATCTTGAGCAAGAATCCTGGTGAGGCTGTCAGGATTTTAAATGAAAGTGAAAAGAAATTATACACCATGATGCCAGCAAATGAAAGGCAAATGTATAATTTGAAGTGTCAAATTTTAGAGAGACTAAAAGGAATTTGCTATTTTTAGAACGTTTACTAGGCATTTATGAGAAAAAGAACTAAATCAATATATTTCTAACAGTTGGATCATAGATATAACTTATCAGTTCTTATATTGATGCAGTATTAACCAATGTTTTTTATACCACCTTTAGGCACTGCAGACATTACTAAAATACATTTTTTGATTATTGTAGTCTTTATCAAAATATACTTACTTTGTTAACATTATGTTGTGAGAGTACATTATTCGACTTAGTACAAAAATAAGGAATAAATTATTTTGAAAGTTTCATTAATTATGAGTTTAAAAATAGATTTATGAAAGATACTAATCCAAAGCGAATATTCAAGTGTGATATTTATTTCCTCTTATTACATTATTTCTATTGTATGTCTGACTTTCAGGCAGAGAATTAAAAAACATTCAGTTTAAATATTTTTGGCATCTTAAAATAAAACTTCATTAAATTTTACTGAAACAAGTTTACAATTGCTTAAATAATACATAGTGTGTTTTAACTGTAAGTAATGTGTTCATTTGCTTGACACATAACATTGTTTTACCTTTTCATAGTGTAAGCAAACTTCTGAAAATAACTATCCAAGCTAAGAAGAGATACCATTTTCCTTGAAGTGTTATTTGTATTTCCCCTTGAGAGGAAAAACCTCCCCTTGAGAGGTTTAATTAGGCTAAAATTTATGGTGTTAAGAAATTTTTCAAAAACACTTCATTTAAATTTTGGGTTTAAGGAATAAATCCTACAGAAATTCCTCTTTAAATTACTGTGAAAAATACTTCCCTTAAATTCTAAATAATATTTATTTATTATTCTGATAAGATGCAATTCATATACATTTTAAGGTTATGTTTGGAAATTTTCTAATATTATTACTCTAAAGCAAAACAATCTATTTCAAAATAATTTTTTCTTTCATATTCTTAAAGACAAATAGCTATTTTAGGTATTAGTTATTTCTGTTTTGTCTGATTTATTTATTTTCTTCTCAGGTGTTTTAATTCTTCTTGGGAAAGGGCCTAGCAGAGCAACTTCAATAGTCTAACATCATAAAGCTGAAAAGAGAGTAGAAAAACTTTATAATTGCTTTTAGGTTAGCAATCATTAATGACATTTATTTTATGATTAAATTTATAAAATGCTTTTATGTAAATACTGATGTTATATTTCATTGAGAATTTACTATGTGTCAAGCACTCTGGTAAGTAGTTTACCTGGAATATCTTATTTAACCCTGCAATGACCCTACACATCATTAGGTACTGCTATGATTCATATTTTATGAAAGCAAGACTGAACTTTAGATAATAGAAAATCACATAACTATTACAGCAAAGCTAGTAAATGGTACAGCCACTATAGCATATTATCACTGTCTTCCTCTCTCCCTTCCTCTCTCTGTCTCCATCTATCTACTGATTTTCTGTCTGTTTGATCTGTTTATTACTGACAAAAGGGACTTTGAAGACTCTAACTATAATAAATTTGTCTATTTCTCCTTTTAGTTCTATCAATTATACTTAAGAATTTTTCAAGGTTTCCCTAGAGTTTACAATGTACTTTTTAAATTAAGTCCACCTTTAAATAACACTGTATTGCCTCACGTGTCTACCTTATACCAAAGTATTATCAATTCTACCATTCCAGTCTTTGTGATATTTTTCTCATGTACTTCACTTACCTATTGACTATAATCATACAATTCATCATTCCAGTCTTTGTGATATTTTTCTCATGTACTTCACTTACCTATTGGCTATAATCATACAATTCATCATTACTACTATTACTTTCAGCAAATGGTTATATTTTAGGTCAATAAAGAATATGAAAACTAAGAGATTTTATCTTCATTTATTCCTTGTCCAACACTCTCCCTTTCTTTATGAGGATCCAAATTTCAGACCTATATTATTTTCTTCTCCCTCAGGAACTTCTTTGAACATTTCTTGCAAGGCACATCTGCTGGTGATAAATACCTCAATTTTTGTTTTCAGAAAATCTTTATTTTTCTTTCATTTAAAAGATAATTTTACTGCTTATTGAATTCTAGATTTTGTTTTCAATATTTTAAATACTTCGTGTTATTATCTTCTTACTTGCCTGGTTTCAGATGAGAGGCCTATAGAGGAACAGTATAAGGTGCCTTTGTAAGAACAGTATAACAATTACAGAAGTTTTCTCATTTGAAACTCATTTCATCTCCCCCCTGCCAACTGGGTTCTGTCAAGATTTTTCCTTTTCTCTGGTTTTATACAATTTGAATATGATATGGCTAGATTCAGTATTTATCCTGTTTTGTGTTCTCTGAGTTTTGTGGATTTGTGTTTAATGTCTGTCATTAATTTTTGAAAATTATTGACTATTGTTACTATAAGAATTCAAGTATTTTCTCTGCTCCTTTCTCTTTTTCTCTTCTCCTCTGGTATTTCAGTTAGATGTATTTTATAACTTTTTATATAGTTCCACATATCCTTCTTTGTTTTTTTGTTTGTTTTGTTTTTCTTGAAACAGGATCTCACTCTGTCACCCAGGCTGGAGTGCAGTGGCACAATCATAGCTTACTGCAGCCTTGAACTCGAGCTCAAGAGATCCTCCCTCCTCAGCCTCAAGAGTAGCTAAGACTACAGGCATGTGCCACCATGCTAAGCTAATTTATTTTTTATTTATTTATATTTTTTGTAGAGACGTGGTCTTGCTATGTTGTCTAGGCTGTTATTGAACTGCTGGCCTCAAGTGATCCTCCTGTCTCAGCCTCTCAAAATGCTGGGATTATAGGCATGAGCAATTGTGTCCCACCCCACATTTCTTGTATGTTCTGTTTTGTTTTGTTCATTCTTTTTTCCCTTTGCATTTTATAATCTTCAGACTATATATCTGTGTTTTAGTGAGTCTGTGTATCTGGGCTGTGACCTTCTAAGTATTCTTCCAATGGTACTATTTTCTTTTCCCTTGTTCTTACTTGCTTCCCTATGTGTAGTATTTTCAATGCATACCCTTCAAGCCCTGACCCGTGTTAATCCCGCCACACCCTCACCCGCAACCTCCCTATAACTTATGTGAAATAGGAGGGCTAGAGGAAAGAATGGTGAGAGGAATGCTTTTCTGCCTTCTGCAATAAGGCTCTGGCCAAGTCTTTTTCCTGTAGAGTAAGCCTTTGATATGGAGAAGGATCTGGACATGTTTCACAGTGGTTTCTCTCCCCCACCCAATTGCCTGCCCCTCTCCCTCCCCACCTCCACCACCCAACAGAACCAGCTCAGAAACCTTCTTTTGATCTTCACAGTAAGAAACTCAAGTTTGTAGGTCTCCCAAGACTGTAGCTCCCAGAAGTTTTTCCACTCTACATTCAGTGTCTAGCAATTTGTTAAAATTACCATGGAAGTATTTTACCAATGTATGATCCCAGCTTCTGTTCCATGTACATAGATCTTGTCTGTGTCTCTTAAGATTTGCCTGTCCTTCCATATTTTAGTGTGAAAGTTTTCCCTGCAACCTCAACTTACTATTTTATCCAAGTAATGGATTTTCAGCTTCTCTGGCTTTCTTCTTTCTTCTTCTTGTTCTTTCTTCTTCTTCTCCTCTTCCTCCTCCCTTCTTCTTCCTCCTTCTTCTTTCTTCTTTTTTTAAAGGACATCAGTTACAACTTCCATTCTTCTATATCAGAGATGAAACTGAAAATCCAAGTGCAATCAAAGACTCAGATAAAAGACATTAATTTAGAGTCTTGCACTACAGTTACAGTTATAAAATGTCATTGGTGGGCTTAAATAAAAGTCAAATCTTCTTGTGCAAACAGAAGACACCTTTTGCTGTAATACATCTTACTTCTCATTTTACTGTGTTTCTTTATTGTAGGATCATCTGGCATAAAATCAACTGCTTGTAGCTTTTGTGTTTCCTTGGTCTATAGAGATACATATATATCTTCCTATTAACTCCAATTAAGAGTTATTGCAGTTTTTGCATTGATGAAATTTACCATTTGATATTGGAATACATTCTTAAATAAATGTGGTTATGTTATACTGTTACTGGTGGAGAGTGTCTAGGTTCTTGGCATCTTGAACAAAGAATTGGACAAAATGCACAAAGCAAAGAAAGAATGAAGCCACAAAAGCAGAAAGTTATTGAAAATGAAAATACACTCCCCAGTGTGTGAGCAGGTCTAACCATAGGGTTTCAAGGGCTTCATTACAGAAATACCCTCTAGATGATTCCATTGGTTACTTGGTGTACACCCTATGTAAATGAAGAGGATTAAGTAAAGTTACAAAGTCATTTACTTAGTGTACGCCCTATAGAGAGGATATTTCCTGTCATAGCTAAAGAATGAATCTGCCTTACATTCCCTGCCCCCAGACCCTATTTTCCTGCCTCATTTCCCCCTGAGAGAGGTAATCCCTATAAATCTTTATGGGAGGTAGTGGGACCGATGGCCTTTCTTCTGTAACTGCTTCATGCTGGCTAACCTATTGGGCATCACAGAACTCTCACCCTGCTCTGTTTAGTGGAGGCAAGGTAGCTTCTTGAAGGCCAGGGGTGGTGTTTTCTCTTGGAACTAGCTGGAACCTTTGTTGCATGATCATCTGAAGCTTGATGGTCTCTAGGAGAGAGGAAATGAATTTGGTTAAAAGATTTAATGGAAACTTCATGGGATGCATACCTACTGTTATAAATAAAGTTTCGGTGCCACAAAAGAAATAGCACTTGAATGTAAAATTTTCTTTTTAATTCTCAGCAAGGCAATGTACTTCTATAGAAGGGTGCACCCTTACAGATGGAGCAATGGTGGGTGCACACTTGGACAAGGGAAGGGAAGGGGTTCTTATCCCTGATGCACATGGCCCCTGCTGCTGTGTGTTACCCTATTGGCTAGGGTTAGACAGAACAGGCTAAACTAATTCCAATCGGCTAATTTAAAGAGAGTGATGGAGTGAGTGGTTTGGTGGGAGTCAGGGTGGAGCAGGTAAGGGTGGAGCAGGTGATCAGAATGAGTCAGGGTGGAGCCGATAATGGGAATGAGTCAGGGTGGAGCAGGTAATTGGAATGAGTCAGGGTGGAGCAGATGATCAAAATAGTTGCTTTACGAGGAAGTTAAGTTTAAAAGTAGGAGGCAAAGAATTGAACATACTGACATGTTGATTCTTTGAAGAGAAATTTAGAACTTATATCTAATAATTCCCTCCTCTTGCATTTTCCTTACAGCTCTTTCTTTTCAAACTTCTTTAACATATCCTGGCTTAGTTGTTCTGCTTGATTTTCCAAAAGAAGAAGCTTTTCTGGATAAGGTAGAGGATAGTTAAGGGAGGTTTTAATAAGCACCATTTCTATGAGCCTTTGCACCAACCCATGGATGCATGGTATGACACAGCACCTGACAATAATAAGTATACCCATTACAGCTGTGAGGGAAGTAAGAATTGAGGCTATTATTCCTTTCCATTTACCGAACCACTTTTCTAGCCATCCTGTAAAGGGGTCATTTACTCCTGAGTTGTTGGCTAACTCATTGGACAGAGCAGTCAGACCTTGCAATGCCTTTGTTATACTTCCATCAGGGGCGGTGTTGTTTGGGATGAAGGTACAACATTGAGTTTTAATCATGATGCAAACTGCCCCTCTTTCTGCTAATATCATGTCTAAGGCTATCCTATTTTCCCGAGCCATCTGGCTAGTAGCCCCTAATTGCTCAGCTATTCCTTTAACAGCATCTCTCATGTAGTTAATAAATTGCTCTTGGTTGTGGTAGATTTAGTTTATCCAATTTACATTTTTATTAATTGTCATCCACCAAAATATTGACTCAAATTCTGCAGCTATTTGATTTCAGGCTTTAAATTGATATGGTATTCTCTGTGGGACTCCAATTGCGTTTAAATAGACGTGAGAGTTGAAAGACCCATAAGGGGCTCCTCTCACTTTATGATGTCTTATTTTTCCTTCCTCTGGTTGATGAAATGCCAGGGTGAAAGGGATAGCCAACCAGACTAAAGCACAAGTGCCACTCCAGTTATTTGGCAGAGTGTGCATTAAAGGTCCACCGCAATACCACCACAAATCCACTTGGGGATGAACAAGGGCTGACTGATTGATAAACTCTTGAAAATTCTTAAGCTCACTGCATCCCTTCAGGTCTCCAAGGAACACTAAGTTTCCTGCCTGTTGTGAGAGACATGAACTGAATTTAGTGTTGGGAGATGGAAGCTGGATGACCCTCGGGGGTTGACCCACAGGGTGCCAGACTTTGGGATATAGCAGAGAGAGAGCTTGGCATGACTTGTTACTCCAGGCTGTGGACTCCTGGAAAAGATCTACCATGAAGCCCATGCCCGGTTGACTGGGGGACCACCCTAGTGGAAAGGGGACAATCTGGGCCTCTGGCCTGCCATGCGCACAAGCATAACAATTGCTTTTGTTTAACGTGCAGATGGAATATTTGATCCATTCCAACCAGGCATTTGCATCTTGGTACCTGTCTTAATTGTCAAAGTTTGTTTTAAGTCTTTAACTTCTATGATAGCTATCTTGGTCTTATCATTAGATAGAGGAGGAGCAATTGTTCCATTGTGAGAGGTTTTGGAAGAATGCTTAGAGGAAGGTGCAGGCAGTGGGAGATCGAATAAACACATTTCAAAGAATCCAATAGGGTCTGTCCCTGAAACCTCAGCCCCCATACCATAAAACCAGCTTAAAGAAGGGAAGTGGCCTAGAAAAGGGGAAGAACTTTGAGGGTTTGAGATAATAACTTGTACAGGATTGCACTGGTTTAGCTGACAGTTGAAGGGAGTGGTGCTTTCTCTCTAGTAAAATGAAAGTATGGTTTTAGGAAATTACAAAAACCGGCTGGGGCAGTCCATCCTTGCTCTTTAGTGGTCCACAGAATGTTGGAACAACTATGGCATAAAAGCTCTACATTGGGGTGGGGGCAAGGCTCCTGGTTGACGCTGGGGTCTTTATCAAAATCTTCCCAGATTAAATGGTCCCAATTCACTAATGCCCAGTCTTAGGAGAGTCAAGGGGGACAGAGGAACATTTCTGAAGTAGAGAGCTGTCTTTGACTTGACAAGTCCCCACAGGGTATAACAAAGCAAGCATCAAATGCAATAGTCTGAGGTGAAATTGACTTGGTTATGTTAATAACTAGATGGTCAGCAATAGAGTGAGGAAAGAAGAAAGAGTAACAGAGTAGATGAAAGAGAGTTAAATTTTTCTCAGCTTTAGTTTGGTAGGGTTTTCCCCTGGGACTATGGCCCACAAATCTGAAAGGGGCAGCACTTTCTTGACTCAAGTGTGATGAGTCCATCCCCTTTCCGCTGTATGAACAGCAGTCTCCGTGGTTAGCAACACAAGGTAGGGTCCATTCTAGGCTGGCTCAAATTTTCCTTCTTTCCACCCTTTGATGAGAACGTGATCCTCAGACTGGTGCTGGTTTACCAGAAATTCTAGGGGTGGTACCTATGCTAAAAGATTTTAGTTTTGTGGGAAAGGAAAGTGTAAGATAAACCAAGTATATAATTTCTAAGAAATTGATCTTTTGTTTTAAACGTGGGGACGTCAGCAGTGGACTTTATAGTCCTTGGTGCCTTCTTACTGAGAAATTTTCTTTAGCACTTATTTTTATTAGTTTTTGGAACAAAGAAAGCCAAACACCATTTTATATTTGACAATGCTTCCTGTATGACTTTTATACCAAATAAGCTAAATTTCACCTTTTTATTAGGGTGTTACTAATGTTAAATTCAATTTTAATAAAACCTTGTATACATATTTATCCAATTTTAACGTCTGACCATAAGGTAAGATTTTTATAGACTCTTTTTAACCTTTTATAATTTTTGTTAAAGAGCAGGTTAGTGCTTTAAGAAAAACCTGTTGTGCTTTTATTTAATGTCCAGTTCACAGAAAGACTAGATGACACCCCTTTAACTTTAGCCAATGTTTACACACAAAATTTCCTTTACAATTAACATTTTAAAGCTTGCTTAAACCTTTAAAACAAAATTTTTTAACCTTTTAATGTAGGTAAAGATCCACAATCTTTTGCCTCCTTATAATCCTTTTTCCAGAATTATATTTTACTTTCCTTGCACACCTTGCACATAAACTGTTTCTTCAACAGTTTTACCATCAGGAGGCCAAATTACTTTTCAATTATACAACATTTCTTGCATAAATTCCCTTTTATAACTTTTTTTTTCACGACTTTCACAATCTTCGACATGCCTCAACCTTCTGACTTGTTACAAACATCCCTTTCTTTAAACAACCAGTTAATTTATTCTAGGACAAGAATTTACCATATAACATTCTTTTTATATAAATGATTCCCCTCTCCCCCTTTTTTCCCCATTCTTCTCCAAAGTGAACTTCGTTCATGTCTGTGGGCTAGACTGCCTAAGGCCACAAGATTAGAAGTTAGGGTAATACATGTTACACTGTTAACTTTTAGCAAACTTTTCTTTTGTTGAAAACCTTGTAAGTTTGGGATTTCAATTATCCTTTGCTATTAATAAGACCTTGTTTAGTCCAAATTAACTTAGAATTGTTATAGATGGTTCCTTCCTGGTTCTGTAAGTACTTTAAGGCTTGGCTGAGTGCAAGCAGGTCGCGTGTTTCAGCAGAACAATTATTAGGCAATTTTCCTGACTCTGCCTCTACAAGAGTTTCCCTATCAATTACTGAATACCCATTGTGTCTTTTTCCCTCAATCACCCAGGAAGAACCATCTATAGTCCTGTCCTGAAGGGAGCTCCTCCTATGTCTGACCGGACATTTGTATAGTAGTTAATTAAGATTTAGATCCCCTGTTAGGAAACCTGCTGGGTTAAGGGAATTTTTAGTGGTTAATATTGAATCATCTTTTTTTTTTTTTTTTTTTTTAACAGAATAGTCTCATACTTTCTTATGTTAGCAAAACAGTCATTGCTACAGATTGAATGTATTTGGGCCACCTGCGGGTTACTGTGTTAAGGATTTTTGATTAGGAAGGCTACGGTTTGTAAGTGGCCTCAGTGCTCTGGGGCTATGCCCTTGTTTACACTGAAAACAAGGTGGTATTGGAGTGTTATAGAGTCATGGAGAAGACCTTCAATTATCAATTATAGGTTTTAAATTTACTCTGGTTTTTAAAGGAGTTTTCTGTTTTCTCTTTACTACTTCTCTGTCTTTCTTTCTGTTTGACTTTCTGTCTCTCTCTTTCTCTGACTCCCTCTTTGTCTCTCTGTCTCTTCCTCTCTCTGCCTCTTTCTGTGTCTCTCTCTTTGACTCCCTCTTTGTCTCTCTGTCTCTTTCTCTCTCTCTTTCCTCTCTGCTGATCTCTACCTGCCTCTGCCAGCTGCTTACGCTGCTGTTCTCCCCTCTCCTTCCCCTCCCCCTTCCCCTAGAGGAGGGGCCAGTGGAGATATTCTTTCTTCCCCAGAGAAGAAAGAAAAGGGGGGGGGTTGTGTGAGGTTCAACCCTTGAAATTAGCAGAAGCCTCAACCCCTCAAACCAGGGATGTCTTGCCTTGCCTTCCCTGGAAGGCTCAATCCCTCAAACCAGGGATGTCTTGCCTTACCTGCCCTGGAAGTCTCAACCCCTCAAACCAGGGGTGTCTTGCCTTGCCTGTCCTGGAAGGTTGACCTGTTTCCCCCCTTTCTGTCTCTTAAGGTCCTTTGCACACTTCCCACTCACGGGGAGAACCCATTCACTCCATCCAGCAGTAGGACTTGTCACTATCTACACGAACAACACTGCAAGCAGGGTTGTTTGTGATCATTCACACACACACACATTCAGCCCTCCAGAATTTGACCACCAAGGAAGTACTTTACCAGCTCTTGTGGCTTCTCCTTCCTTGGTCTGTGTACAGAGTCATCGCTGCAGTATGTGAGGGTCCTTTACCCTAGGTTGCTGGCCAGTTTCTTTTCATGTTGCTGAGAGCTCACATTATTCCTCACACTGGGTAGGTCCTGATTTCTCACCCCTGAGGCCGCCATAAGGAGGCGGGGCATGCCTCCTCAAGAGAGAGAACCAGAGACCACCCCCAGAGGGGAATGTGATCCCAGACGAGCCCCCAAATTCTTATAAAGAAAGTTTCGATGCTGCAAAAGAAATAGCACTCAAATATAAAATTTTCTTTTTAATTCTCAGCAAGGCAGTGTACTTCTAGAGAAAGGTACACACCTGGACAAGGGAGGGGAAGAGGGTCTTATCCCTGATGAATGTGGCCCCTGCTGCTGTGTCATTCCCCTATTGGCTAGGAGTAGACCGCACAGGCTAACTAATTCTGATTGGCTAATTTAAAGACAGTGACGGGGTGAGTGGTTTGGCGGGAGTCAGAGTGGAGCAGGTAAGGGTGGAGCAGGTGCTCAGAATGAGTCAGGGTGGAGCCAGTAATCAGAATCAGTCAGGGTGGAGCAGGTGATCATAAAAGGTTGCTTTACATGGAAGTTAAGTTTAAAAGTAGAAGGCAAAGAATTGAACATAGTGACACTGATTCTTTGAAGGGAAATTTAGAACTCATATCTAACACTATGTTGTCAGGAATGTTTGTTGTAAAGATTTGCAGGAGAAAAAACAAAACCTGTTCTGTTCTAGAATTTATGTGTTTCCTTAAAGTCTTAGCAGAAGCAACTCCATTTTTGGTTTGCTTTGGTTTGGTTTGGTCTGTTGGGGCCTATGGCATGAGCTTATTCCAAAACCATGGTCTCCCATGATTTTCTTTAAAAAAATTCCCCCTTTTTGGTCAAAAAGGTTCTTACTTAGGTGAGAGTATGACCAAAACGTAGGGCCTTAGCACCACTCTCAGTTACCATCATTTTGGGTTTCTAGTCTCGGCATGTTATTATAGGTTATGGTGTCCTCATGGTTACACATTTCTTTCAGCTCTTGCCATTCCATTTGAAGAGAGACCATTTGACTTTCTAGAGATGGCTGCATGCAAGCATTTAAAGCCTTGAGAGAATATAGAGCACCAGGGAGACTATTATTATGACTATTGGGAAGATAATAGCAAGAGTTCAGAGTAGGCTCCTTACCCAAGATCCCCATAAACCAAACCTTCTAAAATCAAATAGATCAAAGAATGAGCTAGATAGAGTTTACTCACTTAAGTAAGCAGTCTCTTTGTTAATCCCCTACCACTGAATTTCTGTAGTCTTCATTTGATGTATTTCTCCATAGACCACAAGTGCCAGCAGCTGCACAGACACTCTTCTGTTCAGCCAGTTCTATCATAACTTTCACAAGAGAATTCAAGTTTGTTGTGTAACTGTAGCCTTTACAGTAGAATTTGCTATAGAGACTATCATGGAGGATACATTTGTATTCATTGCTTCTTTTACTCTAAACCATCAAAAAAGGACCTAACAAATGATGCCCTTCTAGAAGACTGAAGGCCTCCTGGCAATGTTCTCTTTATCTCATGATGTGGGTTAAAAGGAATGAATCAATGTTTTGTTTCTGACAGATTATGAACCAATGTATGTACCATAGTTTACAAATGTTGGAGAAAGTAGGCAGAGAGAGAGAGAGAGAAATATGACTCTAATTCTGTTTATGAGAGTGTACTTGACATGCTTAAAGTATCAAGAAACTTAAAATCCAAAAAGTTAGTTTAAGGTTTAAAGGCTAGTGTGCTCCATTAATTCCTGTGGGCTTCAGAAAGGTAGCTTAGGAATTCCAGATAAATGAAATAAATGATGGCTTGCTAGAAATGCATAGGGAACAAAAAAAGTATTCACAGAACCAAATAAGAGCCTTAACTATATTTTTTTAAGAATTGCCAAATTGCCAACGCATTTTTTTTTTAACAATACTTCTTATTTTACTTTAATTAAAACTAAGAACTTTAACTATGAGATTGTAATTAGCCAAATGTCTATAATTCTGCATCAGGTTTTAAAAAATATTTTATTATTTAAACTTTTTCCACATCTTTCTCTCCTAAATGGTTCCTTACTACATTCTTTCATAAATAACCTTTTATCTGTAATTTGAACTATCCTTTTGGATAATTTCTGAATTAGACAAAATTATTTTTCTTTTCACTAATAACATTACCCTTTCTGGCATATTTTATATACAGAATTACATTTTAACTAAAATTCTCATCCTTAGTAACCTAAAACTTTAGTAAAACCCTGAAAAGCAAGAAATCCTGAACTGTCAGATATGGGCATTCATAGGTAAGAAAAATTCCACAATCCTTTCTTAATTGGAAATGACCCAGATAGTAAATGAGCATGAAAAATAACTTTAAGATTTTAATTTAAAAGACCATAGAATGGTAGACAGTGAGTTCTTCGGCAACTTCTCCTGTAGTTGTTAAGAGGATCAGCTTCGATGATTGCTCTCAATTAGTCATAGTCAACTTCTGATGGCTGGCCACTACACTCCTCAGCAAAGCTGATCCTCTGACAACTATAGGAGAAGTTGCCAAAGAAATCAATATCGACCATTCTATGGTCTTTTAGCATTTGAAGCAAATTGGAAATGTAAAAAAGCTCGATAAGTGGGTGCCTCATGAGCTGAGCAAAAATAAAAAAGAATTGCAGTTTTAAAGTGTTATCTTCTCTTATTCTATGCAACAACAATGAACCATTTCTCGATCGAATTGTGACGTGCAATGAAAAGTGGATTTTATACAACAACCAGTGATAACCAGCTCAGGGGTTGAACTGAGAAGAAGTTCCAAAGTACTCCCCAAAGCCAAACTTGCACCAAAAAAAGGTCATGATTACTGTTCCGTGGTCTGCTTCTGGTCTGATCCACTACAGCTTTCTGAATCCAGGTGAAAACATTACACCTGGGAAGTATGCTCAGTAAATTGATGAGATGCACCAAAAACTGCAACGTCTGCAGCCAGCATTGGTCAACAGAAAGGGCCCAGTTCTTCTCCACAATACCCAACTACACATTGCACAACCAATGCCTCAAAAGTTGAACGAATTGGGCTACAAAATTTTGCCTCATCCATTATATTCAACTGAACTCTTGCCAACCATCTACCACTTCTTCAAGCATCTTGACAAGTTTTTGCAGAAAAAATGCTTCCAAAACCAGCAGGATGCAGAAAATGCTTTCCAAGAGTTCATCAAATCCCAAAGCATGGATTTTTATGCTACAGGAGTAAACAAGCTTATTTCTTGTTGGCAAAAATGTGTTGACTGTAATCGTTCCTATTTTGATTAGTAAAGATGTGTTTGAATCTAGTTATTATATAATGATTTAAAATTCATGGTCCAAAACTGCAAATACTCTTGCACCAACCTATAGGAATAGGAAGCCAAATGAGGTTTACAGAAATGAATTTAAGAAACTCTGAGTATGGCTTATCTAAATACATCCATATCTATATGTATATGTTGTAAGCCTAATTCTCCACCCACAAAATTAATGTATTCAAGGTTGCCTGAAGAGCCTTTTACAGTTTCTCATTTTTCTATTCCATTCCACCTAAGTCATTTAGGAGACTCTCTTGAATATTTACTAGCACTTAGAATAAATCTTTTCTTCAAGTGACTGTGCTTTTGAGCTCAACTTTCTCAGTAGGTATTCAGAGCTATGTAGAGCCATGGTGAATTGAAGCACTCAGATAGAAGTAAATTTTTTATTTCACTAAAATATGTAATTCAGTCTTTCTATAATGTGAGTGAAGCTCATGAATACATTCTAGTTCTGAACAAAAGGACAGTACCAAAGTTGATAATTTAGTATTACATCAACTAATTTGGTAATAAAATGAACATATATTGTTGTCTGTGCTTTCATATGCAAAGATGTTGAGGTCTTTTCACATCTCACTGTGATTTCTGCAGCAGTAACCCATACCTTTTCTGTTCTCTGGTAGTAGATATTTTAGTTTTCCACTACTTAAGTACACAAAATTTTTAGGGTGAATTGAATATTAATGTATTAATGTAGGATATAGTAATGACAATTATAAGAGTAACATCTTAAAACATCAGCATTTAATTTAACTCAATGTTATTAAAATCTCAAAGAAAAATGTCCAGATTTTATTTTGGAGAAAGAATATGACAAAGAACAAAAATTATTTTTTCATCAATAGTAAATTTTTCAATTTATCTTAATGTGACAGTATCGCTAGAAAAAAAGCTTCTCCAGGCCAAAGAAGTAAGATACTCTACATACTGCTTCTTTTTGTGAAATAAATATTATTATTCTTATTAACTCCAATTAACAGAAAGTCAACTGAGGTTTAGAGAGTAAGCAACTGTGAGGATGGAACTCTGGCATCATCCATGACTGTTTCCAGCCACATAGGATAAGTCAGGTTGTAGCAAGAGAGAATAAGAACAGGTAAAGGGAAGAGACAGAGAAACGGGAGAATACATGCAGGAACCTGATTTGGCGAGCTTCCTTCTTGCTTTGTCCATGGTTCGTTTCAGCTGTATAATTTTTATGTAACATATGAGCATACTGGTAAGAATCTAATTTCAGTCACTGCAACATAGAGGCCCTAAATATTCATGGATTAAGCAAATTAAAGTTTGTTTCTTGATTGGCTCTGCTCTGAGAAGTTATAAGGGACCCCTTCTTTCCTGTATCATATCAATGATTAAGAGGTGAAAATATAAAGGAAAAGTAGATTCAGATATTTGGGGCTGTGTGAGTCTGAGCAAATCAGATTTTGAGTTTTGCAGACTTCGGGCACATATTCATGATGGTGAGTAGGGGCTTAACTCTCCAACTCAGAAAACTGAGGCTCTGAGAGGCAAAATAAGATGCCAAAGTTTGTACTCTCCCATTGCAAGCATATAGACAAAAGGTAATCAAAACTCAGGTTATTCTGACCCTAAGAACCCCCCATACGCTTTATATTCTCACAGTGAACTGAACCATTGAACAATTAGTTCAATTTTGATAGAAATAGGAAGAAAGATAGCACTACAAGCAAGGTTAACAATATAAAAAATGATTGTAACAGTCATATGTTCCACACCTCAGTGACGTTTTTAGACATGCAGCCTACAGAATCTGGTACGATTCCAGTTCTGAAGTAGCAAAAAGCATAGTAGGAACATTTGCAGTTTGAGAAAAAAAAATTGTTTAAATTAGGAAACATCATTAAAAAAGCATACTTTGCCCTGAAGCTATGTGAAATTATAGTGCTTGATGGTAGTTCATGAATCCATCTACTCACATATTCTAGGTCAGGTGCATATTTCAGGACCTGCTACATATTTTATTCCGTCTGTTTATAAAATAAGAAAATGCCAAACATATCATTTAAAAGGTTTTCATTGCTTTGCAGAAGTAAACTAAAGATTCTCTGGAGGGGAGATATAATGTAAATCAGTATTTCTGAAATATCGTAGCATTGTTGGAAGATAAAGAATTGCTTGGTGCCCTGGCACAGCTCTGATTTACAACTTAACAATTTCATTTTCTAGAAATAAAGTGGAGTTTTTGTTTAAAGGCTGAGATAGTCCTGTTTTCTCTGGATATCAGTAATAATTAAAATTCATGACTTCTGTATTATTCATGCAGCCCTTTTTTTTTTTTTTTTTTGAGACAGGGTCTCACTCTGTCACCCAGGCTGAAGTGGGGTGGAATAATCTCAGCTTACTGCAACCTCTGCCTCGCAGGTTCAAGCATTTCTCCTGCCTCAGCCTCCCGAGTATCTGAGATTACAGGCGCTTGCCACCATGCCCGGCTAATTTTTGTATTTTTAGTAGAGATGGGGTTTCTCCACTTTGGCCAGGCTGGTCTGGAACTCCTGACCTCAGGTGATCCACCCACCTCGGTCTCCCAAAGTGCTGGGATTACAGGCCTGAGCCACTGCTCTCAGCCATGCCCAATTTAATAACAGTGTTTTTTATGTTCAATGTTTATGAAGGGTGTGCCTTAAGGGTACACCGAGCTTTATAACAAACAGATGCTAGAAGTAACTACCTAGTGTGATACCCACATGAATCAAAGCCTAAAATATATGTTTTTAGTAATTTGAATACAAAAAATAGAATTTTTCTTGAAATAAGGAAAATCTTAGAAAAATTCAAACTTTCAATGCAAGTATACAAAAAGGTTATTGCTTACTTTACAAAAGGAGTTTCATCTTTATAGTGGGAGTCATATTTTAGAAGTTGAGGTATGTTGATAGTGGATTTCTTCAATTATGGCATAACACGTTTATCATAGAGAAACACTGTTTTAGAAAATAATACTAACTAGGAAAATACTCGACTGGGAAAAATATTAAAGCTTTTAGACATACCATATTATTCAGTAAGAAAATATGGCACCTTAGGATGCAATGTAAGTGCAAACTATTATTTTAAATATAAAACTAAAATCGCTATATAAAGAGTAGGGGACATGAATAGAGGTATTGCATGTCTATTACATAAAGAGAGAACTCCTTTATAAAATTATGCTTATAGAACATTTAAATGATGACAGTGATTTTTATTTATATGGATTTGGTATTTACCTCAAGTTCATATAATTGGTGTTTACATTCAAATAGTACATATTAGAGAGATAATATATGCCTGTATTAATGAGTCATTAAAGTTATACAAATTTCACTGTTGCCATACTGTTTCCTCATTTAATTATTTAAAAATTTAATGAGGTATCTTTGAAGGAACATGATATTAAAACTGCTATTGATAGATTAGATTTTACTTGGAATATGCTACTTATTTTCAAGAAGAAATTGGTTTTTAGAAATAATTTTGGAAACTTTTTAGCTGTTCTCAAATATATCTGCTCAAGAATATCTGCTTGTTTAAGATTATATTCTGATGAAGGTGAAAGTGGTTAAGGAGTAGTGATGTGAAAGATTTCTGGTAACCTTCCAAAGGCTGTGAATTTGGCAATGTTAAATGTAGTTTAAAATTTAAATTTAATACAGCTTAATTAAGCAAAATACTACTACTACTAATAATAAGATTTGAGAATTGGATAGCCCCCTGGAATCACAGCAGATTCAGAGAGACTCCAAGGATGCCACATGGTCAGAGCAAATTTATGAACAGAAAAATAATAGTGTTGTACTGAAAATGGAAGTGATATACAGAAACAGCCACATTGGTTATAGCTCAGCGTTTGCTTTATTTGAACACGGTTTGAACAGTTGGCTGTCTGTGAATGGTTAAAGTATGGCTGCTGGGATAGAAGCATACTCCTCAGTTAGGAGTATGCCTATCTACTAAATTAGGTTAGAGTTCAACCATAAGGACTCAAGAATAAGAATACTTTCTGAGGCCAGATGTTAGTTTCATTTAACAATCCACTCCTTTTGCTCAGCCTCTCAATTTAGAGAGAATGACCAAACTTTAGGCATTAACTTTACTCCCTGTCACCTCTGTAGCTGACTTATTTTGTCTCAGTATGAAATTCACAAGTGTTCTGTAGTCTTAGTATGAAGTTCACAAGCCTTCTTTGGTGTCAGCATGGAGTTCACAAGTCACAGCTTCACATCAGCTGAATGATTCATTCTGTTCTTGCTGACCTAGTCAAAGTGAAACCATTTAACTCTCAACAGATGGCTGCACACAAAACATTTAAGACGTGAGAGGCTATAGAACACAAGAGGGACAATTATCATGACTATCAAAAAGATAACATCAAAATACAAAGGTGTATTTCTTAACAAGAGTTCTTATGACATGAACCAAACCATGTTAAACAAACCAAAGCTCAGGCAATGTAGGCAGTTCAACAGCATTAGTGTCTAATCGGTCACAGTCATTATTTGGAGTACGATAGAGATTAAGAACCATGGTTGTAATGTGGTCTGATTTAAAGAGGTATCCATTTTCGTTGTTACCCTGGTAACACAAGTCATAATAACCTGGAGACCTAACCAGAAAAAATAAAAAGATTAGAAACCTTTGGAAATCCCAAGCTTGCCATCCATTATTTAGGATGTTTGCAAACCAAATGCTAATTGCTCCTGTAAACACATCATGTGTTCTTGTGTCGGGAAGTTTCTTTAATGTGTTTGTTGGCAGTGTCTAAGGAAACAGCAGTACCAGCCACATTTTTATTAATAATTAAGTTTTCTGTAGTAACAAAATCAGGGGAGAGAAAAGTATAACATTGAGTTTTGTTAAATGCTAAACATAGGCTCCTACCTTGAGTAAAAAGATCTAAAGCTGCATGATATTTAAGTGTTTCTGTTGAACACATATGTTACTTTCTATCTTTCAGAAAATGGCTTCTACCCACGTGAAACTATGGGAGGTTTGAGTGGCTGAATTATATGGTTTGGCTGTGTCCCCACCCAAATCTCATCTTGAATTGTAGCTCCTATAATTCCCATGTGTCATGGGAGGGACCAGAGAGTAATTGAATCATGGGCTTTTCCCATGCTGTTCTCGTGACAGTGAATAAGTCTTACTATTCACTATTAACCATTCTTGTGACAGTGAATAAATCTCACTATAAAATCTGATGGCTTTATAAAGGGAAGTTTCACTGCACATGCACTCTTGCCTGCTGCCATGTAAGATGTGACTTTGCTCCTCATTTGCCTTCCACCATAGTTGTGAGGCCTCCCCAGCTATGTGGAACTGAGAGCCCTTTAAACCTCTTTCCTTTATAAATTACCCAGTCTCAGGTGTGTCCTTATTAGTGTCATGAGAACAGACTAATATACTGAAAATCCAATTTTTCCCAATTTATGGATTAGCTTTAAATTTCATGCAACTGGTACCCCACTACTCCAAGAGCGAGCCCCCAGAAACCTCCCTAGAATCTTTCCTCAGTAGAAACTAGCTTATCTTTTTCTATTTCCATGCTACTGATAATTTTGGTTATTGACCACTTTGGCCTCTGATCATAACACTTGCTGTTATGAGAATTTTCAGGGAAAGCTATTCAGAAGCAGGAGTGAGCCAAGTCAAATAGTAAGATCCAAACCAAAGAGGAAGTAAAAAATGAAATATGCAGATTTTCTTCAGATCCAATGTAGGCCCTCGGAGATTGGAAAAGAGGGTCACCTAGTTGCATGTGAGCAGGGATCAGTTAGATTTGTTTGCCCATAAATCTGCATAGTTCCTGAACAAGGGCCAGTAGGAAATTCGCTTTTCTATGGCACCCTATAAGTGTTAGGGTGTAAGGGCATATGTATATGCACCATAAATGTGGAGATATATATATATATATGCACACATATATATATATACACATTTATATATTCCTCTATACATACATATATATTCCTCTATATATGTATGTCTCCACATTTATGTGTGTGTATATATATATAGAGAGAGGAATCTATATATATAATATATATATACACACACACATAAATGTGAAAACTATATATATATATAAATGTGGAGATATGTATCTCCACATTTTGTGTGCATGTGTGTGTGTGTGTGTGTATATATATATACGTGTATATATATATACGTATATATGTGAATATATATATATATATATATGTCTCCACATTCAGTAAAAAGAGACCCAACTGGATTTAATCCAAGCAAATAATTGTAACCGCATAGATGATTCCCAAATCTTGAGTGTGTGATGCCAGGAAGCACAACATACCTTTTGCAGGCATCACTTGGATTTGTTTTCTATATTATTTATTAAAAAATAATAGAGTGCTATTTTTAGTGAATGCAGGAAAGCAAGCAGCAGCAATGTTTAGAATATCAAGAATAGCTTTTTATTCTTCCCTTGGAGTTTCAAGGTGATTGTCATTGAGAATGTTGAGAGGCATTGGCATCAGTGTAATTGTTTCTTGATTTTTTGGCATTAACTAACTAACCCAACAATTAATGGTTTTGTGTTAGAGCATAATCTTGAGCTAAAGCCATCCATTGCGTATGGTCCCATGGATTTTCCTGCAGGGAAAAGGAAAGGATCAGAGCAACAGAAAATAAGAAATAAGAAAAAAAAGCACATAAAGTTTTCATGTTCACAGCGAAGTTTTGATCTGTGATCTTGAGAAAGAAGCTCACAACTGGGATTCTATCTGCTTTTATGGAGAGATTTCCCTGGTCAGCTTTACCTTAAAATCTCCAACAGATGTACAGTTCCAGGAGTCTGAAGGGGCGCTTTTGAGGTGTGAGATGTGGATCCAACGTTTAAGGTCCTGAAGCTTCACTACAGTGTGAGTTGTGAGAAGAACTTGGTATGGCCCCTTCCAACAAGGTTCAAGAGCAGCCTTCCTGTGATGGCATTTCCAGAAGACCCATTCTCCAGGTTCTAGACTGTGGAGGGTTTGATTGCCCTCAGTTGATGGATCTCAAAAACTTTCTTTACCTGGTGAAAGTACACTTTGGCATAATGCATTAAAGCCTTGCAGTATTTAGTCATAGCAGAGTTTAGGGGAGCAGGACATGCATGAAGTTCTATTATTAGGGGTATATGTCTTCCAGTGTCTATTTCATAAGGGGTAATTTATGTTTTCCAGTGAGAGTGGATATCATTGCCATTAAAGCCAAAGGTATTACTTTGACGAAGGCAACCCAACTGATTCCATTAACTTTGCCAATTTCAGTTTTAATATGCCATTTTTTTTTATTTCAACCCTTTCCAGAAAACTGAAAGTGACTAACACCTTATTTAACTGATTTATAACTTATCCAGTAAAATAAGTTTCCCTATCACTGGAGATTTTTCCAGGGATGCTCCATAAAGGAAACATATTTTCTAATAATTTCTTAGCTACTGTCATTGCATCGGCTTTCCTACTCAGGAAGACCTCTACTCAATCAGAAAACACGCAAATGATTACAAGAACTTACCGATATCTCACTAAGGGTGGCAGCTGAATGAAGTCCATCTGTAAATGTGCTTTGTTCCATCAGGTAGTGGAAATCCACCACCTAAAATTTTAATTATTTTTCCAGGATTATGAGTTTGACAAGCCAAACATTGTTATAGACCATTTTAGCAATTTTGGAACAATCACCTCAACTGTACTTATTTCATAATTTAGATTATTTTGTCTGTTTAATGATAAGTTGTGGAATGCAGAACTTTTAAGAACAGAAGCTTCAAAAACTCAGGAAGAACCAAGACGCTGTCTGGGCCCTCTGTGAGCCTGCACTTAACATTTAATTTACATTTTTTAAGATACAAATTTTGTTTCTTCAAATCAGGTACATTGCACTGCTTATTAAATAGGTCACCGCAAGGGAGTTGGCTTGGATTAATCTTATGGAGTTTATTCAGATTGCTATCCAAACAGTTTAAGCACTAGCAGATTTAGCATAAAAATGTGATAAATCATTCCCTGAACCAAAATAGGTTCAGTTCTATAGGTATCAGCTTCAATGTTAGTAACAGTGATCTATTATGATAACAAGATAGCAAAAATGAGTTTATCTACTTGGAGTCCATTTGTGATAGGAGTCCTGCTAAAAGTGAGAAACTCTCATAGTTTTCATATTATGTCTAAATTGTGAATTACTCCAAAAGCATATCTGCCATCCATATAAAGATTTACTCACTTGTATTTACTTACATGACAAGCTTGGGTGAGGGCAAAATGCTCTGCAGGTTGATTTGACTTAAATTGAGGAAGAATTCCATTCCCTATTCATTTATTATAAGTGGCAACAACACACCCTGCCTGATATTTTCCTTCTGAGTTTTTGGCATAGAACACATGAACAAAAAGTTTTAATTCAGTGTTACCCAATGGAGCATCTCATAAGTCAACATGAGAGATAACTATTTCTGACACTACCGTTACACAATTGTGGTCTTCCTCATTGTTAGGCAGAGGTAATAGAGTAGGAGGGTTAAGTGTACTGAGGATTTTAGACAAAGATTAGGAAACTGGAGAAGTATTTTATAAGATGTTAGTCTACTTACTGAAAAATGCTGGGCTTTGTTGGAATTTAGTAGACTTGCCACAACATGTAGGATTTGCAAATTATGTTCATTTCCTAAAACCAGATCAGATGAAGCTTTTACAGCTTGGCTGCTGCTGCTACTGCTTTTAAACAACTAGGATATGCCTTAGCTACTGGGTCTAATTCTGGGATATAATATGCAATTGGCCTATGTTTTCCCCCATATTCTTCACTAAGAACTCCTAATGCCTGACAGTTATGTTCATGAATGAGCAAGGTAACAGGTTTAGTGTAATTTGGAATTTCCAAAGCTGAAGGCGGTTGTAAAGTCAATTTCACTTGGCTAAAATACTGCTCATGACTGTCTTCCCAAGATGAAGCCTCTGGTACAGCATTTTTAGTGGACTCATACAATGACGAGGCCATTAAGAAAAAATTTGGAACTCAGAATCTGTAACATCCTGCAAGTCCAAGAAAACCTCTCAATTGTCTTTCGGTTGCAGGTTGATGACAACTGAATAGTTTTTACCCTCTTAGGTGAGAGGGAAATCCCTTTAGCAGTCAAGTCATGTCCCAAATAGTGGGATCTTTCTCTGAAAACTGAAGTTTTTCCATAAAAGCCTTGTGACTTTTATGTGAGAGTTGCTATGAAAGGCAAACAGTCAATTTCAGAGCACTCTGCTCTTTAGTGGGGGAGTATAACAAGCAATCACCTACCTCCTGAATGAGAGTAGGATTTTGAGGAAACTGTAGTATAATTAAGTCCTGATGCAATGCCTACAAAAAATAGGAAGGGGCTTTGGTAAACCGCAGTGGCACTATAGTCCAAGGGTACTGCTGATGTTTTCTAGTAGGCAAACAAGTGTTGATGCTCTTTATGAACGAGTAGTCTAAAGAAGACTAAGCAGAGATCTATTGCCGTGAGCCACTTGGAATCAGTGGGTACAGTAAATGATAGAGTTAAATTAGGATTTTGGACTACAGAAAAACTTGGTATTACAATTTTAATGCTTGCCTGTAAATTTTGGGCAAATCTCCAACCTCATCCATTTGGCTTTTTAACTGGTAGGATTTGAGTGTTACAAGGGCTGGTGCATGAAATTATAAGTCCTTGTTTAATTAAATCCTCTATAATTGGTGAGAGCCCTTAAATTGCTTCAGGATTTAGTGTATATTGTGATGATTTAAGCAAAAGAGTAGAATGGTCTATTTGGACTTTTATAGGTTCCACACTTTAATTCTTCCTACATCAGTTGAAGAAAGGGCCCATGAAGATTCAGGTATTTTTGAATGATCAGGGGTATTGCAAGCCTAAGTTTTGTTCTTATCAATTTCTACCTGTAGACAGCATAACAATTCTGGTTCAGGAGACTCAGGAAACTCTAAGATTTTTTCTCCCTCTGAGAAAAATGTTATGTGCCCTTTTAGCTTTGAAAGTAAGTCTTGCCCTAGCAAATTTACTGGAGTGGTTTCACATAGTAAAAAGGAGTGGTTTTCTGAAAAGAGCCCCAAGTTCAGATATTGGAATATCTTGAATTTGATTTGAAAACCCTACCACAGAAACAACCTTTCTACTCCAAGGAATTTGTTGGCTTATTAAAGTGGGATTTACTGTAGATAGAATAGCTCCAGTATTCATCAGGACTTTGCATGACTCCGCATTTATTTTAACCTCTGTTTCTCCATGTTTATTTAAGGGTATAATGGGGAGCAGTTTATCACAGAATCCCTCGGAGCCGCATCAATGTTATCAGAACAAAGGTCTCTTTGGCTCTCTCTAGTGGCAAAACAGTTTGGCCTAAAGGGAGGCTTATGGGTTGACGGTTACTAAAGGGGGACAATCTCTTTTCCGCTGTCCTAGTTGTTTGCAAATAAAGCAGACATCTTAGAGTAAAGAATTTCCTGTTCTAGGACCTCTTGGTTGTGATTTAAAAGGAGAATGGGAAGGTCTGTTTGGTCCCGGCCCCTGTAACTGTTGTAATTAAAGAGATTTAAGTTTGTTAACCTTTTGGGTTTTTTTCTGGCTCTAGAGTCCTCTCAAAATGTTCAGTTAAGGCCACTAATTTTGTCATATCTATAACTTCCCATCCCAGTTTATGTTTTTTAATTAAATTACTAAGGTCAAAATGGAATCTACTTATAAATAGAGCAGTTAATGCCATTTCCGTTCCTGCAGGAAATACTCCTTGCTCAACTTTGAGCCCAGAATGTTTCACAAACGAGTGTTTCTAACAGTGTTTCTACAGAATTTGTAATCTGAAACTGGTTCATCCTATTTTTGTTTTCATGATGTACTGATTCACTTTTTGTGGAAAATTTAGAAATTGAATTTAAGAGGTTTTCAGCATTTTTTCTAACTCGTTTTGTTCCTTCTCATAAAAAGGTTTTGGATGGGTCTTTAATATCCTCCTCAGGTTTGTCCCATTTTGCTGCTGTCATCCATTTGCAAGCTTTGTCAGGCTCAATATCAAGTGAATAAATTGATAAAGGTCAGGGGGTCCTGGATCATAACTTCCTATGAGGATCCTAAATTTCTCAGTAAATTTTTGAGAAGTTCCTCTTGGATCAGGGAAGTACTTTCCAGTGACTCTAAGCTCAGTTTTAGACCATGGAGTGAGAGTGGTTGCAGCAGACAGGCCTGGCTGATCAGAAGGCCTTACTTTGTTAGGTCTCTAATTTCTCTTTTTTCATCATCTTCCAAGTGAAAAGGTAATTTAGCAAAAAGGTTAGTGGTGTCAGAGTATGCAGGCAGAGACAGATAAAGAGAAGGAACAGTTGGGGTTAGTTCATTTGCTTTTTGCAAAGAATTTTTGAAGGAGAACATTTTGATTCATTTAGTCTCTTAGAAGCCTCTGCATAGCAATGAAAACACATTGCAAAGTTTTTGTGGGGGTTTTTGATCTCCTTTTCTTAATATGCCTCAAAATAAACAATTTTATCCAAATTAAAAGTTCTCCATTGTGGCTATCTTGATTCTAAGTTTTCTCTAATAAGATTAACCCATTTTCCTAATGATGCACACATTCTGGGCCCATAATTTTTATATATAAAATTAGCTGGAGTCCCAGAAGTTGGGGTCCCAGACTCATTGGATTGAGACAAATTCACTGTCAAAAATAAGAGCACCTACCTAAGGCTTCAAACTAAATCCCATCCAGTTAATTATCAAGTGTAATTTGATTCTGTACCCAGTTCAGTCTAAATATTGCTCAGATAAATTCAGCGCTCAGATCACAAATTAACGAAGGTCAGAATCCTAGAGAAATCTCATCTATGACCTCCAGTTACAATCGAGGGAGCAGTAAGCACAACTAGTGCTGTGGGCACCTCTGCTGGTCACCTAGTATTCCTTGAGGTTGCTGGAATTTTGCCTCAGATCCCACTTGTGACACCAGATCTGTTCGAATAAAAAGTTTAGACAAATCAAATGTAACAGAGTTTAATTGAACCAGAAAAAGGAAATAATTTGTGAATTGGGCAGTCCCCAGAATCACAGCAGATTGAGAGAGAATCCATGGATGTTGCATAGTTGAAGCAAATTTATGGACAGAGAAAGGATAATGATGTATAGAAAACAGACATGAGGTAAAGAAACTGCTGGATTGGTTACAGTTTGGCATTTGCCTTATTTGAAAATGATTTAAACAGTCGGCTACCTGTAAGTGGTTGAAGTATGTCTGCTAGGGTTGGCTGATACGAAGTTGCTGTTACCAAAGCATACTCCTTCATTAGGGTTTCAGTCTGCCTATCTACTAAGATGTGTTATGGCTTGTTTATAGGGACTCATGCATGGAAATACAGAGGATTTCTCAGGCCAGATTTCAGTTTGCTTTAACAATAAGAATATAGACACATTGTGGGGCAGCAACCTATGCTCAATCCTGAATTCTTTTTATTGTTAACTGAAGGAGTTTGGTCAAGTTATTTAATTGTTTAAAACCCACATTATCTATAAAATGGGGATAAATATTAATGAGTAACTGAACATTTTTTATGTGGAGTAAATGAGGTAATCTGCATTAGGGCTTGATTTGTAACTAGTATTCACAAAATATTGTTAAACTGCTATTAGTTTTCTTTCATTCAAATTTTTTTCCAGTTTAAAAGAATGTTGCGATACCAGCAAAAGAAAAATAACTGCCTGACAACTCTGAAGGGAAATAAAAGTTGACCGAAAATGGAGAAGTATTAACATCTTCAGCAGTAACCCAAATCGAAGTGAATTTTCTTTTGTTTCCCTTTATTCTCTTGTAGCTTTGAAGTGAGAACAGGTCTGGTTCATGGGACTGACTGGTGGCATAGCTGATATTTAAATGACACTCCACCCAACAAGAGCAGAATATACTTTCCTTTCAGATACACATGCAACTTCCAACTAGACCATTTAATGAGCTACAAAAATCCTTAGTAATGTTAAAATAATGAAAATTATACAAAGTATGAGCTTGAACGATGGTAAAATTAAACTGGGAATCAGTAACAAAAAAATCTTGAAAACCGTCTATATTTAGGAAATAGTCAACAAACTTTCTCCTTTGTTAGAATATCACAAGGGAAATTACACATTTTTTAACTGAAGCAAGTGAAAATACAATATACAAATGTATAGTATTCTGTTAAAGCAGTGATTTGGGGAAATTTATAGCAAAAAATACTTCTAGTAGAAAAGAAGAAAGGACTCAAATCAGTGATCTAACTTTTATCTTAAGATATTGGAATAAGAAAAGCAAATGAAAGTTGAAGTAAGCAGAAGTAAGAAAATCTTTTTTTTTTTTGAGATGGAGTCTCACTCTGTCACCTAGGCTGGAGTGCAGTGGCATGATCTTGGCTCACTGCAACCTCCATCTCCTAGGTTCAAGTGATACTCCTGCCTTAGCCTCTCGAGTAGCTGGGATTACAGGTATGTGCCACCACACCCAGCTAATTTTTGTATTTTTAGTAGAGACAGCATTTCACCATGTTGACCAGGCTGGTCTCAAACTCCTGACCTCAGGTGATCCACCTGCCTCAGCCTCCCAAAGTGCTGGGATTACAGGTGTGAACCACTGTGCCTGACCACATCTTTAAAAAGATTAATAAAATTGGTAAATCTGTAGCCAGATTGACAGAAATAGCGATATAAATAGAGATTTTATTAGGAATGAAGGCAAAGAATCATTACAGTCATTCAAATTGATAAGAAAATATTATAAACAACTTTATACCAATAATTTCAAAAACTTAAACTAGATCAATTCCTTAAAAAGACACAAACTGTTAAAATTCACTTAAGAAGAAACATACAATCAGTGTTACACTGATTAAAGAAATTGAATTTGAGTTTAAAACTGAACAAAGGAAACTCCATTCATGGATAGTCTCACTGATGAATTCTTTAAAACAGTTAAATAAACTGAAGATAATTAGAATCTTTCTAACTCATTGTATAAGGCCAGGTTTACCTAATTACCAAAACTAGATAAAAACATTGTTGTAACCACCCAGTGGGTTCACCTTGCCCACTGCCTAGACAGAGCCAATTTATCGAGACAGGGAATTGCAATAGAGAAAGAGTAATTCACATAGAGCCAGCTGTGCAGGAGACCGGAGTTTTATTACTACACAAATCAGTCTCCCTGAACATCTGGGGACTGGAATTTTTAAAGATAATTTGGTGAGTAGGGGTTTGGGAAGTGGGGAGTTCTGATTGGTCAGATTGGAGACAGAATCATAGTGGGGTTGAAGTGAGGTTTTCTTGCTGTCTTCTCTTCCTGGGTAGGATCATAGAATGGGTTGAGTCGGATTACTGGTCTGAGTGGTGTCAGCGGATCAACTGAGTGCAGGGTCTGCAAAATATCTCAAGCACTGATCTTAGGTTTTACAATAGTGATGTTATCCCCAGGAGCAATTTGGGGAGGTTCAGACTCTTGCAGCCAGAGGCTGCATGATTCCTAAACCATAATTTCTAATCTTGTAGCTAATTTGTTAGTCTTAAGAAGGCAGACTGGTCCCAAGGCAAGAAGGGGGTCTTTTCAGGAAAGTGCTATTATCAATTTTATTTCAGAGTCAAACTATAAACTAAATTCCTTCCCTAGGTTAATTTCGCCTATGGCTAGGAAAGAACAAGGACAGCTTAAAAGTCAGAAGAAAGACAGAGTCGGTTACATCTGATCTCTTTCACTGTTATAATTTCCTCAGTTGTATTTTTTGCAAAGGTAGTTTCATTATGAGAAAAGAATAGTACAGACCAATATTCCTCAAAAACATAGGGACAAAAATCTATAACGAAATATCAGTATATCAAATCCAGGATTACACAAAAAACCTTTGGATTTGGATTTGAATTTGGATTTGAATGTAAGGTGAATTTTCTCACCAGAATGACAGATAGATGTCTGTGGTTAGCCAGGTTGACCTATTTTTCTCTTCCCTTGTCTTGCAGGAGAGTACTCTAATAATGCAAATATTTGCAAATGCTTAATCTACAGATTATTACATTAAAAATTTTGTAACATTTGAAAGATCACTGGACAAGGCCTCTATAGATAATGAGGGGAAAATCAAAACAATGCTTTTCTACCATCTCTGATAAAATAGCACAACTTATTAGAGGATGTTGGCTGTAATGGAAACAAGGATCTGGAGACCGAACTGGAGAGGACTTCAAAAATGGGATGAGTGTATGTTGCATTACCTTGAGTATAAGTTTATTCACTTGGCCCAAGGAGTTGGTAAGCATTGGAAGTTCAAGCATCCCTAGTTATCCTTAGGACAGAGTAGTTTTGCCCTCTCTAGATCACCTGAAATTCAGGAAAGTCACAGCTATTAAGTATGAGTCTCCTCTATTTGCCAGGGTTCTCCAGAGAAACAGAGCTAATAGGATTAGCTAGCTAGCTAGACAAAGAGATTTATTTTATTTATTTTAGGATTTGGCTCACACAGTCATGAAGGTAGAGAAGTCCCACAATCTGCTGTCTGCAAGCTAGAGACCCAGGAGAGTTGATGGTATAATTCCAGTCCAAGTGTAGAAGACATGCCCCACTTCAAAACTAATCAGGCAGAAAGGGAATTCCCCCTTACCATGGCTTTTGTTCTATTTAGGCTTCCAATGGATTGAATGAGATCCACCCACACTGGGGAGGGTAATTGACTTTACTCAGTCTACTTATTCAAATGTTAATCTCATCCAGAAACACCCTTACAAACACACCAACAAGAACATTTAACCAATTATCTTGGCAGCCCATGTCTCACTCAAGTTGATACTTAAACATTAGCAATCACCTCTCTCAACAGTAGGCTGGGTTGTTTTACACATACGTGACAAGAGCTTTTGAATACCAATTGAAATTTCTGAGCGTGAGTGTTTTTATTTTAATTTTAAATATAAATTTTTCTAAAATATGTAATACATGCCTAGGCTTCTTGACCTATTCAACATATAATCGTATAATTTAACACGTGCTTCAAAAATTCAGGTATACACACACACGTACACACACACACGTACACACACACACATCCATGTGCATTTTCTGAATGGCTAAGATATAATATCAAACTTTTTGTATATTTATAGCTTTAGGTACAGAGAGATAAATGGGCACAGAGAAGGCTCTGTAACTTAATTTATTGAAAAAGATCCTGATGTAGTTTCATTTTCTAATAATATATCCTCTCCCTCAAGAAACTTGGAGTTGCTTATTTCTGCCACCTCTTGATCTTCTTTTTCTCCCACTCCATATACTAAATATTACAGGTATCTCTTGTTATTGATTTGTCTTTATTGTGGAACCCTGATTATCTTAGAGGTCTCTTGCCCTGCTTCTACATGCCAATGTTTCTAACTTTTGCTTATTTATTGCTGAACCATATTTTTCCTCATCTCTATTTCTGAAAGCCTCAACTGCTGCTAGGTAGCACTGTTTTAAATGATTTCTGCTGTCATCAGATTTAAATGAAGGTACCTTTTCTATTGCTTGATTTCTCTTTATTTCTCTTCATTTTTTCCTTCTCTTGTCTGCTTTTGCCAATAAAAACTTCATCCATCAGATATTCTAGAAAGTATTTTAAATTTCCAATAAGCAAATTTTAAACATTGCAGTAATAATGACTTCCAAGTACTAGCATCAGGCAATCAATTATTTGTGGTTTAAGAGTGCAACTTTTGGAGTTAGACCTGGCTGTGTTCTTTCCAGACATTTATTCATTTATTTAACAAATATTCGTTGAGCTTCTACTATGAACGAAGGACAGTGCTAGATGCTGCAGATACAGTGAAAAATAGGATTAAAATTTTCCACCCCAATCGAATTATGGCAGAGGTGATTCTGATCGTGCTAATGTTTGACAATTAATTACCCAAATTGTTTTCTTTTCTTTTCTTTTTTTTTTTTTTTTCTGAGATGGAGTCTTGCTCTTGTTGTCCAGGCTGGAGTGTGCAGTGGCCTGACCTCGGCTCACTGCAACCTCCATCTCCTAGATTCAAGTGATTCTCCTGCCTTAGCCTCTGAAGTAGCTGGGATTACAGGCGTGTGCCACCATACTCAGCTAATTTTTGTATTTTTAGTAGAGACGGGAGTTCTCCATATTGGTCAGGCTGGTCTCGAACTCCCAACCTCAGGTGATCCACCTGCCTCGGCCTCCCAAAGTGCTGGGATTACACGCATGAACCACGGCGCCCAACCTTATCCCAGATTATTTTAATAGATAAATCTGTTGTGGTCTGCAAGGAGAAGGAAAGTGTGTATGAAGTTGGAATTAAGAGTAAAAGTGACTAGCTAAGTGAAGAGGAGGAGGCAACCATTCCAGGCAGAGGAAACAGTAGGTGAGATGATCTGACATAAAAGAGCTTGGTACATTGAGAAGCTCATGTGTAAAGGCCACTCACAGGTAAGGCTGAAGTGTCAAAAATGAGAGGGACTGGGAAGATAGGCAGAGCAGTTCATGGAGGGCTTTGCAGGCTGGATTATGGGTTGGGATTTTCTTTTAAGAGCAAAGAAATTTAAAGAGTTTTATATGCAAATCACACTACAGTCACACTCAGTTTACACCTCTGTAATGGGGATAATAATATGAATCAGAGGGTTGTAATTGGAATTGTATATGATTAAATTTAAAAAGTGTTAATTTTAGTTTTTAAAATATTAATCACTTAATTATGGTTATTAATTTATTAATTATTGTTTTATGATGTGCTTTTACATGCATGATTTCTAAACCTTAAAACTATCCTAAAAGCAATGCAATCATTTCTTAACAAATAAGATGATCAAAGCTCAGATAAGGTGATACCTTACCCAAGGTTATGGTCAAAACATTAATACAGAGTCTTGAACAATTGTGACCTACCAGGTGGAACGCCTCTCTGCCTGAGGTCACTAACCCCACCATGCTTTGTAACCTGCCTGTGTCTTTGCAAAAACTTTTCCCTCTGTCTTCAGAACACAGATCAGATACCATCTATTTAGGAAGTCTCCCTGAGTCCTAGGTAAAGTAAATCTGTTTTTACTCTGCATAATTCTGTGCACATATTTCAGCTGTGATATCATCATGCCCTCAGATTTTATTTGTTCACTTACCTATCTTCCTTACTTGACTAGGAGCTTTCTGCTCCCCTCAGTCTAATTCTGTATCTATGTGTCTCCAGTACCTTTCACAATGCCTGGCAGATAATGCCTTATTAATAAATGTTTGTGAAATTGAGTTGAAAATAACTAAGACATTTACAACTGTAACATTTTATCTATTGATTAAAAGATATTATGCATTTTGTCATCATGGTTTACTCTCCCCATGTTTAGATAGCTACCTTTTTTTCCTCTACATTATGTACTTGAGTGAGAGTATATTGGTTTATTCATAAGTATATATCTGTTATTTTGAAATCCTGACCTTCCTTTGTTCCATTTTTTTCTACATTGTCTTTTGCTTGGCTGAATCACCTTGTTATCAGTCTTGTTACAGATAAATAACTAAAGCTAGAAACTTGTCATTGCATCATGTTGTGCCTTAAATATCTAGCCTAGCTGTAAAACTACTTAAACTCTGTGATGCAAATTCAGTTTATAGCATATTATGGGGCTTGCGTAGTACTCATCTACCATGAAGCTGGAACTTTCTTAAGCTTATTGTTTACTAGAGTGCTTGTAGAACACTACACAGGAAAAGCTTTATATAGTGCTAGCTTACCCACAGAGTAGCATATTTTTTCATATGTTAGCAGAAAGATATGATATATTAAACAGTTTTGAATATAGCGCCAATTTAACTTTGAAAAATGAATGTTTTAAAGTTTAGACTCTACTTTTACTACTCATCTCTTAGCATACTAACATTAACATAATAAAATTTTTGACAAAAGGGATTCTCCACGTGTCCCCTCAATCTTTAATTCAATGTAACTGTGATACATCTTAGAACGAAATCAACTTTCACTTGTGTAAACCACGTATTTTGTATCTGGCCATGCTTTAAATATTGTGAGATATGTAGGAGGCAGTATTCAATTTTTTTGTTTGTTTGTTTTGAGATGGTGTCTCGCTCTGTTACCAGGCTGGAGTGCAGTGGTGCGATCTTGGCTCACTGCAACCTCTGCCTCTCGGGCTCAAGCAATTCTCCTGCCTCAGCCTCCTGAGTAGCTGGGACTACAGGTACGTGCCACCACGCTGGGCTAATTTTTATATTTTTAGTAGAGACGGGGTTTCACCATGTTGGCCAGGATGGTCTTGATCTCTTGACCTTGTGATCTACCCACCTTGGCCTTCCAAAGTGCTGGGGTTACAGGCATGAGCCACCGTGCCGGGCCCTATACAAATATTTTCAATAAAAATTCTTTGTATGTACCATTTGATATTATTTTATGTGTTATAAAATTAAAATGCATCCTCAAAAAAATACAGAAAAATAAAAAAATAAAAAGTGAAATAAAAAATTCTCTCAAATATATAGACAAATAAGAGAGAAATGTTTACACATGAGTATATAAACATCACAGTTTTATGCACTCGTATATGAGAATGAACGTATACACACTGAACAATCAGGGCTACACTGATTGCAATAATAGTCATACTATATACTCCTAGAAACATTTCACACAAGGAACTAATAAAATATCCCTTTATCACTCTTCTATTTATTTCTGCCGTTTAGTGCTAAAGCAAGTCCAGCAAGAAAGGAGAGAGCACTTAAAATTCCCTGCTACTTGAAATTTTCTTAATTTTTCCCCTTTCTATATGTACTATGTGTACATTTTTTCTTTTCTATTTGTAATGTAACTTATTTGTATCATAACTCTTTTTTTCTTTATTTTACCAAAGGTTTAAAATCAGGTTTTAATTTTTTTTTAAATTTTCCTCTTGTTCTTTTAATTTATACTATTTGCTTTAAATATTTTTCTTTCATTTTTAAGTTTAGATTTACTCTTCTTCTTTTTCCAAGCTTCTTGTGTTGACTACTTAATAATTTTTCAGGGTGTCTTGTTTTATTAATAAACACATTTGCAATTTTACAATTTTCACCAAAAATTATTTAGCTGCATTCCACATCTATTGCTATGCAATGCTTCTATTGTGTTCACTTTTGAAGATTTTGGGTAAACATTATCCTTTTTTTTTTTTGAGACAGGATCTTGCTGTTTCACCCGGGCTGGAGTGCAGTGGTGTGATTACTGCTCACTGCAGCCTGGAACTCCCAGGCTAAAGCAATCCTCCCAACTCAGCCTCCTGAGTAGCTAGGACAACAGGTGCATGCCACCATACCTGGCTCATTTTTGTATTTTTTGTTGAGACAGAGTCTCACTGTTACCTAGGCTGGTCTGGAACCCCGGGGTTCAAGTAATCCTCCTGCCTTCGGCTCCTAAAGTGCTGGAATTACAGTCATGAGCCACCACACCAGACTCCTTTTTTTTTTTTAAGCTATGAGAGCAGGCAAAGAGCCAGACTAAAGAACCATGCATGGGCTTTCAATTGCCTCTGCTCAGAAGGAACAGACATCTCTCATGCTCACATTTCATTGATTAGAATTCATCACAGAGGAGTGACTCACTGCAGAGGGGAGAAGTACAAACTTCAATGTCCAGAAAGACAGGATCACCAGCTACCTGTGAGCACCAGTGAGCCCACTACAATGTTTGAATTATGCTTTTTATTGTTATGTGCTGTGTCTATTCACTTCTCTGATTTTTATATTAAATTTAAATTTGCCCTCATTTTAAAGTTAATATGTCAGTTTTCTAAATTGATCTATGTTATATGTTATTACATTGACCCTTTTAAAAATTATTTTTCTGGATTTTTCCTGAATATTTTTATTTTTCAGTTTTTTCAGTGAGATGTATAGATTTACCATATGTCTTGATTAGGTAGATTGATCATTTGTCTTGATTCACATTAGGTCTGAAGTTTTATTTTAATTTTCTTATTTAAATAGATAAATACCACTTGTTTATATTTGTTGTGTGTGTATGCACACAAACACACACATACTTATGTTGTGTTTTTTATTTCCCAGTTCTATTTTTTAGATTCCTTACTTTCTTTTGTTTTATAAATTTGTTTGGACCGAATATGTATTCTCACTCTCTTTCTCATGCTTCTGTTGTTTCAGAAGTGATAGAGTATTTATCTATTACAATACTTAGCTTTAAGTGTGGAACATACATATATAACTAAGTTCTTTAACACAACTTAAAATCTTGCAACATTATTCTCTCCCATCTTTAAAAGACAAGAAACATCAGTCCTTTAACTCTGAACCATTCCCCTCCCAGTAGTACTAATTACAATCTTAGTTTGATCACTTATATTTTTTAGTTTCCAATTAGCTATGCTATGTTTCATAAATCAATAACTAATTCAATTTGTCATTTTACATCATAGTATTCATATGACTACTCCTTCTATCTATCTTGGCTGTTTTCTTCTTGTGTAAGTATGTGTATATATATGTATATATAATATATAAATGTTTTTTTTTTTTTGAGACGGAATCTTGCTCTGTCACCCAGGCTAGAGTGCAGTGGCGTGATCTCGGCTCACTGCAACCTCCGCCTCCTGGGTTCAAACGATTCTCCTGCATCAGCCTCCTGAGTAGCTGGGACTACAAGTGCATGCCATCATGCCCGGCTGATTTTCTGTATTTTTAGTAGAGATGAGGTTTCACTGTGTTAGCCAGGATGGTCTCGATTTCCTGACCTCGTGATCTGCCCGCCTTGGCCTCCCAAAGTGCAGGGATTAAAGGCATGAACCACTGTGCCCGGCCAAGCATATATTTTAATAAGCCTTTCAGTGTGAATTTGGGGACTATGAATTTTCTCATTTTTTAATACCTGAAAATATCTTTATCAGTCTTCTTGAATGTTAGTATGGCCAAAAATAGAAATTTCAGTGGAAACTTATTTTTCTTTGGCACATTAAGAACATCATACTTTTGTCTTCCAGTATTTTTTATTGCTGATAAGTATATTGAGAGTCTAATAGTCTCTAATTTCTTTTTGGCGATCTGACTTTCTTCTCTATCTACATTTGTAATTGATTATCTTTAATTTCTGATGAATGTAAGTTTTCTCTCAAGACTCAAGTATTTCACTGAGCTTTTGTTTCTTTAAATGATTTCCTACCATTTGGCCACGCTTCTTGGATTCCTATTAGAGTTGAAGACTCTCAATTTATTCTTTATGTCTCTTAGCTGCTCCTTTATATTTTAAAAATTTACTTGTCTCTCATTACTGCACACCAAGAAAATTCCTCATTGTCTTCTATTAATTATTTGACTTTGTTCACATCTCTTCTATTGAATGTTTTTCTTCTAGAAATAATATGTTGATTTTTTTAGATATTCACTCTATTCACTTTTTATATCACTTTTAATTGCCCTTTTTTCACTTTTGGAGTTGATTCTTTAATGATTCTTTTATTTAGCTTTCTGCAGACTGAACATACTTGTTCCTGTTTTTATCTTTTAAAACACTTTGGTTATTTTCATTTTATCTGGCGTGAAAGCAACTTTTCAAGTGTTAGTATTTTGGATCATTATTCTCATTGTTAGATTTGATTATTTATTTTGGAATTTTTTATTTCAGTCTCAGTGGAGTAGGACTTTTCACTTTCTGTAAACTCTGCATGTCTTTTAGCTTTTTGGTTGACTGCACTCAATTGTTTAGGAATTCTAGTGCAGAATGAAATCTTAGATTAACAATTCTGATTTCCTGTCCAACAGTGATACTATAAAACTTTGCATCTTCATATAATTTTCAGTAGCAGCAGAACATGGCAATTTTATCTGGCTTCATTTCATAAGAAATAATTTAAGGAATTGCATGGCTTGAAATAATGAGCTCAGTTCCCACCCTTGTCTTGCACTTCTTTTGTTTTTTGACTACTTGATATCTTTATTATTTTTAACTTTTTATAATTTTTCCATTACTGTTACATGTATGGTAGTGTCTTGGAGTATAATATACAGCTAACTTGACTGAAAGTGCATGCTGCCTAATGTTTCATTGTTGTTTGAAGATATAGTGGAGTCATAATTTACATGGATGTTAGGCCCTAAAAAACAGCATGCGTTTTCTTGAGTTACATGCAATTATAATTCGATGCCATTCTACGTATTGTGTAATATTGGAAGGGACTTCCTTATTTATCTTTGTATCACCAGTGCATAGCACTCATTCATGTTGAGCCAGTGAAGCAATAATTTTTTTTTTATTTGCAACGTTCTCTTTTGTTTCTCCTAATATAGGCAGAAGTTGACATTCTTTTACTTGAAAAGTAAATATTTCATTATTTAAACCTATGGGAATAAATTTTCTCTTTCCTAAAGATAGTGATAGTCTCTCATAACATGGAGACTATGAATTATTGTTTTAGATAGACAATAATTTTGAGTAAAAAGTATTGTAAGTGCTAAATATTTTTCTATGCAAAATATAGCATGTGACAATGGAGAAAGTTAATTAACTATTTTTGAGATTTTCCAGGGGAGACTCTTGAACTAAGTTTAGAAAGATGCGTTTATAACTTCCAGGCAGAGAGAACAAAATTTGCCAAGGCAGAAAGTTAGGAAATAGCATTACAAATCTGAGCAATGTACTTCTGACTTTGATATGTCAGATGTAGAAGTTTTCAAAGGGTATCCATGAACAATAAAGTTGAAGAGAAAGTCTGAAATAAATTTATGGAGACCTTTGTGTGCTGTGAAAAAGTGCTTGACATTTATCCAGTAGGCAATTGCAAACTTTAAAAAGAAGAGTGTTCATGAAATTTACAGGATAGAAAGCTACTTGATGGCAATGTGGAGCATGGATTGGAAAAGAGCTGGGCTGAGGTAGTTCAGGAGCTGATACATATGTAAAGGTACTAGTGAGAATCAAGAGAAGAACACATTTTTTTCTTTTCACGTATCAAAACAAATGAAATTAAATATTTTATGAGCTATCAGGAATTTATGGTGAAGAAAAAAGATATTTCCTTTACAATTCTGTCAGCCTGACTATTCTTTGTTTTCCTTAATGGGCCTCAACACTGAAGGATCAGTGCTAAAGCAAGCATGATCTGGGCACCAGCAACAATGACAATATCAATAATAAATATGACCATTTCTTTAGCAATTAATGTTTCTCAAGGATTTTAGTGAGTGCTTTACATACACAGCTCTGCCATTTACTACCTAGATTACCTCACCTGTAAAATTGGGACATGAGTAGCATTTACCTCATAGGCTATAGTGGGATTTAAACTGGTTAACAAAAGTAAAATGAAAAGAGTACACCATACATGGTATGCATTATACAAGTGTTTAGTGCTACTATGGTTATAATGTTCTGATTTGTTCATATGGGACTGTCTGTTCTCCCTCTACCTCCCCTCGAAGCTCATTAGTTCAATCAATTTGAGATTGCAAATGAAATAACAAATCACATTTTTGTATAAACTTTAAAATGTATAATAACGAGTAGAAACTTCTAATCACACTCCTATCCAGAAACCTGAATACGTAAATTTAGTTCTTTTAAAGTTTATATTACAAAATAAGCTTGATTGGTTAGTTCAGTTAGTTAGATCATGTTGGTAATAAAGATTTTATAACAAAATAAAACCAAAATATTGAAACAAAAGAGGACAATGTAATAAGCACTCATATATTAATATCTTTCACTAAGCAGTATCTAATAATCATGTCATTTATTTAAATATTGTTTGAGGAGAGGTTAAATACCCCAGATAGAGTTGAAGACTTCCTTGACTAAACCCAATCCTATAGTTTGCTATTCTGAGATGTAACCACTCTCATGAATCCAGTGCTTACTAACCTGATAAATGCTTTCAAATTTTTACAATATATTTGTTTCCTTTGCATAGATGTTTTATAAATATGTGTAATCTTGCAAGCTTAAAATTTTATATAAATATTATTAGACTGTTTAAGTTTATGTAATTTGTTTCTGTAATCCAATATTGATGTGAAGGCTTAATACTGGACTCTAATTTAGCTACCTCCACTGCCTCTGCCCCACAAATCTGTACCTCTTTCATTCTTTATTGTTTCTCTACATTGTGTGTCATTAAGAAAAAAAAGATTGATTATTCTTTTTTTCATATAGTCTATATTCCCTTACTATAACATAGATCGTAAGAATAGTCTGTACTTCTTTTCATTCTTTTTTGTTTCTCTACATTGTGTATCATTTAAAAATAAACAGATCAATTGTTTTCTTCATATAGTCTATATTCCCTTACTATAACAGATTATAAGAATCCAGAAATTGTGTATGTTTTGTTAATTGTCCTCAGCACTTAGAATAATACCTAGCACACAATAGCACATCAATAAATACTTGTTAAATGTTTGCATAAAATGCTTTTGCAGCTGTAAAATATTTTAGTATGTAAGTTTTAGCATTTTTTTTGTTCTATTTGTGAGAATTTTGGTGTTTTTTTCTTGCTTTCTCACTTTTATTATCAACAAGGAAGGGATGAATATGTTTATACATGTCTTGTGAACATGTGGAAGACATAAGAAAATGAAGATTTTTCCCCCTTAATATCAAACTGTAAGAAATACAGTTTGAAAGGGCTGGAAAGGGCAAAAGTGGGTGAACATTCTGTCACTGCATGGCAGAAGAGCAAAAGAGAGCAAACCCACTTCCTCACATTTTTAAATAAGATCTTTAATTCCATCCGTGATTACACTTTCCTCATGATTTAACTACCTCCTAAAAGCCTCACTTATTTGCCATTACATTGGCAATCAAATTTCAGCATATGAATTTTAGAGGACACATTCAGATCATAGCAATAGGTCATTATAAAATTTTTACATATCACCTAAATATTCATCTAGATTTTAATTGTTAATATGACATTATTGCTTTTTAAGCTCTAATATGTTTAGACATTTGATTTAACATAGTCAATAAATATTCCCATGCATAAACTATTACAGATAATTCTGAATTTTTAATTCATAGAAATAACATTTTTTACTTAAAAAGTCTGAATATATTTAGAGTTGCTTTATTGAGAATATTCCCAACATGCTCAGAAAATTATATTGATTTACTTTTCTATACCACAAAATTTTATGCCAAACAATTTAGTGCAAATAAAGTAGAAATATGGTGATAACAAACATTAACGAGACAAGGGTTTGCTTTGAATGAGACCACTGATAACCTTATGGAATTTTCCATCTAGGGCCAAGGCTTGATTGCTAGAAAAGGAATGAATTTAATCATGGATGAAGCAATAATAGAATTATCAGTTATCTCATTAAAATATTTCTGAATACACAGCAATTTAATTTTTAATATCAAGTGCATTGAATAGTTCTTACTATCTTACTTGACCTCTTTAGCATTATTACATAGTTCATCACTCTTAATTTTTGGCAGCTCTTTTCCCTCTGACTCTTTTCTTTTAGAAATATATAGCTAAAATAGAAATATTTGAAATGAGGAAAACCTGAAGATCAATAATCTAAATGAACAGCAAAATATAATCAAAGAAAACAAAAGAAGAAAAATAATAAAGGTAAGAGAATAAATTACTGGAAGTAAGTGAATAAATTAATAAAATTATTAATGAATTAATGAAATAGACAACACAAACTAGTAAACATCAAATAAGGCAGAGTTTGGTTCAAAAAAAGGCACTAAAACTTCATAAGCCTCCAGATCACTAGATCTGGAAAAAGAGAGAAAAGAAAACATTTTTAAATTAATATCAAGAGCATAAAAGGAGACATCACCAAATATTATTCATTTATAAAGAGAATTGTATGAACAAGTATAGGTTAATAAATTTGGAAATTTAGATAAAATATGCACATTTATTTAAATATAGAACTTAACCAAAACAGAAATAGAAAGAGGTGGGAAAATCTCGATTTAAAAACTGTTACAGAATGAAACCATAATGTGAGATCTTCAAATTCAAAAATTTCAAGACATTTCCAGTGAATTGCACTGAACATTTAAGGAAAAAAATATATCAAACTTAAAGACTTTCATAGAGCAGAAAAAGAGGGACAGCTTTTAAACTCATTAACGAGAGCAGCAAAACCTTGATACAATATTGTGTGGCAAGGACTTTTCAAGAAGTAAACATCATAGGCCCATTTTCTTTAAAATAGAAATGCAAATATTCTACACAAAATATTTTTAAAAACTCTCATCATACTATGTTTAAAAGCATAATATATAAATGAGAAAGTTGGGTTTATATTGGGCAAATTTTTTTTTGTTTTAACTAGCAGTGGAGAGAAACTTTCTTTATAAAATGTTTATGTGAAAACCTATTGCCAGTCTCATATCTAATGTTGACACATTGATAGTTTTGTCTGTAACGTATTGAATAAATAAAGAATACATGATTTTCATTCATTATTGTACTGAGTGTCCTGGCCAGTAAAATAAGACAAAAAAGTAAATAAAAAATACAGAGTTGTAAGTATTAAACAAAATAATATATTCAGTAATAAAAACAATATACCTTTGTATGTAGACTCTAAAGGTGATAATTATACTTGAAAGACAGTATATCAAAGTTTATGGATACCAGACAATATAAAAGTTTGCTGTGTTTTCATACTTTAGCATTGAATAATTGGAAAATGCAATTTATTAGAGATAATCTTGCAATATTGAAAGATACAACTCTGCATACCTAATCAGTTAAAGATTCATTTAAAAATACTCTGAGCAACAAAGGCTGACTGAATTTCAATCTACAAACAAAATTCAATTCAAGGTGTGTTCATAATGCCCTTTATTAAAAACGCTAAATGGATCAACGTGATCCTAGTAAATGTGTCAGTTGAGGGAAAATGGCTCAAAGCAAAATGACTAAGAGTTTGGCTCACCCAAGAAAGCCTGATGATTTTAGACAGAGCCTTGTCATGAAAATAATTGTGGGTGTTTCTCTTGGCACATTTCCAACACTTAGACGAATAAAATGGACAAAGGTCAATAACGTTTGAGAGGATTATACTGCCAAGCACAACCAGCCCGAATTAAGAGTGTCTCTTCAAGATGTATAATGGCCCAAGTTTCCTACATGTCTACTCACAAGAGGCATGGCTCTTCAGTTGTAGCTGAGGAGAAAAAAAAAAAAGAACACAATACCCAGAAAATAAAATCAAAAGAATAAGGACCGGGAGGCGACTCGCAGTAAACAAGCATAAGAGTGTAAGGAACACTCCTTATCATCAAGAAAAGCTCTCTTGCAGAATTCCCAGCAGGAATTCACAGTCACTATGGATCTGTGTCCCTTGCTTGTTTTTGACTGAAGGGTTGGTTGTGATTATTATTATAACTATACTTCTGAAATTGTTATGTCATCTTATGCACTTAAGTTTGGTAATTTAAACATAGAAAGAGTTTCACATGGTCTGTTCTCATTTTACTTCTTTGGAATTTATGGTGGTATATTAGTCTGAGTTAAATGCAGAAAGAAGATGCACTTTATGTATTCCAAGAAGTATTGGCTGTAACCCAGGAAATTAGAGGTTGATGCATCCATTGAACTGGACTGGGGAGTAAAGGTCAGAAAAATCGCTGCTAGAGGTTATAAAAATTACATTGCAGTCAATGTTTTCAGCTGCCTACAACCCTCAAATGTGAAATTTGCAGAACCCCCATACAAAATGTTATTACCTTGAACAATCTTGGGAAAACCTGCAGATCCCAGGTGCCTGTAAGCACTGAGATGCATGATTTACAGAAATTGTTTAGATATTGCTGCAAACCTCCCATTTGCTACTTATCCATATCCCTTGTTTGCAACTGTCATCAGAAAAAAAGTCTTCTCTCTTTTCTTCTCAGATCTCAACTGAGAGCCTCCTATTGTCAGATTTTGACCTAGGACCGTCTTGGAAAGGGATTCTTCTGTGATTCAGAGGTGAAGGTAAGGAGTGAAGTCGGATGCGGAGTTGATGCAGACAAGTCAATAAATAGACAAAAGAACACATCCAATGTAATGAGGAGACATATTTAATTATTTTGGAATGTTTTGCTAGTTGGAATTCTTAGCTGTTGACAATTATAAATATCATCCTGAAACAAGTAATTTATTTAATATAAACAGAAACCATCAATATAATAATCTCTTTTGATGTGAAGATATTTTGTTATTTTGATATATACTCAACCACTCTACAATTTGTTATCAAGGACAACCAAAGGAAGTCCAAAAAAGAGGCAAATACACGACGAGAAAAAATTTTGTGTGTGAATGTAACAGACAAGCCACCGTAATTTGGGTAGCAAATTTTAAGAGTGAAACCTTAATGTTGCCAAATCTCTGGTTGATTCACTTAGTCATAGTGCTGTTTTAAAACAGCTCATAGATTTTAAAAAATATAAATAGGAAAATCACTATTTAACATGATTGCAACAGTTGCTTTTGAAATCCTATGTTTGTTTTCAGAATAGTAAAAACTTTAGGTTTTGCTTTGGAAAAACTGAAGGTTTTTAACATGAGTTAAAGATTTGTATGTATAGAGTAACGTCACCATCTTGTGGTCTTTTAAGATATTGCTGCTAAGAATATTGAGTATTTTAGTATCCATGAATAATATGAAGGCACTATCTTTTAGTACTTTTCTCTCAGTAAGATCAAATATATATAAAACCAATGAATCAACACTTTTAACACTTATATAATGAACAACTGCTTTAAAACATTTAAATATGATATTCTGTTTTTGAAAATATCTATTAAATGGAAGGCTTTTATTTAGTAAGTTGAATTCCACTTAAAAATCTTATTTGCTTGTTCATTTATTTATGATTATTGTTTGCCTCTCCCATAAAAATGTAAGTTACATGAAAAGAGGAATTTTTATCTTGTTCACAGCTGAATTCTAGAGAAAAGAACAGTGCCGGGCACATAGCCGACCTAACAAATACTTAATGAATCAGTGAATACAGATGTGAATGAATGGATTCTATCTGTTATAAATATTTTAAGACAAATTAGTTCCAGAATTTTCTTGGTTTTGTAACAAACCACACAAATTAAAATGTAGTTTTGTTAAAAACAATCAAATGGGTAAGCTCCGAGAGATACTGGTGTTTGGTTTTGTGTTTTATCAAAGATATTGTAAGGGGACCTAGCTGAATGTTATATGATCAGCTTGATTTTGTTCTCATTCACTACATTAGTGCATATGTAGATTTGTAATTTAATTAATTTGGCTCACTATGGCTGATGCAATGTGGTGGAAAAGTGGTAGCCTTTGAAGTCAGTCAAGCTAATGTTCACTTCTAGCTCTGCCAGAAATGTGTTTTGGGGAAATTAAAGTTTCTCAGCATTGGTTTCCTCTTCTGATACTAGAGAAAATAATAACCTCCCTCGTAGCATGTATATAAACTAGAAATGTGAACTTTTACCATTTTGAATGTTTAATTATTCTAAACCACATTTTGCCTCCACAAGTGGATCAGTTACCAAACATTTAAAGGTGAATCTATTTCATGTTAGGCATAATCAGGGAAAGAACAAACATGTAAGGCATAGTGTTCCTTTTCAAAAGCTAATAGTCGATGGCTGTTGAATCAAAAATCTTATGAAAAGCAAATTACTATTCATTTGATTTGAAGCTCCAGTTAAGTCTGAGCCCTGACATTGATTAAAATGAAGACTGTGGAAATCTTGGAATATATTTTGTTTTAGGTGGATTCTCCACAGCTAGCTTCAGTTCTGTCTTCCATCACATTCAGCATAGAGGGAGGGAGGAGAGGGAAAGTAATGGAGTAATCTTCATTTGTAGATTCTTTCTAGCTTCTGGGGTCTGGCAGATAGTTAAAGAGAACTCTTTCCAGGCATTCAGGAGGGATATCTGCTGGGTCCCTCTCCCCTGAAGTTTCCTGATGTGGCTGATTATTTGTGACACATTCCTCAGTCCCCAGGTATCAAGAGTCACAGCTCCAGCTTCCTTCTGCTCCCCAGTATGCAAGACTGTCATCCCTGGGAAACATTTATGTAATATGTCTGAAAACTCCTAGAGTGCAGAACTATCCATGGCAATGGTATTCCTTGGATCTGCCACTGAAACATTCCTTGTTCTCTAGGTTTTCCGGGTAGGAGTCATACACCCAATTCAAAGGTGAAGCAAAAGCCCTCACCAGAGAAAACTTCTTTGTGAAGTTGCTTTGATTATTTTATTTTCTCAGAATAGGTAAGGGGGTTCACCTATAGGTGAACTGACTGGTCTTCAAACCAAGTGTCATAGGTATTCTTTGGAAAATTATATTTTGGTCTGACAATCTGTGTCATAATTTCGTATCTATTGCAACTTGTGTTTTAGTGTAAAGTCATATTTGAACACTCAGTAAAAATAATTCTATATAAAATCATATTTGAACATTTTCTGATCTGCTATAACAAACTGTGCTGTGGGAAACTTTAATGCCCTAGTAAACAAACCAGCCACGTCAATGGTATGTCACTCTACAAGATCCAAATAATGTGTTTAAGGGATACAATTAATACGTACTTTCATTCTTTAGTAATATTTATCAATATCAATGCATCTGCAACTGAAGTTTGATTTTTAGTTAAATGATTTCACACACCATATTAAATATATCTTATATGCAAAAAAAATCACTGTTCATTTGAAAGAACAGATGTATTATAGAAGATTATCAGAGGTCAAGTAGAGAAAACATATCTGATGTTTTTGAGACTATCCGCTGCATAAGTGGACACTTAGTGGTGAGTAAATCAGGTAGCAGGGATGAGAAAATTTTGTGTGAAATGTAGTGTTATAAATTAAATTACAGAATAAAAATAAAAGGGCTTAATCAGAGACATTTATAAGTACAATGAGTCATTAAACTGCCAAGTGTCTGAAAGAGCCAAGACTGCAAAGACATCTTTTGCTCTTTTTATAGAATTCTCCAAGGTTAGATTTCATTGAAGAGATTTTAGAAGAAAACAAATCAATAGACTTTTAAAATTCCAAAGTAATTCTTTGGCTGGATTAATATGGCTGTCTTTTTAAGAATTTAAGGCAAAAGATAAAGTGACTTAATTAAATGACCCCAAGTTTTCAAAATAATAAATATGAACAAACACTGAAACCATCTTTATTGTCATCATAGGGCCATCTTTTTTTTTCTCTTGTGGCTTTTTCATATTGATCCAAATATAATTTAAGGCAGCTGCACTAAATTTAGGCTGCACTAAATTTTTTTATGTGTATATTTTTTCTGATAATTAGGCCTATAAATGAGGTTAAAAAGAAATTAGGTAATAGAAAATTTTAGACTGGGGTAAGTCCATTAGGTAAGGTCTACTTATTTTAACAAAACCAAATTAACCCTCTCGTAGTCCCTGTTAGTGTAAAAGGCCCTAAAGTAAAAACATGGTATTTATGGAGTGTTACTATGAAAATCAACATGTAAAAATAAAAAATTAGCATATTCAGTTACTACAACTAAGCTTTGATTAGTCAGGGGGCAGCTGTCTGAGCTCTTGCAAATGAAAGTATTTTATAGTTGGACACTAACATTTACAAATGGGTCGTTCAAGTCATCTTTCATATTTAAGAGAGGATCTGTTATTTCTTAGCATAGGAAAGTCCCAAGACTTGTTTAAGAAGTAAAAAAATTAGTTTTCTCACGACAACTACTCTTAAAATCAAGCTACCTTTTCAAAGAACAAAATTATAATCTGTTAATTGTAGCAAAGACCTCACATAATGCAGTTATGACTGTTTAATGGTCAGTTTTAAAACTAGTGCTGGACAATTATAACACAAATGTGTTCAATTACTTGTTACAGAATGTGGTTATGCAGCCTATATTCTGACCTTACAAAAGTAGGGAAAGCATAGAGTTTCTTGCCTTAATTAAGATAAAACGGAGGTTGGAGAGCCCACATGAGATCAGACTTCATGTCTGTGAGCTACAACAATATGTACCTTTCCAATAGAAAAATGTAATAGCTAGAGGAATGTAGATGAGGTCACTAGCTATAGTCCCTGGTATATTTTACTTGCCATAAATTGTAAAATCTTCTGTGGGTAAGTTTAAAATGTGTGACAATAGTTTCCTGCGATCATGCACAGTCTATAACCTTTATCCTAGAAATCCAGCCCTCTTTCATAGCTGTCTCACTTTCTGGAATCACTGCTTTCTTTCCTTTGTTTCAAAGAAGAAATTGTAAGTTTTTACAGGTAGCTACAATTCTTATAGGAACCTTCCCAAATCACAAGCTTTACGTCATCACTGCTTCATTACTTTAACTGACCCATAGCTTCCCCCCATCTGATTTTCAACTCCACTCCAAATAATACGTGTATATTGTTTTCAGATTAAGTTCTGTTACCAGGCAACTATTGTTGCAAAAATCCTGCCTAACAGTCACAGAATCTCATTGAAATAAAACAGTAAGGAATTATCATTAATGTCTGCAGACTTACATCTAGCAGGTAGCTGTTTCTCAGGCTGTATGTCTGCTTGGGATTGGGTCCTTACTGCTACTAATGTGTTAATTCTGTGGTCCAATCTAAATGGGCACAACTATTTTCTCATTACAAAGTCAGAGATGCAAGAGAGCAAAATCCAATGTACAAGCTCATTTCACGTCTTTTCTTTGGCCAAAGCAAATCATATGACTAACTTTAACATCAATGGGTAGCAAATATTTCCTGAATAATCCAGATGATCAGAGATTTCTTGTTCTAATTAATATTGATATATACAAACTTCCTCGAAAAATTAGTGATTAAAAAACTATTTTGTTTTGTGCATGATTTTATAGGTCACACATTTGGAAAAGCCTTGCCGGCACTGTTTGTGTTTTTGGTATCTCAGTCGTTGTAGTCAGATGGTAGCTGTGGCTGCAGTATGCTAGATAGAGCCCACTGTCGAGCCCACTATGCTAGATACATATCCAAGATGGCTCACTTCTAGGGCTGGCCATTAATCTTGGCTGTTGGCTAAACATTTGTGGGCAGTTAACTGAGGAGCTTCCTTTCCATCATGGAGGCCACAGGATAGTGAGACTTCTTACGTGGCAGAGTCCAAGCAGAGTGAGAGGGAATTGTAGCGAGAGTGGAAGAGTTTGGAACAAAAAGTGCTTCTATCGCCTTGTGATTGGATATTGGAGTTCTCCAGGCTTAACGGGTATTTAAAGCTGTCTTTTTTGTGTGTGGGGATATTTTCAGATTTTTGGAGGTTCTCTAGTGTCAGAAACATTCTTATAGTTTTAAAGGGCAATTTATAGCCTCTGGAATGCTCTTTTACTACCTTACTTCCAGTGATTCTCTTCTTTAGGCTGAGGACACTTCCTCTGGAAGAAAAACCTCCTAAATGACCTCCAGACAACCTCCCATAGAGTCCAAGTAAGGTCTACAGGAAACAATACCTCTGACATGCAGATGTTGGACAGCACAGCTGGATTCCGTTGTAAATATGTTTAATCACTCTGTTGACTCCAGAGAAAACTTTCCTCTAATTCTCAGGCATGAGTTAAATACAAATATTTAATGTATTCTCCAAACGTCAAGCTTCTGGTCCTGTTGTCTCAGGATTTTGCTCTCTAATTTCCAAGTCCTCTGGCACCTGTGAATTCCAACCTGTTGTCTCCTCAGACCAATAAGACCACTCATCTCTGTTTGTGCCACTAGAATGGAACAAACTGGAAGGTCGCCTCAAGGACAAATGTGGATCAATGTGGAGCCTATTGTATATTTCTTTTGTTTCAAGCATTACAGTCACTCTCTTTCCTGACTCCATTTCCTAATTGCTCCCCAGTGTCATCAAGTAGTTATGTGCCCCCTCTCTGCTTCTGTAATTGTTATTAAATTGAAGATCAGTTAGATTCAAACTACTCCATCATACACAAAAGTGAAAGCTAAATACTTATATCCTGTTATCTGTCCTTTAGTATTACCTAGGTAACAACTCAAGACTATTTTTTTTGGCAACTACACTATACTTAGTGCTTAAGTTGGCACTAACATTTGCTTATCTCTAGGATATCCTCATTTTTCTCTTTCAAAATTATTGCTTTTGTTTGTTAACAATGTTATATTTTTATTATATTTTATTTGGCACTATAGTTGCATCAATGGAGAGAGTTGTTCGGATAATTCTTAGTCTGCCAGATACTGGAAATGAAGTGCTAAGTCCACTTTTCCATACTCATTCCAGAATTGTGATGCTAAAAATTAAATACAAGCATGTTGTCCTCTGTTTGAACTTTATCATAAGCTTCCCATTTCTTAAATTCTAAACTCCTCAAATGGCATACACTGCCACACTTGAAAAGAATGGGATCCTTCCGGCCTTCTCAAATTCATTTTGACCGACTCTCTTTTCTTCTTTTTCAACAGCACAAAATTGCTTTTAGCCTAGACATCCCAAGCTACTTCATAGCCCAATGCCTTACTTTTGTTGACTCATTTTCCAGGAGAACTTTACAGTTTTCACTGTCTGCTTCAGTTGATAAAGCTACTCATTTCAAGTACTAATTCTAGGAAGCCTTTCTTGACAGCTCTCCAACACACACACACACACACACACACACACACACACACACACACACACGCGCCCATACACACATCTCTATCATCATATTCAATACAATTATAGATCCTGTGCCATGGTGCCATGGAGTTTCTGGTCTCTTTTATAGTATATGTTCCTTCTTCAACTAGATTTTATACACCTTAAAATTCTAAGATGTTTCTTTTATAGTCTGCTACATATTAGAAGATTCTGTGCTTATAGTGGGGCGTCATTCAGTGCTTTTTGGATTTACTTACAACTGTATTATACATAAACCAAAATACTATTTGCCTTTAAATATCAGAATTGAAGCAATATTGTCTGATAATAATTCAGTCATTGGTCTTATCTTTTAAAATTCTCTTGCTTATACTGACAAATAAACCACTCATATCTATGTATATTAAACATGAAAATTATTATTTTTTAATTGAATAGATGCATTAGTCAGTTCTCACACTGCTAATGAAGACATACCCAAGACTGTGTAATTTATAAAGAAAAAGAGGTTTAATGGACTTACAGTTCCACATGGCTGGAGAGGCCTCAATCATGGTTGAAGGCAAAGGAGAAGAAAGGCACATCTTACATGGTAGCAGGCAAGAGAGCTTGTGTAGGGGAACGCCCATTTATAAAACCATCAGATCTCATGAGACTTATTCACTAGAAGAATAGTATCAGAGAACACCAACTCTCCCGTGATTCAGTTATTTCCACTTGGCCCCACCCTTGACACATGGGGATTATTACAATTCAAGGTGAAATTTGGGTGGGGACACAGCCAAACCATATCCATACTAAACTGAGAAATATAGCACAGCATAATTATCATCAATTCTTTTTATGATCAATGCTGGACTAATCTAGAGGACAATTAAACATTCGGCTGTCTGATTAAAATATTTTGTAAAATATTTACCACGTACAAATATAATTTAAAAAGAAATGTTACCTGTCTAATGTATATATTTATGGTCCTAAAGGAGACTTTAGAAGAGGTGAGAGTATCTACATAGATGAATAATTTAATTGCTTTATGATTACATGGAATTTACCTTTATCTTGTTTAACCCATATTCTCTGTTTTCATAGATTATCACTAGATATACATTGGGAAATTTATGCCACTCTCGCAAATTTAAACTACTTTAGTAATCTCATGTTGTATTCAACACAGAAAGGGTTACTTTTAGAACATGGTTGAATATCAATATCTATATGAATTATTTTAAACATTGTTATTCTCATGTATGTTCTCTATAATTTTTGGTTCCCATGTATCTCTTGTGCATAATTTTTCTTTATTTATTTTTCTTTCTTTATTTATTTGATACGGAGTTTTGCTCTTGTTGCCCAGGCTGGAGTGCAATGGGGCGATCTCGGCTTACCGCAAGCTCTGCCTCCCACGTTGAAGCGATTCTCCTGCCTCAGCTTCCCAAGTAGCTGGGAATACAGGCAGACACCACCACACCTCGCTAATTTTGTATTTTTAGTAAAGATGGGGTTTCTCCATGTTGGTCAGGCTGGTCTTGAACTCCCGACCTCAGGTGATCTGCCCACCTTGGCCTCCCAAAGTGCTGGGATTAAAGGCCTGAGCCACTGTGCCCAGCAAATAAATTTTAAAATAAAGCAAATATTTTGGAATATGGGTTGACTGAATTCTTTCAATCATGACTACATTTTGCATATTTATTAAATATTTCCAAACTTTGCCCCAATAGCTTTACATTCAGAATGCATAAATGTAACGTATTTATCCTATGTTCTTTCATGGTGATTATACCCTATTTAACTTTTTCATCAGGTACTTCTACTTGATGAATCCTATGGTAGTTTGTTCTTATCTAATTTCTAATTGTGCATCTTTCTCACCAATATTCTTGATCCATCTTTGTCATTATGGTTCCATTTTATTTGCTTAGACTATCTGATTGCTTCCACTACTCATTAGTATCTAATTTATTCTATTGTTACACATAGTTCAGACATTTTGACACTTCTTAAAACTTGAAAACTTCTATTAAGTGATCTTATGCTAAAATAATCAGTTCTTATAAATAGTTACCTCCTTTTTTGTAAATTACAAGCAAATATGTCATATGCTTGCATTGACAGGATGGAATAATTGTGTGAAATGTATGTCCATTTAAATTTGGGTAAAATAAGCTAGTTTTATATAGAAAGGTTTTTACACTTCTATAAATGTGTTTTTTTTCCACTAACAATGCCAGGTTCTTAATTTTAAATATTAGAAATAAGTGCTTTTTCAGTAGTTTTATTTCGTTTTATCGGTAAAATGTCTCTTTCCCACTAGTTCCCATCCAACCCGTGTTTCTGCTTGATATTTCATTAGACAAATATAATATAAAGTCATGGATGTAGTAAACATGCTTATTTTTTCACTAAAACCTCAATTTCTAAAATGAAAGATGAAGGAAATTATGTGAAAGTTTTAGTAGAGCCATTATTTTATTTTGTTACTACTCCATGTGCCTCTTTTTAACCCCAAAATACCTCGTAAGGTTAAGCTGAACAATTTTCACTTATGTAAAAAACCATGCAGGCATTTAATAAAAATGTATAACTTGAAAATTTTAAATTTGAAAGTGAAAATAGACATGATCTAGAGCAAGATGACAGCATGTGATGTCTTGAAAATGGTGCAGGGGTGTAAAATTAAAACCAAACAGCTAGTTTTCAGAATTATACGTTCACGGACTTTACACGATATGTCGTACATTAATAATGATAAAATAGCTATGCAAGCCAAATAAAAGTATAGCTCAGTTAAACTCCTTTGATTACAAATTTTGATTAGTACATTGGAATGGAAAATAGAAACCACAAAGATAAAGGTATGAAATTTGGTATGAACATTTAAAACATTGGTATTCATTAAAATATTATGGGTTAGAGATATGTGAGAAGAAACTCAAATAAATCAGGAATATGAGATATAAAATGAAAAATATGTAGTCATTGCAGGCACATTCTCAGTAGGATTTGATGTTAGGTATCTGACTAAATGAACTGAAACTCTTTTCAGGCACATGTTATAAAACAAGTTCATCTACAAGTAATTTAATTTAAATATGTGAAAAAGCTCAGCAGTGCTCTGTGTGGCATTAGGTGTCTTAGTCACATCACAAAAGCAATTAGATCATACTGGAAACCAGCTGTGCATCAATTAGATTGCTTTTATCTAAGTGATAAAAACCTTGTAGAGTGTGAACAATAAGGGGTATAAAAGGTAACATTTTAATGAATGGCATAAAAGATGAATAGAATGAACAAGAGAAACAGCACATTTGCAGGGGACATGTACAGCTGGAGGAAGGGAAAAGGAAAGTGAGAAATGTTTGTACTGGGTTGAAATAAAACGTTCACCTGTACTGACTTTTAATCAGAAAGATTTCAACATCATTTAATTAATTTATGAAATATATAATCTCAATTTATAGTTTAGCCACTCTGGGCAAATTCGGAGTTTATAGATCATATTCTGAAAGAAGGCATACATAAGGTTATCAATATTTATTCTTCACTAGCGAAGTTTTTGCAGTACAGAAGGAATGAAGGAAGAGGCATGTATGAAGAGTAAGAGAGAATTGAATTATTTTGAAGGACACTCCTGACCAAAAAAAGGCGAGTTCAGACAGGCCTGCTCATATCATTTAGACCAAGTGCTATCATATTGTCATCACTTAAAAAAAGTTGGATGAATGAATGGATGCATGGGATACATTTACCTGAGTAGAAGTACATTGAAAGCCAAGAAAGAGAAAAAGAATAATCAATAATACCACAAAGTTTTCTCAGTATTATTAAGAATATGATTTATTTTACTTTTTAACTTTCTATAGTGAATTTTAACATCTATCAAGTCTACTAAGAGATTTTACATTTTGAATAGTCTCAAACATTTTTAGAATACAAGAACACAATTGTAAACTGCATCTGATTACAGGAACTCACATATCCAGGGGAATTACAGTATTATTTCCCACTCTAAATTATTTATAATTGCTGCCCCTTACTGAGCACTTACTATATGCCAAGCCATCTGCAAACCATATTAGGTTTAATTCATTTTATTTAGTCAACTCTCTTGAAGACTTAAATTGAATTTTAATAGCAGTATCTAAGACATGACATCTTAAAGCTGTCATATGACCCTATGAATTACATAGCATACTTGTTTTCAACGTTTCCTCAAAATATATGTAAATGTGTGAATATATTAAAAATAATAATCACTAGCCCAACTGAGGAAGCTATGGATGATTAAACAGACCTGATTTAAAAAAAAATCAATGTTTTCCTTAAAACCAAATTCATATTAATTCAGTGGTGTCAGTAGTTAAAATGAAATTCTTAGTAGAATAGTGTAGTTACAGTTATGGAACTTCTTAAAAGGAACCAAATTTTCATATAACTGGCTCAGAAATAACCTGCAAATGAAAGGAGGAAGGAAGTATACAGAAAACAAGAATGTATAATAGTGTTTATTGTTCTTAAAATGTAATTGGTTTCTTGAAACACAAAGCTACACAAGCATTCACTCTTTTTATTTTTTCCTTAATATTTGTATTCTACAATTATATACATGTAAAACAGTTGAAAAAGTGACCAAAATTGTAAGAAAAGAAATCTAAAAGAATATTCTATGTATTCTATGATGATTGTAAAAGTATTTTGGTCATAGAAGTAAAATGTAATGTGAAACTTACTGATAGGGACAGTTTGAAAATGTCCATGGAGTGTGACTTTAAGGTGCTGAAAGGAAGATAAATCACAAAAATTTCTAGATTCCAATTTTTCTTATTTCTAGATAGTTCACTTTTTTCAATACATATGGTAATAATTGTTGTATTAGTCCGTTTCACACTGCTGATTAAGACATACCCAGGACTGGGTAAATTACAAAGAAAAAGAGGTGTATTGGACTTATAGTTCCACATGGCTGGAGAGGCCTCAAAATCATGGGAGAAGGCAAGGAGGAGCAAGTCCCATCTTATGTGGATGGCAGCAGGCAAAGAGAGAACATGTGCAGAGAAACTCCCATCTTTAAAACCATCAGTTCTTGTGAGACCCATTCACTAACATGAGAACAACACAGGAAAGACCCGCCTCCATGATTCAATCATCTCCCACTAGGTCCCTCTCACAAGATGTGGGAATTATGGGAGCTATAGGGTGATATTTGGGTGAGGACACAGAGCCAAATCATATAATTCTGCCACTGGCCCCTCCCAAATCTCATATCTTCACATTTCAAAACCAATCATGCCATCCCAACAGTCCCCCAAAGTCTCAACTCATTTCAGCATTAACTTAAATGTCCACAGTCCAAAGTCTGATCTGAGACAAGGCAAGTCCCTTCTGCCTATAAACTTGTAAAATCAAATGCAAGTTAGTTACTCCCTAGATACATTGGGACTACAGGTATTGGGCAAATGCAGTCATTCCAAATGGGAGAAATTGGCCAAAATGAAGAGGCTACAGGCTCCAGGCAATTCCGAAATCCAGCAGGGCAGTCAAATCTTAAAGCTCCAAAATGATCTCCTTTGACTCCAGGTCTCACATCCAGGTCACACTGATGCAAGATGTGGGTTCCCATGGTCTTGGGCAGGTCTGCTCCTGTGGCTTTGCAGGTTGCAGCCTCCCTCTTGGCTGCCTTCATGTGCTAGTGCTAGGTGTCTGCGGCACGTGGCGCAAGCTGTCAGTGGATGTACCATATTGTGGTCTGGAGGATGGTGGCCCGCTTCTCACAGCTCCACTGGGCGGTGCCCCAGTAGGGACTCTTTGTGGGGGCTCTGACCCCACACTTCCCTTCTGCACTGCCCTAGCAGAGGTTCTCCATGAGGACCCTGCCCCTACAGCAAACTTCTGCCTGGGCATCCAGGCATGTCTACACATTTTCTGAAATCTAGGTGGAGATTTCCAAACCTCAATTATTGACTTCTATGCATTCACAGGCTCAACACCACGTGGAAGCTGGCAAGTCTTGAGGCTTGCACCTCTGAAGCCACAACCCGAGCTCTATGTTGGCCCCTTTCAGCCACAGCTGAAGTGGCTGCGATGCAGGGCACCAAATCCCTAGGATGCACACAGCAGGAGGACCCTGGGCCTGGCCCATGAAACCACTTTTTCCTTCTAGGCCTCAGGGCCTGTGATGGGAGGGGCTGCTGCAAAGGTCTCTGACATGCCTTGGAGACATTTTCCCCATTGTCTTGGTGATTAACATTCGGCTCATTGTAAATTATGCAAATATCTGCAGCTGGCCTGAATTTCTCCTTAGAAAATGGGTTTTTCTTTTCTATTGCATTGTCAGGCTGCAAATTTTCCAAATTTTTATGCTCTGTTTCCCTTTTGAAACTGAATGCCTTTAACAGCACCCAAGTCAAGTCTTGATTGTGTTGCTGCTTACAGATTTCTTCCACTAGATACCCTAAATCATCTCTCTCAAGTTCAAAGTTCCAAAAATCTTTAGGGTGGGGCAAAATGCCACCAGTGTCTTTGCTAAAAGATAATAAGAGTCACCTTTGCTCCAGTTCCCAACAAGTTCCTCATCTCCATCGAGACCACTTCACCCTGGATTTCATTGTCCATATCATTATAAGCATTTTGGTCAAAGCCATTCAACAAGTCTCCAGGGAGTTCCAAACTTTACCACATTTTCCTATCTTTTTCTGAGCTCTCCAAACTGTTCCAATCTTTGCCTGTTACCCAGTACCAAAGTCACCTCCAGATTTTGGGGTATCTTTTCAGCAGCACCCCACTCTACTGGTACCAATTTACTGTATTAGTCTGTTTTCACACTGCTAATAAAGACATACCCAAGACTCGGCAATTTACAAAAGAAGGAGGTTTAATGGACTTACAGTTCCACATGGCTGGGGAAGTCCCACAATCATGGCAGAAGAAAAGGAGGAGCAAGTCACATTTTACATGGGTGGCAGCAAGCAAAGAGAGAGAAATTGTGTAGAGAAACTTCCATTTTTGAAACCATCAGATCTCATGAGACCCATTCACTATCACTAAAACAGAATGGGAAAGACCCGCTCCCATGATTCAACAATCTCTCAGTGGGTTCCTCACAGCAGGTGGAATTATGGGAGCTACAAGATAAGATTTGGGTGGGGACACAGAGCCAAACCATAACAATTGTATTGACCATTTCTTATCTTTTTCTAGTATTATTTTCTTCCAATCTCTGATATTGTGACCGTCTTATGGAAAAGAAAGTTTTCTTACTTCTATTCTTCCATTCTGATGACTACATTCTGAACCCACAAAGGAAATCCCAAGCGGCTGGGTGTGGTGGCTCACGCCTGTAATCCCAGCACTTTGGGAGGCTGAGGTGGGTGGATCACGAAGTCAGGAGATCGAGACCATCCTGGCCAACATGGTGAAACCCCATCTCTACTAAAAATACAAAAATCAGCTGGGCATGGTGATGCATGCCTGTAATCCCAGCTACTTGGGACGCTGAGGCAGGAGAATTGCTTGAACCAGGGAGTCAGAGGTTGCAGTGGGCCAAGATTGCACCACTGCACTCCAGCCTAGTGACGAGAGAGGCTCTGTCTCAAAAAAAAAAAAAAAAAAAAAAAAGGAAATCCTGAATCTGTGATATAAATTAAGGAATTCTATCAACTACATGCTGAAACCATTGTAATAGACATGGAACAGAGCTTATCAAATAGAAGCATCTTGAGCCAACTTGCAACTCTTTCTCCTGAGTGGGGAGGCAGTATCCTTTAGAAAGTCATATTGGAAAATCTACACAAATAATTATATAACATTAATGAGTCAAAGGATAAAAGTTTCTACATTTGATATGCTGTATTATCTAATTTTATAGTATTATTTAAAAATTAATAATTAACTTTTCTTACCACAACTAGAAATCATGACTTAACAACTTAATCATAAAATATTAAATTTTATACTTAATTTTGGAACATGAAAATATCATTCTAGACATCATAGCCAATGCAATAAAATAGGAAAAAATATGCATTTATAAATTTTGAATAATTTTATAACTTATGAGTTATAATTATAGAAAAATTAAAAAAACATATTTCTGTATTTTTTTTAATTTTGAGATAAATAAGAAACAGGCTGGGCATGGTGGCTCACACCTGTAATCCCAGCACTTTGGGAGGCTGAGGCGGGCAGATCACCTGAGGTTGGGAGTTTGAGACCAGCCTGACCAACATGGAGAAACCCTGTCTCTACTAAAAATACACAATTAGCCAAGCGTGGTGGCACATGCCTGTAATCCCAGCTACTCAGGAGGCTGAGACAGGAGAATTGCTTGAACCCAGAGGCGGAGGTTGCAGTGATCCGAGATCATGCCGTTGTACTCCAGCCTGGGTAACGAGAGCAAAACTCTTGTCTCAAAAAAAAAAAAAAAAAAAAAGAAAAAAAAGAAACAAAGTTTAAAAAAATCTATTAATTCTATTGTACTGTGTTCAGTACATTGACAAAAATATTATCCTTACCTATATCAGAAATAACTAGTTAGAAAAGCTGAAAGTGAAATATGTCACCACAAAGTAACAGCATGTTATAAACTATCTAGGAATTCATTTTAAAAACACAATACCTATTTAATTTAGTAGTGAAATGCTTTTTATAATTTTAAATAAATGAAGTAACTTGTAAGTTTCCTGTAAGGAACGATTCAATATTTAATTATATCAGCACCATGCAATATACCAATGGGACAAATCTGCACATGCATCCCCTGAATCTAAAAGTTGAAATTATAAAAAAGTCTACCTTATACATTTTCAAAAAATGTAATTCTCTAAATAAAATTCTCATCGTAAAATAGAGAAAACTGAGGAAAATTCCCAAAAAGTAGAAGAAAATAAGGGAGCATAAAAACCAATATTTTGTTTGGGAAATAAAGGTCAATTATTTAAACCATAAAATAAAAATAAATAAATATGTTCCCACAAACACACTCATAGGCAGGCAGTTCTGGCTTTGCATGGTTCTAATATGCATTCATTTTAGTTACTGCAGTTTAGTTATATATCAATCCCCCAACACAGTTCATATTTTATTTACTATTTTCTCTTACCTGTAGGTAATTACATAAAGCAAAAACTTTGCTATTAGTCTTACAGTCCACACATTACTAAAAAACAGATGCACATCACAATCTCTGACCAGTTGTCACTTCTTTGACAGTCTGTCACTGATGAGTCTCTGTGTATCTGTTACTCAGTTCACCCTGAGACAGCAAAGTGTATAGTTGTGTTGCCTCCTTATTTCCCAGTGAAAAATCTATGTGACATTTACAAAAGTGGGTAACTAGAAAATGGCCACTGGCCAAAAAGAGAAAAGTGCAGCAAATAAATGAAAAGTGACAAGGCAGGAAATAAAACTAAAATAGGATGCAAATGAAGTTATAGAAAAAAAATAGCTGCTTTCAAGAATGTTGAAAATACTGTTGTTAGTGTAGATATGCAGGCAGATCCTTGTAGCAAAGGCAAATTTACCAGCAGAATGAGGCAAGATGTCTCAAAGGAACTGCTGTTGATAAAAAATTCACATTAGAGGGACTTCTCAGAGATATTTCATGATAATAAAAGCTACAGAATAAAATGTTGGAAGCCGATTCAAATTTTAAAAGGAGTAATTCTATTTACTAAGGCATAGAGACGATGCTTGCTTGTATTGTAATTTATGTGACAAAAGAAGCCATCTTTATTCAAAGTACTCTTGACAAGTATTTTTTTACAAAGAAATCAAACACTGTAATGTTTCTTAAGTTTTACTTTAGAGTATACTAAAAACATACTTGTTTAACATTTTTTCATTTTCTTATAATCTTATAACTGTTAATAAGAAAGTTTTTAATGTTTTGTGAAAAACTTAATAGTCTTGGGGAAAAAAATCACAATTTTCCTATTGATTATTAAGATTGCCTGTATTGTTCCAGCTGGCATGGTCATTCTTAGAGTCCCTCATTATCATCCAAAATGAGCACTGCCTACCAGACAATGAGATCATATTTAAGGGTCCTCCTATTATTTCTGGGAGTTTCCAAAGGAGTGCCTCACCTATACCCACAGAGCATTGCTCTGTTTACAGCCACTTTGCAGTATCTTCCAGGAACCATCTTTCCTTTCCAAATCCACTTCTGCCTCTCGACTGTTACAAAGACACTTAAGAGTCTCATTTCTTTTACAGCTGTCAGCTCCTGTATGAGAATACCAACAGAAGTGACAAGGTTGCTATCCCTGTATGATTATAAACTGCAGCTATTTAGATAGTCAAAGAGGAGTAAGATGTCCACAGTGATCATGGTGTGGGCTTTTTTTCACAGCAATGGGCTACAAGTGATCCCTTGGAGATGACAAAGCAACTCTGACCATTGCTTGCTTCTCTCTAATTATCTCAAGACCTGTTTCCATCAGATCTTGGTCATCAATGAGTAGATAGAGTCCCCGCTCTTCATATTTTTCCTTTGTGTAAGCCTTGCTCCCCTCAACCTCTATTCACCTTTCCAAGATAAAAATCTAAATCTTCACATGTCACTCTAAAGACAACTCAGTTTGGCTACTTGAGTTACATGTGGGTCCTGACTAAACCAGTCAAAATATTTTGTAACTAAAAGTATAAGAAAATTCCAATAAAACCTAAAGAGTTTTTTAAAAAATGTGACAAATTAGGTAAATATGAAAAAAATAAAAAAATGCTTCAAAAGATGTCAGATAATTGGAAACTATTATCGATGTCATAATTCTACTTAAATGAAGAGTGTGATCTTGATATAAGAGTAACTAAAATAATACAAAGTGTGTGCATGTATGTTTGCGTGTGTGTGTGTGTATCATGCCAACTGATGTCATCCTTCTATTTACTGCTATGTAGTTCACAGTTTATTGCTTTTCTTTCAGTTTCAGGTCTTGTGTCTCATAATTACTTCAGCCTCAATTCCTGTCCTTGTTTTCCTTTTGTAAGACAAAAGGCCCAAGATTATGGGCCTAACCAGGTAACTCATCCCTGTTGCTTGAAATATTGGAATTTGTAGCAGAATATACAAGTTGGGGAATGAGAGGGTGCTTTAACAGGGCAGCAGTGGAAACATTTTAGACTGTCTTTCTTAATTACCCACCTCACCTCACTTTTTGCAACAACCATATCCATTCTCTGTCTTGTCTTATGTTTTAAATATTGGTGTCTGAAATTCTTATTGATTCACTTGATTTTGTATTTATTATTTTTCTCTCATCTAAAATATAAGCTTTTGAGGGATTTATGACTCAATAGCCAGAATAATGTCTTTGCCATAAACATTTAATAAATGTTTATTGAGTTAGAAAAGGAAGAAATCTCCACGTAAATGTCCTTCAGCCACCAAGCAAGTTATTGTCTTTCATGTGAGACTTCCTCTATTACTTGACATTTTCCTCTCTCCTTCTTTTACTACTCTCTTTTTTAGGAATTCCTTCTCCTTAATTTTTTTTTCCTTATTTCTTCAAAGCATAAACCTCCTGCCACATGGTCTCAAAAAATCATCTTTCATCCCTAAGCAATTGACAAAATATGTTTTTCATAAAAGAGAGTTCTATATTAAATTTTGTCACCAGTAATTGAAATGATATATAATTTTTATCACATGTAAAACAAATAAGACCCCCTGTATCTAAAATAAATGATGAAAATTTGAAAACACAAAAAAGTTGGGTAATAACGGTTATATTTCAAGCCTTTGAGAAAGCATTAATTGTATATGATAATTAAAATAAATAAAATTAAAATCATTCAACAATAGTTGTAGGATTATTAATTGTTTTGACAGAAATTTATAGAAATATCTCCAACTAGGCCCAGCACGGTGGCTCACACCTGTAATCCCAGCACTTTAGGAGGCCGAGGAGGGCAGATCACAAGGTCAGGAGATCGAGACCAGCCTGGCCAGCATGGTGAAAACCCGTCTCTACTAAAAATACAAAAATTAGATGGATATGGTGGCACGTGCCTGTAGTCCCAGCTACTCGGGAGGCTGAGGCAGGAGAATTGCTTGAACCTGGCAGGCGGAGGTTGCAGTGAGCCGAGATCGTGCCACTGCACCCCAGCCTGGGTAACAGAGCGAGATGCCATCTCAAAAATAAATAAATAAATACATACATACAAAATACCTCAAACTATGTATCAATACATTTCAAATGAATTAAGGAGATAAAGATAAAAATCATAAAATAATTAGATGGCTAGATAAGTAATTATGTTTAATCTGATGGTAAAATATTTTATATCCATTAAGATACATAAAACTATTAATTAAAAACCATTGACAATAAATTACCATTTTTTCCAATAAAGTTTGTACTGAGTAAAAATAAAATAATTGTACTTACTGCTTGTGATTGAGAACTACCATCTACAAATATCTCAGCTAGATGAGATTCCTTTTCTGATGAGTGAACTGAAACCTGTGTATTTACATAGGTGGAATCCTTGCTGGTCCTGACTTTATTAGGTTGGCACTTTCAAATTTCTGGTGTACCAGCACTCTCAGAAGAGGAATACTAAGGGGTGTGTCAGTGATGACTTCTCAGTTTCAGGTATATTCTCCTTATCTTCATTGAGTAACTGGCTCCATTTCCCCTGAGAAATTAGAATCTATCATACCAGCCAATACAGTGATCTCTCACTTTGCCTGCAGAATCAGGAGCATGGGGAGCCCATAATAGCCAGGAGTAGTCTCAGCTTTCAATTTAATAGGATCACGTGTACCCTACTGGAGACATTAACCTTCTATGAACTAAAACCTTCTGATCCACTGACTGAGTTCACAGTTATGTGTAAGTGGTTTACTTGTTGTCAATGAGAGAGGCTGTTTTCTTTTCCTTTGTTACTAGGCTAGATGGCTCTAGAGTAGATGACAACACATGTGGCCTCTGGTTTGAGGCATACATCACGTATTAGAGTGTTCTGAGTGTACAGCTGTTGTATCCCAGATGATGTTATAACTGAGCCTTCAGTAGGTGACCCCACCATCCCTTTGCCATGAAATGAGTTCCCTGATGATGGATGGAATGTCAAATCAATCATGGAATGTCAAATCATCAGTTCCCTGATGATGTGTGGAATGCCGATCGTGAATGGTGGTGCTGACAGAAGTGTTTCAGACAGGAAAAGCAAATCTGTAACTGAGATATGAATCTGTTCTTCTGAGTATAAATGATTGCTTGTGCAATAATGCAAGGAGGTAGTGGAAACAACCTGCCACCATGGCTGGTACTGCCAGGAAATTGTGCCAGATTAGGGGTTCATAACTTGTCATTGCAATTGGGACCTTAATGGTAGTGGGAAGATCAGCCTTGCTGAGACATGTTCGGTATTTTGAGACCATGCACAGCCTTTCTTCCCGCTGCCATGGACTCTGTAAACACATATGATCATGTCTGAGAGGCTCTCCCAGGATAGGTTGTCTTACTCACTTCATTATGAAGAGTTCCCTCTTCATGGATCCTTTCTGGTCAGCATGTTATACAACACAGATTTCATCAAAAATATGCTTATTTCCAGAGATATATACTTCTGCCTGAGATTACTTTCTCACCTATCTTTTAATATTATAAAAACTGACTTCATTTTAATGTATATTACTTTAATTTTTATATTTTATTTTTGTTTTTTGAGACGGAGTCTGGCTCTGTTGCTCAGGCTGGAGTGTGATGGCGTGATCTCAGCTCACTGCAACCTTGGCTCACTGCAATTTCCGCCTCCTGGGCTCAAGCGATTCTCCTGCCTCAGCCTCCTGAGTAGGTGGGATTACAGATGCCTACCACCATGCCCGGCTAATTTTTGTATTTTTAGTAGAGACGGAGTTTCACCACGTTGGTCAGGCGGGTCTTGAACTCCTGACCTCAAGTAATCCACCCACCTCGGCCTCCCAAAGTGCTGGGATTACAGGCTTGAACAACCGCGCCCGGCCCTATATTACTTTAAAGGGCATATCAATCCAAGACTGAATCATTATAGGAAAAGCTTCAAGAAAGTTATATAAATTCAAAACAGTAACCAAGGCATAATGTGATAAATGCTATTCTGGTAGAGTACACAATGAGATCATTAAATACATGGGAGATCAAATATATCAGATATACCTGGGTAAATTTGAAGGACAGAGTAAATTTTGAACTGGGCTTGATGAGTGCTTGAAATTCAATAGCAGAAATATTCTTGCTCTTTACCTAAAGAGGACATGCATACTCCAGCTTCACAATATTCTTTCAACAATACATTTTTAAATTTCAACAGTCTTAGCAGGCAAGGACACACCACAATGACTATATAATAGAAATAATAATTTCGAGTTGCCAGGATTTGACTAACCAATCTCATATTCCCATAATAGATCTTTTGTACTATTTTAAGAAAAGAACATTCTTTAGAGTTTTTGCCACCAAATTGTCAAAATAACATTGCTTTTCATCCCACCCTGGCTATAAAATAAGAAATGTATGGCCATCAATCATATAAACTTGAGGGTGAAAGTTTCTAATATTTTAGAGTCCCAAAAGTCATGTGAACGTTCCCTTCAAAACCTGTGCCTGAGAAAGGTCAGTCCTGGTCTAAAAGTAGAAACATTAAAGTCATGAGTAGGTTCAGAACTTTTCAATCTCTGTTTTCTTGTTATGGTGGAAATGCTGATGTTTTAGAATAAACTTCTGCAAATACAGTTAGAGCTTCTTTATGTCAGAAGATCAGCATCCATATTAGAAAGTCAAATCACCTGTTTCTTAATCATAATAAAATCTCATGAAATTTAGAATACAGTCTTTTGTGGATTCATGATCATTTGGCTTTAGTAAAAATGTTAAATTTATAAATAAGAAGGTTAGTTAAAAGGCTGCAGCTTTTTAAAAGGTGGAAAATATATAAAGTAATTTAAGAAAATCAAATATAAATTACACTTTTTACACTAATATAAAACATTTACATGCCTTTTGGAAAGTTTTATATTATGAACCTTGTAACTAAGAAATATTTTGAACTGTGTACAACATTTAAAAAGAATGATGAACAATCCGGACTAACAAAGAAATGATTATACCTTCCTCTATATTGAAAATTTATTGAAATGCCTTATTATCCATTTATTGCAGTTAGCTTAATTATTTGAAAATATGTGATGCATATTTTTCAGATTTCTTCAAATTATTTTTTTCTTAGGTTTCACCAATGCACCTACATATTTAAGATAAAATCACAGCTGATAGCTTCGAAACTGCACTCCTCTCTCTTTCCCTTCTACCCCACATCTGGGCAAGCTGATGAGAAAGCCAGAGTGCTTCCTGGTGCCTGCATGAAGTTCAAAGCCCAAGGCCCTGGCACATGGGCACTGGACCCCTCATGCCAGCCCCATCCCTAATCCCACTAAAAGCTAAGATAGTGACAATTCTCTACTTATCTAAGGCATTTGGGCCTCCTTAGGAGGCTGCACTGTTCTTCCCAGAAAGCCTCATTATTTGAGTAATAAACCTTTCCATCCCCTATTGGTGTGGGTTACCCTTTTCAATATCCAAATCAAAATTTGAGTAGCGTACATCCTGTGCCTGTGGGGGTGACTACAACACTTATTTATGAATAAAAACTTTCATGAAATCTATAATCATTATTTAACTTAGTCTGTAACTAATTACATAACTATTTACTAATTACATATATAAATTTTGATATATTTAACTATTCCTTATACTAATTGTGTATATATATGATTCACATATATGCACATACATAATAGCTATTTAGTCTTAAACATTAGCTTTTATTTAAAGGAGAATAGTTTTTCATTAAAATAGAACACAATTTTTAAAATTATTTATTTATTTATATATATATTTCTTAGAGACAGGGTCTCTTTCTGTCACCCAAGCAGCAGTACAGTGGCATGATAATAGCTCGCTGCAGCCTTGAGCTCCTGGGCTCAAGTGATCTTCCTGTCTTGGCCTTCCAAAATGCTTGGATTAGAGGTGTGAGACACTGTGCCCAACTGACACACAATTTTTTTTTTTTTTTTGAAATGGAGTCTCACTCTGTCTCCAGGCTGGAGTGCAGTGGCGCCATCTCGGCTCACTGCACCCTCTGCCTCCCGGGTTCAAGCAATTTCCTGCCTTAGCCTCCCAAGTAGCTGGGATTACAGGCACCTGCCACCACGCCCGGCTACTTTCGTACTTTCAGTAGAGATGGGGTTTCACTATGTTGGCCAGGATAGTCTCAATCTTCTGACCTCATGATCCACCCACCTTGGCCTCCCAAAGTGCTGGGATTGCAGGCGTGAGCCACTGCGCCTGGCCCACAATTTCTTAAAGTACATATTGTGCTATAATATTAAAGAGCAATAATCAAAGTAGTTCAGATAAAATAATACAACAGTCATAAAACATATTGACTTAATAAGACATAAAATTTCAAAGTGGTAATTTAGGAAAAAGAAGAATAGCCCAGATTAAAGTTTGACAAGTTTCTAAGATCAAAACAATAAATTGGGAAAGCTCTGCCAGGAGGAATCCTTTAAAATACCTGTTAGTTAAAAGGGCTGAAATAGACAATCTCTGAGATCCCACTTTGTTACACATCCTATAGATCTATCGTGAAAAGTTGCTTTGAAATTAGTGACTTGCCTTCACTTCCTTCACTTGTCTCTCAAAATATCAGTCATTGACATTCACATGTAAATCCTGGATAGGTACTGAGAATACCTAGATGAAAAAGATATTATTCTTGGTCTTAGTGAAAACTATTCACCTCTTTTATTGTATAGGGTGATGAATCCTTTTGGACAATACTAGTAGCAGTAGCACACAGATTCCTATTAAATTTTGAGAAGAGTTGCTCTGAAACACTGAAGGCTAAGTCAGTGGCCCTAGTTTCTCATGTATAAAAGTAGTACTGTCTTTGCTTAACTCTTCTGCCTCTTCCCTATTATTCCATAAACTAAAATAGTACTATCATATATATATATGTATATATATATATATGTGTGTGTATATATATATGTGTATATATATATGTGTGTATATATATATATATATATATATTTTTTTTTGGAGACGGAGTTTTGCTCTTGTCATCCAGGCTGGAGTGCAACAGCGCGATATCTGCTCACTGAAACCTCTGCCTCCCGGGTTCAAGCAATTCTCCTGCCTCAGCCTCCCAAGTAGCTGGGATTACAGGCATGAGCTACCACGCCCAGCTAATTTTTGTATTTTTAGTAGAGACAGGGTTTCACCATGTTAGCCAGCTGGTCTCGAACTCCTGACCTCAGGTGATCTGCCCGCCTCAGCCTCCCAAAGTGCTGGGATTATAGGTGTGAGCCACCCCGTGCCGGGCCTATCTTGTACTTTAATGTGCATAAGAATAACCTAGGGATTTTGTTTAAAGATAATTACTGATTCCCTAAGTCGGGAATAGGGCCTGTAATTCTATATTCTAATATACTTCCAGGTAATGTCGATGCTGCTGGTTAAGTGGTAGAGGCAGTCACCTGTAAAGGCTTTCTTTATCTCTAAAAAGAAAATTCAAAATGATTGTTTTACTCTATAAGTTATTTTATAATCTGCCCCTTGTCTATTTTTACATCATTTAATACAACTTGTCCTCCTTAATTTACTACAGTAAATGGTATACATTTTCAGTTCCTCAAACATGCCAAACATACAAAATTGTTCACCATTTTGGAGTGCATGGTTTATGCTTCCATCTCTGGCATGATCACCATGTAAAGTACAATATAGGAGCACCCCATTCCATCAATCAAATGCATCAAATCTGGGACAATGACCATAAAATATACTTTGGCAGGCATTTGTTTGGAAACTGGCAAGTATGTATGAATGGTTGAGTGACCTCTGATGATGCTGGGCTAATTAGGTGAATAGCGCCATTAGGCCTTCCTAGACATCTCATCTACTTGGGAACTTTGATTTTAGCACCTTGAAGCTTGTTTTCCAATTATGTTGTAACCATCCACCATCTACTTCAAGATTATCTAGGTTATTTATTGAAATGCATTTTCTTGGGGTAGACCTCCACAAAAATTCTTATTTGGTGGGTTTGTGTGTGGCCCCAAAACCTGCATTTTGACAAATTCTCTAGGAATTTAGATGCTTAAAGTATTAGAACTCCTAAGAGGAAACTATCCTTCTGGGTATACTGTTAGCTCAAGATTGTAACTCTATTGCAAAGAGACTATTCCTGCTCTCCTATTCTAGATTTTAGAAACTAAAGTGAATATTTGTTTGTTTGTAACTGTATATTTTGACACAACACTTTTTTTCCTTTGCTAGAATAAGAGAGCAGGAATAATCTCCTCAGCCTATCCTAAGACACTAGAGGCCTAAAGAATCATCAAGTCTCTAATTTCAAAAGCAATTGTGAGATAATAATGAGATGACACTTAAGTGCTTACTTTTTACAATAAGTTAATAATTTTTCCATAAGATCCTTGACAGAGTCAGAACTATCATACCCATTTTATAGATAAAAAACTGAAATGCAAAAAGGTGAAGCCAATTATCCAAAATTATATAGTAACGATTGATGGATACTGAGAATTCAGAGCTCAATCTGTAAACCACTACAATTTATTGTTGAATTTTCTATTACCTCAGTGGTCATTTTATCAAATGCAGGGCACTATAGAGACCGCACCTGTTATTTACAAAGTCAACTTTACTATCATATTCTATGTAAACTCATTTAACAGAACATTTTCCTTCCACAGAGCAGATAATTTCTCTAAAACAGGCAAGTTGCTGACTTGAAATGACATTAACATTTTTGATTCGGTTTGCAAGTCTTATTGATCTATGAAATAGAGGTCTTAAAAATAATATTAAAGATTAAAGCTGAGAGATAATTTAGTTCTAAACACGGTGGTCTGAATTGACAAAAGTCTCATCGGGGAGATCATAAACTACTTGCCAAAGGCCAAAGCTGACAGGTGAATTACCTGGGAATTTAGTTCAAATATAAACACACTTTGAATGGAGACAATCTATGAGCCAGGAGATGAAAATTGTGTCAGAAGTTATATATGCCAGAGCCAAGGTCGGAAGCAAAAGTATATTTTTAAAAGTGCGCAGGATACTGGAAGGAGCGAGTACAAGTCGTTGTCTGAAATAGACAGAGAAAGGGTAAGTTGTGGATAAGAATAGTGTTTTTAACGGGTCTTTGAAACAAGCATTCTGGAATTTATCCATGCTTGTTGGCTCTCCCAACAGGCTGGGTTGGGGAATTAAAGGGATCGCCTCCTAATAAAAAGTGTAGACTTTTTGTCCACTATTCCTATAAAGATGAGGTTAAGATACTCAAGATAACTGAACAGAAATCAAACTCTAAAAATTATGGAACACATATAAGACACACATCTACTGCTACACCCTCAATTTTCTTTTGCTATATACAAGGATATTTCAAAATAAACTGAATTATTCTGAAGGTCATTTTGAGTGAAATTTTTACTATAGTTTTGAATTACAAAGATTGGAATTGCAACATATAAAGACTAATTTTCTGGGCTCCAATTTTTTAAGAACATAATCAACTGAATCTAATTGGCATAATTATCCTTTCACAGATAGCTTTAAATTGTTTATTTAGATCATAGCTAAAATGAACAAGGGAAGGAGGAAACAGCAATTAATTTCATGAGTCCAGATTTTCGACTTTATGAAGCTTCAATGAGGCTGTTTAAAGATTACACTTCTAAACTAATGTATAGCCACAAACTAGAAGTCAGAAAATAAAATTAATTATTCTACATTTTTTATCTGACATTATTCAATATTATTTTCTACACTAAAGTGTGGAAATGCTTTGCTTAACTTTAAATTCAGTCACATACAGAGATTTTTAGAGCAATATTTTTGATGAAGAGCAAATAAAACTAAAAATGACACAAGTGACTATTAGAATTTTATTTCTTTGCAAAAGAAACTTTGCGAAATTGACTCCAAAACTGAATGCCTTTGTGGATAAATATGATTTCTACTTTACGCTGAGTTCTTTAATGAACCCCTTGACATAAGCTGTGAGTGAAAACATGAGACTATATCAGAATTTTATCCAAAAGACAGGCAATATCAAATGCTGGTGAGGATATGGAGCAAGCAGAACACCCCGTGGGAATGTAAATTTGTAGAGCCACTATGGAGAACAATATGGTGGTTCCTCAAAATAATAATAGAACTACCATATGATCTAGCAATCCCACTGATGGCTATATATCTAAAGAAGGGAAATCAGTACATCGAAGAGATATCTGCATCCCCACCATTATTACAGCAGTACTAACAATAGCCAAGATTTGGAATCAACTTGCGTCCACACCAGCAGATTAATGACTAAAAAAAAAGTGGTACATACACACAATGGAATATTATTCAGCTGTAAAAGAATGAAATCGTATCATTTGCAACAACATAGATGGAACTGGACATTACGTGAAGTGAAATAAGCCAGGCACAGAAAGACAAATAGCAAATTTTCACTCCTATATGGAAGCTTAGAAAATTGGTTTCATGGAGATAGATATCAAGGGCTGTTAGGGATTTGTGGGTGGGTTGGAAGGACGAAGAGAGGTTGGTTAATGGATACAGACATACAGTTGGATATAAGGAATGAGTTTTAGTGTTCATTAGCAGAGTCAGGTGACTACAATAAACAACAATGTATAGTATATTTCAAAATAGCTAGAAGAGAGGAGTTGAAATGTTCACAACACATAGAATTGATAAATACTCGAGGTGATGGATCCCCTAAATGCATGACTTGATCATTACAATTCTGTGCATGTGACAAAATATCACATGTACCCCACAAATATGTACAAATATTATGTATCTATTTTAAAAGATAGATGCTAGGGGAAAAAAGCCAGAGAGAAGACATAGATTAGATTACCTTCAAAGACTGAATAGCAATAATGAAAGGCAGAATAAAATGTGATAATCATTTCAGGGGACAAAGATTAAATATGAGCCAACCAATATATATCCAAAGACATAATCTTTCAGGAACAAGAGAGAAATAAGGACACTTTCAGACAAAATAAGCATAGAGCTTACTTCCAACAGATTGTCACTAGGAATTTATAAAGTATATGATTTTGAGAGAAGAAAATTATTCTGTATGGAAGATCTGAAATGCAAGAGGCAATGGTAATCATTTGTATTATAAGATCAAATTTAAAACAAGTCAGTTGGACTGTGAAAATGAATAATGATAATGTCTGATTTTGAAAATTTAGAAAAATAATTTACTGTCAGCATTATTGAGTTTTAAATTATATGGCATTTGCAGAAGTTCATGCATATTTTTACCTAACAAAGTAAGTGTTACACAGGGCTATGGCTCTACAATCAGGTTCCTTTCAGGATAAGTATATTTGTTTTGTTCCCATTTGTTTTATTTTTAGTTTATTTTTAAATTTATTTTCAACTTTATTTTTGGTAATGTATTCGGTTTCTTGTTTTAGTTTTCTCTGTGAGATTTTTCAGTCCTGGATTTGAACCAACAAGTAGTTTAATGATATGAATCTTGATTTTTTATGTTTGGGTACATTTAAAAATTTTTAAAAAACATAACTAAGTTATGTTTTACATCATGTTAAAATTGTGAAATTCCCACAAATCTAAAATGTAATCACTTATATAAAGGGCTTTTAAAATTGTTGCAGGGCATAAGTTCAGTCAGTTTTAGCTTATTTCTTCTGTTCTAACTTTGTATTTGATCACCTTTAAGTGGAGTGGGAATTCCTTCTTCAGTTAACTACCGCGTACAGAAACGCCTTTTGTCTTATTTTTGGCCATTGCACACATGTATGTTATTTGCTTGATACTTGAATGCATCTGAGTTATTGATTAGTGATTTACGATATGGCAACTACCTGAAATAGGTGTATGCCAGATTTTAAAAAGTTGGAAATTTCCAAAATATGCTTGCACTTTTCTAGGAAAGCCCAAAGTAATTTTAATACCAAGACTTGTTTAAAGCATAGATTTGCCAATTTTTGATGTATAATTTTTTGTTGAGATAGTTATTTAATCTCTGTCTCTGCTTCCTATCTACAAAATAAATTTAATTATCATTTCCCTGCTCATTTCAGCTTGCTTTATAGATAGATCTCTGTTATAAACATTTTCCCCCTAAAAATGAAAGACAGTCCATCTCTCTATAGAGACTGTCTAGGAGAGACTAGTTCGTACTCACATACAGGCAATCTTGTTTTCTCTTTCCTGAAACTAAGAATAATATCGGTGAGATTCCAGCCAATGACTATTTCATTATATACACAATGTTTCAACATAATATATTTTTTTCCCTAACAAAAGCAAGTTCACCCAGGCTCTTGAAAATAGCTTTCCATAGAGGCTATCCTGGTTCAAGTGCTTCTCAGGTAGTTTCTTTCTTTTCCTAAAAGCCAAAGCCCAAATGCATGGTGCCTTTGTAACCCCTCAGTTACTATCAATTGCTGTCCTTACTAATTAACCTTGGAGGTGAGGTGTTTTGGGCACTACATGGGCCACAGGAATGGATACAGGAAATATATGATATTCCCTGTTTCTCTGGATATGGTAATACAACCTAACTGTCAATAACCTGTTTAAAAGACACGAAATCTAAAATGTTCCATGTAGGCTTATGTACAAAGCAGTTTATTTAATCAAAAGGTCAAAATTTTTCTGTAATAACTATCTCATATAATGCTTTCCATTCACCAACTATAGATAGATGTAATATGCTGAGTTGCTTGCTTCATTTCAATTAATTAAATAATTAATTATTTCTCATTGTATGCTTGACTTCTCTGTGTTAATGATGTTTGGCCATCATCTTACTCTCAAATATAATAATATTGAAGCCCAAATTATCTTTCCTTCCCAGTTCTCCTGCTCCTGTTACTAAGGCAGTTAGTGTCCTACTATTCCAGACCTGAAAACTTTTCATCATCCTTTAACTCATTCCATTTCTGCACACAAGTTTCCACGAATGTTTCTCTGAATTTCTTGTTCATCTTCATTACCACCAATCACCCACTGAATTATTTCTATCCATGCTTTTCCTGAATGTCTTTGAACATATTTTGTTTCTCTATATTAATTTTGTTCTGACTCAGACAGATTTTATGGTATTATAAAAGCTGACTTGGTACCAATGATTACAGAGGAATAGGGCACCCCAAGCTGAAGGATATGCTTGCTTGAGATGGAAGTGGGTATAAAGATGGGTCTTTGCAGAGGAGCTGGACTTTCCAGGCGTAGGATCCAGTGAAGAAATACTGCTCAAATTTAACTCCCCAAATGGTCATTATTATAGTTTTCAATCTGGTGTACAGGGAATAGTGGGAATGAATCCAAGTTCTTAGGAATAGGCCTAGTAGCAAAATGGCTTTAAAAATGTTTCCATATAGGGAAGAAAACCAATCAAGCATTGGTAATGTGGAAAAAGCCTTTGTTCCTTGGGAAGAAAATTGCCAACAGTGTTCTTTATCAAATATACTTTGGGTGAATATTATTTTAAAGATTCCAATAACAAAATACAACTTCATTTGCAACATGTATGGAAGAACACAGCTAAATTCTGGCTTCATTGAATTAATGAAAACAAGTCTAAGAATAAAGACCATGAGATTGCACAGATTTGCAAGAGGAAATTCTGTTTTGGATTCACATGGGAAGGTTTCTGTTCTCAGCTGGAGTTCCTTTGGGAAGAATTTAATTATTAAAGTTAAAGAGAACTAGTCTTTGCTTAGATAAATAACTAAATTCTATCAGAGATAAATGATTTCTCTATAATAGAAGTTATAATAACAATGTGACTATTTACATCTATTAAATTAAAATTCAGGAACTAATCTTAGGTTGATTGTATGCATTCAAAGATAGCCAACAATCAATAAATGACAAATGGAATATCTACTATATGTTAAATTCTCTGCTATGTATTATAGGAATGTAATTTGTTTTAAAATTTGATTTCTGTAACGTCTTCAGTTTTGTTATATAACACTATAAGCTGATTTTTAAAAATCAATATGAACAAATGCTATGAACAAGAATCATGTAGCTTTGGGAAAAGATATCTCAATGTCAAGGGACAGTATGGTGGGATTATATGTCAGAGAAATTGTAGCTGGAATTCTAGCTTCTATTTCCTAAGAATATTTCTCTTGGCTATCTACTTAAAATGCCTTCTGGGCCTCAGTGTGCATGCCAATAAACTAGGAATAATATTATTTATAATTCTTATTTACAGGGTTGTTAAAATAAGCAAAAGTATTTTATTTGATATATTTTTTAAAGTTTACAAAATATGTAAGGTCTCTTGACTTAAACTGTTTTTAAAACAAATGTGGAAAAGTCTATATAAACAGCATTCTCCTTTTTTCCAGAGATCAAAACGAATGTTTTTCAGAAACTCTTTCACTATCAATTTATAACCCCTGTTATAAAAGCAAACTTAACTCTTCTCAAAACTTGTTTTGATAAGACAAACTGTATGCCTCATCACCTCTGCTTTTTCTCTTGCTAGCTTTAGATTTGGACAGCCAACTCACTACTGGACAGATTAAGTTCACAGCCCCAACAGTAACTTAAACTTAACATGTCTAAAACTGGAAACATCTGTTCCTTTGAACTATTTCTTGAAGTAAAAATAAGCAACAAAAATTAATGCAGTTAATGACATCACTATCAACGTAATTATTTAAGTCAGAATTTAATTAAGCTCTTCCCAGACTTAACCAGGTCCTGTTTCGTGTTCTCGTAGCCCAATAATGAGATGCAGACCAACTGGGAAAGAAGAGAGTTTATTTCAGTAACCAGGTACAGGGAGAAGGTCAGAGATAATTCATCCGACCAACCCAGGATTCTAAAGTTTTTCCAGTCCTTTTATATGTTTTGAACTGTATACCTATGTGTGGTGTCATATTCGCCTATGTCTATAGGTGATGAATTTTGTTTTAACTGAAACGTCAGAGGCCAGAAATGTCCTCTAAATCTACTTAATGCATGAGGTCCCTGGTACCAGGTTGATAAAAGAAATGTCCCCTAAATCTACTTAATCTATTAGGCCCCTGGTACCAGGTTGATTACTTCTACCTTATGTTACCTATGGTTTGGGTCTAGAGAGTTGCTTCAGACCCCCAACAAATGTACTGAATCCAAGACGGGTGTTGGTACAAGGAATGAAGGGCTGTCTTGACTCACCCCAGGTTTTGTGGACCCAAGACAGGACCTCGTCGAGACAAGGAATTTACGAAAGTTTCGTTTATCTTGACTTGCCCTGGGCTTCAGCAGAAGCCTGGGGAAAGGTCTTACCGAAGATATGTTTCATTTTTGTCTTTGGTGTCTGGGCATTGATTTCCCTAGGTTTAATTATTAACTTAATGTTAAGGCAGATGCCATGGAAGTTTGCCTGTATAACGGGAGTGCTATGGAGGCCTGTGTGTGTGACTGTCAGAGAGCATTGGCCTACCACAAAACAATCACCAAATCTTGCTGATTTTCAGAATTTCATTGGCTATTTCTTCAAAATTTTTCCTTTATCTCATTGTTATGCTTGTCAAGACCCTTTCTGTGGGTACTTAGTCTTCTAAGAGGTATCCCTGCTTCTCCTTCTTCATCCTCTTTTTATCTCCTCTCTTTCTACCTCCAAACCATATTCCATGTCACTTTCAGAGTAGAACATCTAATAAAAAACCTTTGCTCTCGTACTTAAAATTTCTTGATATCTCATTGTGTCCTTTAGGATAATGTCCATAGCATGCCATATGAGGTCACCATGATTTCCCTTTGTCTTGTAAATGCGCCCCAATTCCCATGATTTCCTACCTAATTCTTGGCTCTCAATCAATGCAGAGGCATTTCAGTGCCCAGGATTTACCATACTGCTTTCTACCTTCATGATTTTGCTCAAGCTGTTCTCTCTCTCTGCAATACCTTCAGTATTAGTTTTCTATGTCCTGTGACAAGTTGCTGCAAACTTTGCAGCTTAAAACCACACACATCTATTCTTTTAGAGTTCTGGAGATGAGAGCTCAGTTTTACTATGTTGAAATCAAGGCATCAGTGGGGTCTTGCCCTCAGCAACACTAGGGGAGAATTTTTTTCTTGCCTTTTTCAGCTTCTGGTGGCTCCAGTGTCCCTTGGCATGTGGCCATATCATTTGAATCTCTGCCTCTGTGGTCACATTGCCTTTTCTTCTGTGTCAAATCTCCTTCTATCTCTTTTTTGTAAGGACACTTTTCATTGCATCTAGGGCTCACACTGGCAATCTAATATAATCTTCCTGTTTTACTCAGCTCAGGCTGTTACAACAAAATACCATAAACTGGATGGCTTAAATAGCAGACACTTATTTCTCTCAGTCTGGAGGCTGGGAAATCCATCATCAAGGTGTCAGCAGACTCAGTGATTTGTTAGGGTGCTCTTCCCGGCTTGTAGAAAGCCACCTTCTTGCTGTCTGCACACATGGCCTTTCCTTAGTGAGAGCTCAAGATGGCGTAGAGAGACAGATCTTTCTGTCTTCCTCTACTTACAAGGGCACTAATTCCAATGTGAAGATCCCACCTTGTGAGCTAATCTAATCCTAATTACCTTTCAAAAGCTCCACCTCTAAATACCATCACACTGGGAGTCCAGACTTCGACACGTGAATTTTTGGAGAACTTGAACATTCAGCCCATGACGTTCCCATCTCAAGACTTTTAACTTAATGACATTTAAAAATAGCCTTTATCTATATAAAGCAACATTTATAGGTTCCAGATTAGGTTCTAATATCTTTGGAGGCCATTATTTAGTCTACTGCTGCTTTCTTTTAGAATTTAGCAAGGTTTCTCTTATTGATGACCCTTGGCACCCTACGCTTACCTCTGAATTTACACTTATTACATAAATATGAAATCTTTCTACCTAGAATGAACACGTCTCAAGGGCAGAGGATGTACATTTTATTCATTTTTCCTTTGTTACTCTCAATACCCTAGGATGGTGTCTGGCACATAGTAGGTGTTCAGCATGTATTTATTGAACTTTTGAAATGACGACATCTCTGATTTTAATGTTTCCAAATAAATGACTTAGCCAGTGGGAATGAACAAGAAAGGTAACATATGTTTGCCTCACTCTCTGGAGCACCTCAGGGGCAATGTGGCTTGCTTCCTGACCCTATCCAGTGAAATACAGGTTTTCCTCATTTCACTGTGCTTTATTTTATTGTGCTTCACAGATACTGCATTCTTCACAAATTGAAGATTTGTGGGAACTCGGCATCAAGCAAGTCTATTGACACCATTTTTTTTCCAACAGCAGGTGCTCACTTTGTATCTTCGTGTCAGCATTTTTGGGCAATGAAACACTTTTAAATTAAGGTATACACATTGATATTTTTTGTATGTCATTGTATGACACACTTAATCAATTAAAGTAAAAATGTAACTTTTATATGCACTGACAAACCAAAAAATTGGTATGCCTTGCTTTATTGCTGTGGTCTAGAACCAAACCCACAATATCTCAGAGGTATGCCTGTAATACAAATAGAAATACTTCATTTTTCAAATGCTGGTTTGTTAATTCACTTTTTTAGGACAAAAATTTTATGGCATAATGGCCAATGAGATTATAGGGAGATTTCTGATTCATAATATCACATTGAACACTAATTATGGCCACAAATTATTATCTATTAATGTAAAATGTGATCATATTACCATCAATGATACTTTTTTTTGTGAATGGAACAAAATAAAAATATATCTTGTTCAGAAGAAGTGTCAAATAAAAAGTTAAGGCATGTAACATATACACCTTTAAGTGATCCAAAGAATCTTAGTTTATTTTGTGCTGCCATAAACAGCAGAACACCTGAGCCAGGATAATTTATGAAGAACAGAAGTCTATTAACTCACAGTCCGGGAAGTCGAAGGTTAAGGTACCACGAGGTTTGGTGTTTGATGAAGCCATTATCTTCTTCCAAAATGAAACCTTGCACACTGCATCCTTTTGGGGATGGAGCACTAGATCTTCATGTGGTGGAAGGCAGAAGGGCCAAGACAAAGAACCTACTCCTAAAAGCCCTTTATGTAATGACGTAATCCATTTATGAGGGTAGAGCTCTTATGGCCAATCACCTCTTAAGGACCCAACATCCCAATGCTATTAGATTGGTAATTAAATTCCAACATCAGTTTTGAAGGGGGAGCAAACATTCAAACCATAGCACCAAGTGAGCCACATTGTTGTATAATCTCCAACCCTGGAGTGCTGGCAGGACCAATGACTTGCTTCTAACCACTAGAGTATGGCATATGGCAAAAATGATGGAATGTGACTTTTGTGAAATACACATACACACAAACACACACCATATTTATATTCAATACACGCATGTTTACAGTGTTTTACATATGTATATGGCAGATTTTATTATGTATACATTCAATGTATTATATATATAAATTATCTGTCTATCTATCTATCTATCCATCCATCTATCCATCCTGTCTTTCTTGTGCTTGCTAACATGCATGAGAGAGATTCCCCTTCATTACTGGCTTTGAAGCAGTAAGCTGTCACATTGTGCAAGGGTGTATGAACAAGGCCAAGTGGCAAGGAACTGTAGGAACCCTCCAGGAGCTGAACGAGGCTGCTGGCCAACAGCCAGCAAGAAAACAGTAGTCAGAATCCTACAATCACAAAAGGAGGAGAAGTGGCTGTTTTACCAGTTGATCCTCAGAGAAGATCATAGGCCCACTTCACACTTGGGTTGCAGCCTGGTAAGGCTCTTCCAGGCTACAACTCAATCATAAAACCCTCTTTAGCTATGCTCCCTGGACTTTTGGCCTGTAGAAAGTGTAGGATGATAATGTGTCTTACTTTAAGTCACTCAGTTGTGTTAAGGGATTATGCAGCTATAACAAACTAATCCAGGACACAGCAGTCTGTGATGTAGATTTGGCAGAAATGTAAGGGAGTTATTGCAGAAAATTAGAGTAGTAAAAATAATAGAAGAAAATACTTCATATAAAGCAAAACCAACAATTCAATTGCTTTTACTTCCAATGAGAAAAAATAGAAGGAAACCTAAAAAAAACATGGCTTTATGCTTATGAATATAAATAGAGAGCTCCCTAAAGGGCTCAATTTTTGGAAAAATAGTCAAGAAGATGGTAAGAAATAAAACAAATATAAATATATACTGCAAACCTATTAGAATAATGTCTTTGAGTCTAAAGCACAGGTGATTATAATTTTACAAAAAATGTGAAGGAAAAATTAATGTTTTATATAAAAATGATAAGCAGGAAATAAGAGATATGTGGTGGCTGGCAGTGTGTTATAGTGGAAAGACTGGGCTTCTATTAATTTGGCTTCTATATTTACTATTTGAGTAATCTTGAGGAAATTGCATTTTGAAATATTTAGTGATAAAGAAATCTCATTATTATTATTATACTTTAAGTTTTAGGGTACATGTGCACAATGTGCAGGTTAGTTACATATGTATACATGTGCCATGCTGGTGTGCTGCACCCATTAACTCGTCATTTAGCATTAGGTATATCTCCTAATGTTATCCCTCCCCCCTCCCCCCACCCCACAACTGTCCCCAGAGTGTGATGTTCCCCTTCCTGTGTCCATGTATTCTCATTGTTCAATTCCCATCTATGAGTGAGAACATGCAGTGTTTGGTTTTTTGTCCTTGCGATAGTTTACTGAGAATGATGATTTCCAATTTCATCCATGTCCCTACAAAGGACATGAACTCATCATTTTTTATAGCTGCATAGTATTCCATGGTGTATATATGCCACATTTTCTTAATCCAGTCTATCATTGTTGGACATTTGGGTTGGTTCCAAGTCTTTGCTATTGTGAATAGTGCCGCAATAAATATACGTGTGCATGTGTCTTTATAGCAGCATGATTTATGGTCCTTTGGGTATATACCCAGTAATGGGATGGCTGGGTCAAATGGTATTTCTAGTTCTAGATCCCTGAGGAATCGCCACACCGACTTCCACAATGGTTGAACTAGTTTACAGTCCCACCAACAGTGTAAAAGTGTTCCTATTTCTCCACATCCTCTCCAGCACCTGTTGTTTCCTGACTTTTTAATGATCGCCATTCTAACTGGTGTGAGATGGTATCTCATTGTGGTTTTGATTTGCATTTCTCTGATGGCCAGTGATGAGCATTTTTTCATGTGTCTTTTGGCTGCATAAATGTCTTCTTTTGAGAAGCGTCTATTCATATCCTTTGCCCACTTTTTGATGGGGTTGTTTGTTTTTTTCTTGTAAATTTGCTTGAGTTCATTGTAGATTCTGGATATTAGCCCTTTGTCAGATGAGTAGGTTGCAAAAATTTTCTCCCATTTTGTAGGTTGCCTGTTCACTCTGATGGTAGTTTCTTTTGCTGTGCAGAAGCTCTTGAGTTTAATTAGATCCCATTTGTCAATTTCGGCTTTTGTTGCCATTGCTTTTGGTGTTTTAGACATGAAGTCCTTGTCCATGCCTATGTCCTGAATGGTAATGCCTAGGTTTTCTTCTATGGTTTTTATGGTTTTAGGTCTAACGTTTAAGTCTTAAGATGCAGAAAAGGCCTTTGACAAAATTCAACAACGCTTCATGCTAAAAACTCTCAATAAATTAGGTGTTGATGGGACGTATCTCAAAATAATAAGAGCTTTCTATGACAAACCCACAGCCAATATCATACTGAATGGGCAAAAACTGGAAGCATTCCCTTTGAAAACTGCCACAAGACAGAGATGCCCTCTCTCACCACTCCTATTCAACATAGTGTTGGAAGTTCTGGCCAGGGCAATTAGGCAGGAGAAGGAAATAAAGGGTATTCAATTAGGAAAAAAGGAAGTCAAATTGTCCCTGTTTGCAGATGACATGATTGTCTATCTAGAAAACCCCATCATCGCAGTGCAAAATCTCCTTAAGCTGATAAGCAACTTCAGCAAAGTCTCAGGATACAAAATCAATGTACAGAAATCACAAGCGTTCTTATACACCAATAACAGACAAACAGAGAGCCAAATCATGAGTGAACTCCCATTCACAATTGCTTCAAAGAGAATAAAATACTTAGGAATCCAACTTACAAGGGATGTGAAGGACCTCTTCAAGGAGAACTACAAACCACTGCTCAATGAAATAAAAGAGGATACAAACAAATGGAAGAACATTCCATGCTCATGGGTAGGAAGAATCAATATCGTGAAAATCACCATACTGCCCAAGGTAATTTATAGATTCAATGCCATCCCCATCAAACTACCTATGACTTTCTTCACAGAATTGGAAAAAACTACTTTAAAGTTCATATGGAACCAAAAAAGAGCCTGCATCGCCAAGTCAATCCTAAGCCAAAAGAACAAAGCTGGAGGCATCACACTACCTGACTTCAAACTATACTACAAGGCTACAGTAACCAAAACAGCATGGTACTGGTACCAAAACAGAGATACAGATCAATGGAACAGAACAGAGCCCTCAGAAATAACGCCGCATATCTACAACCATCTGATCTTTGACAAACCTGAGAAAAACAAGCAATGGGGAAAGGATTCCCTATTTAATAAATGGTGCTGGGAAAACTGGCTAGCCATATGTAGAAAGCTGAAACTGGATCCCTTCTTTACACCTTATACAAAAATTAATTCAAGATGGATTAAAGAAATATCTTTAGAAATTTTATTTCTCAGTGTTCTCCAGTAAACCCTAGAGAGATATCTATGTATGTATATCCATTTATTTACCCATCTGTCTACAGAGATTTGTAACAGGAAGTTGGATTATGCAGTTATAGAGGCTAGGAACTCCCAAGGTTTGAAGTTGGCAACCTGGAGACCCAGAAAAGCCAATGGTGTAGTTCCAGTTCAATTCTGAAGGCCTGAGAACCAAAGCTAATGGTATAGTTTCAATATGAAGGTGGGCAGGTGATGTGGTTTTTCTCTGTGTCCTCACCTAAATCTCATCTGGAATTGTAATCCCCACATGTTGAGAAAGGGACCTGGTGGGAGGTGATTGGATCATGGGGGTGGTTTCTTCCATGTTGTTCTCATGAGAGTGAGTGAATTCTTATGAGCTCTGATGGTTTAAAAGCATGTGGTGGTTCTCTCCTCTCTCTCTCTCTCTCTCCACTATGTTAGACGTACCTTGCTTCCCCTTCTCCTTCCATCATAATTGTGAGTTTCCTGGGGCTTCCCCAGCCATGTGGAACTGTAAGCCAATTGAACCTCTTTTATTTATAAATTATGCAGTCTCAGGTAGTTCTTTACAGCAGTGTGGAAATGGACTAATACAGAAAATTGGTGCTGGACGTTTAGGGCACTGCTATAAAAATACCTTAAAATGTGGAAGTTACTTTGGAACTGGGTAATGGACAGAGGTTGGAACAGTTTAGAGGGCTCAGCAGATGACAAGAAGATGTGGAGAAGTTTGGAACTTCATAGATATCTGTTGAATCACCAAAATGTTAGTAGTGATGTGGACAATTAAGTTCAGACTAAGGTGGTCTCAAATGGAGATGAGGAGCTTATTGGGAACTGGAGCAAATGTTACTCTTGCTATGCTTTAGCAAAGAGACTGGCAGCATTTTGCCCCTGCTCTAGAAATCTATGGAACTTTGAACTTGAGAGAAGTTGATTTAGAGTGTCTGGAAGAAGAAATTTCTAAGCAGCAAAGCATTCAAGATATGACCTGGCTTTTTCTGAAAGCATACAGTCATTATGTGTTCACAAAGAGATGATCTGCAATTGCAACTTATGTTTAAAAGGGAAGCAGAGCATAAAAATTTGGAAAATTTGCAGCCTGACCATGTGGTAGGAAAGAAAAACTCATTTTCTGGGGAGAAATTGAAGCCAAAGCCACTGCAGACATTTGCATAAGTAATGAGGAGCCCAGTGTTAATGGCCAAGACAATGAGGTACGTCTCCAGGGCATTTAGAGATTTCACAGCCGCCCCTCCCATCACAGGCCTGGAGGCTTGGGGGAGAAAATAGTTTCCTGGGCCAGGCCCAGCACCCAGCTGCTCTGTGCAGCCTCAGGACATGGTGCCCTGTGTCCCAGTTGCCCCAGCTCCCACCATAATTAAAAGGGGCCAAGGCACAGTTCAGGACCATGGCTTCAGAGGATGGAGGCCTCTTGGGAGCTTCCACATAGGGTTGGGCCTGCAGATATGCAGAAGACAATAGTTGAGCTTTGGGAACCTCTGCCTAGATTTCAAAGGATTTATGGAAATGCCTGGATATCGAGGCAGAAGTTTGCTGCAGGGGCAAATCCCTCATGGAAAACCTCTACTAAAGCAAGCAGAGGAGAAATGTGGGGTTAGAGCCCCCACACAGTCTCCACTGGGGCACTGCCTGGTATCACTGTAAGAAGAAGGCCACTGTCCTCCAGACCCCAGAATGGAAGATCCACTGACAGCTTGTATCACGTGCTTGGAAAAGGTGCAGGCACTCAATGTCAGCCTGTGAAAGCAGTTGCAGGGGCTCTAACCTACAGAGCCATAAGGATAGAGCTGCTGAAGGCTTTGGGAGCCCACTTCTTGCATCAGCATGCCCAGTATGTGAGACAGTGTGTCAAAAGACATTATTTTGCAGCTTTAAGATTTAATGACTACCCTGCTGGGTTTTGGACTTGCATGGGGCCTGTAGCCCTTTTGTGTTGGCCAATTTCTCCCATGTGGAATGGGAGCATTTACCCAATGCCTGTACCCCACTGTATCGTGGAAGTAATTAACTTGCTTTAGATTTCACAGGCTCAGAGGCAGAAGGGATTTGCCATGCCTCAGATGAGATTTTGTACTTGGAATTTTGTGTTAATGCTCGATTGAGTTAAGACTTTGAGGGACTGTTGTTAAGGCATGTTTGGTTTTTAAATGTGTGAAGGATGTGGTATTTTGTTGGGGCTAGGGGCAAAGTGTTATGGTTGGACTCTGTGTCCCCACCCAAATCTCATCTGGAATTGTAATCCTCATACGTTGAGGGAGAGACCTGGTGAGAGGTGATTGGATCATGGGAGTGATTTTCCCCATGCTGTTCTCGTGAGGGTGAGTGAGTTCTCACGAGCTCTAACGATTTAAAAGTATATGGTGGTTCCCTCACCTTGCTCTCCCTGTCTCTTCCGATGCCATATAAGACATGCCTTGTTTTCCCTTCTCCTTCCACCATGATTGTAAGTTTCCTGAGGCCTCCCCAGCCATGCAGAACTCTGAGTCAATTAAACCTCTTTTCTTTATAAATTACCCAGTCTTAGGTAGTTCTTTATAGGATGTGAAAGTGGACTAATATAGCAGGCTTGAGACATCAGAAGAGGCAATGTTTCAGTTCAAGTCTGAAGGCATGAAAAACTGATGATCTAGCTTAATGAAGCCACACAGAAGGAAATTCCCTATTACTTGCAGGAGGTGGTCAGCCTTTTGTTCTGTTCAGTCCCTTCAACTGATTTGATGAGGCCCACTCACATGAGGAAGGACCATTTGCTTTACTAGGTCTAACAATGAAAACATTTATATTATCCAAAAACACCCCCATAGGCCCACCCAGAATAATGATTGATCAAATATCTGGGTACTCTGTGGCCAAGTCAAGTTGAAGTGGACAGGTTTTGAGCCAAGCAACCTTCAACCTACCTGTGCTTTAAAGACTGAGCATTTGTCTCTTGTCACAAAGAATGAATGCTACATCTCCAATAAAACCAGTCCTCGCTTTTCACCCTCCCTACTGTTTAGTATTGCCATAAGGTTAAGTTCTAACCGCCAGCTTGTGAACAAAATAAACCTCTTCCAGGCTAACCCACCAAACCTCCGGCACATGATTTGTCATGCTTTTCCCTTCTACCACTGTTATGAAGGGTGTTCAGAAGCCAGACACTGAAGACTTTGAGAGATGCCCACTTATCAGAAACATCTATATAAAATTTTATGTGAGGAAGAAATATGCTTATATTCTTTATGAACCATTGCATACATTAAGGTCTATTTTTAAAAGGCTTCCAAAAAATCAAACTTCTTTACGCATTCTATCCTATGTAATTGTAGAAATAAGCTTGAATACTGAAAGTTTATTTTGAAATATTTATTTCTAGAGTGATAAAATGAGCAGAAAAATAAGAGTAACATATCCTTACCACATTTGCATTGTTCAGCCTTTTAAAAATCATGTTTCTGCAGAACTTGCACTCACTGAAGTGTTGCTGCCTCAAACTTCCTGTTCCAGCAGCTGCATTACAGAAGGAAGAGCGTTTTTAAAGATCACAGTAACTTCTGTATTATTGACAAACCACAAGTGATTAAGAAGGAGCTAATTAGAATAGTAGCCTACTTTTGAGAAAAACTATATTAGCTTAGAAGAAAATCACTTAGTGTCTACAGAAAGATTAACATAATTTTTACAGAAGGCAAAAAGGATGAATAGCTGAGTCGTAATTACTGTTAGTGATAATTTTAAAGGTATTATAAAATATTGGAAAACTAAAACCTTATGGAACAATAAACACCTCAAGAATAATTTAAAAGAGTAAAGTAAATACAAAATCATTACCTTAAAAGATTATTGCAATTAAAAGCCATTCAATTATTTAGACTTAAAAACATGCTTTCAAAACCTTTGAAACTGTTGAGATATTCATCATTTTCCTTTTGCAAAAAAAAGGCCCATTTTTAGTTAATTACTAACATTACATATCAAAAATGATACGTCTTCAAATATGATACCTAAATGAAAGATTATCTTTCAAAGCATGTTCTAAAAGTATTTAGAGTTATGAAGACATATTTCTGTAGGTTAATTCTATTAATGATGACAGTTTTTAAGTTGCTTGGGAGTGATAGAAACATCTCTATCCTCTTCACTTGAAATTTACACACAGACACAGGTATGTATTATATCACAAAAATCATACATGGTATACTGAAGTGTAACACAGAACAATTCTGGTTTGTGAAAGTGAATTTAAATATGATGGGAATTATGTACAGTTTAAAATTTTACTGCAGATGTTATTAATGAACTTTTTCTCGAAACAAATTAATGTATACAGTATTTCAATACAATAGCAGCACAAAAGAAAACACTCTTAAATTGATATGTATTATAAATGTAACATCACATATATGATATATGTATATACACATATCACATATATAGTATATATAGTATATACATACATATGTATCACACATACGTTATATGTGTGATAATCTCTATATGTCACACACATATACTTACATAGTATATACAGCTATACACATATATAAAAAACATGTAAAAATACAAGTATATATCACATATTTAGGGATATATACTTGATACATATACATGTATATATGCGATATATACTTGATACACATACATGTATATATGTGATATATACATGTATTTTTATATATTTGTATAAAATACTTTTATTTTGTATTTGTATATTTTATAATATAAAATATTAGAATATATAAATAAAATACATTAAAATATATACATGTATTATATATATATATATCTCCCATACATATATATATATCCCACAAAGGTGAAGTTAAAGATATAGAGTAGGGCAATAGGAGAGAAAGAGTTAGAGTCATTGGGAATCAATCTTGTAGGTTCAACTAATGTAAGAGTTTCTGACAGGCAGAACACAGAAGACAGATTTGAATAAATTGTTAAGGGAATAATACAATAAAATTTCCCAGAACTGAAAAACAGGAATCTCCACATTTAGGAGGTGAAGTTAACACTGGCACAATTAATGAAAAAAGCGACTTGCAACAAGGAATACCATTGTGAAATTTTAGAATACCACTGATACAGAAACGCTCCTGAAAGAACCCAGAATAAAATGAAGAAAGGAAAAGGGAAAGAAAATAAGGAGAAAAAAGACAGAGAGAGATAAAGAAAGAAGAGACAGAGAGTGGGGGGGAGGTAAAGACACAGAGATAGAAATAGTCACAGAAAGAAGGAAAGGGGAAGGAAGGAAAAGAGGGTGATGGGGAGGGGAGGAGAGAGAAAAGAAAAGAAAAGAAAGATCAGTAGCAGTTTTCACAGTAGAGTCATGTTCAGTATTCAGATATGATTTATCAAATTTGAAGTAGGACTTCCAAGTAGCTGTAAGCCAAATATAATACCACGAATAGGATAGACCCTAAAAATATTCTTCCCAGACCAAATATTGTGGGAAGTACATTTGTTCCATAATGATCAGTTTCACATGTTCAGATGAAAAAATAATCCATCAAAAATAATCACATACAAAAGTATTCTACATAGGCAATCTGATGTTGCCTGTATAGTTTAAACTGATGTTGAACTGTTAGGACATTGTTGAAATAAGCAATTATTAGTTTTATGAAACACATATTGTAGCCAAAATAATATTGGGTTGTGGGTTAATAGAACCTTTTGTATTTTAGTAGCCATTATTATAATAGCTTCATCATTTGGTTAGGTAAATCTCCAGATGTGAATAATTTATCTGGAAGAGATTTTGGAGGATTTGTGATACCTCTAGCTGAATTCCTTTAGTAACTTGGATTATAATTAGAAGTGAAACAAATAATTGATTTATAATCATCTATTTGTGTATAGGTTTTCATTTTGTTGTGAATAAACATACAAATAAATACACTTTGATAAATACTCCCATGAGACTAACATAACCAATACTCACAGTTTAATTATGATTACTGGGTAAAGAAAATATGGTGTGTATGTACATATACACACATATTATTATATACACACCATGTATATATACACACACCATATTTTCTATATTTTATATATAGAAAATTTTATATATACACATATTTTTATATATACATATATTTTATATATACATATATTTCATATATACACATTGTGTGTGTGTATATATGTATTATGGTATATATATGTGTGTGTATATATGGTATATATGTGTATGTATATATATACACACATATATACACATGCATATATATGGTATATATATGTGGCATATATGGTATATATATACACACATGCATATATATGGTATATATATGTGTGTATATATGGTATATATACACACATATATATACAAACACACATATATACACACACATATATATTCCATATATATATACACACACACATATATATATATACACACACACACACCATGGAATACTAAGCCATAAAAAGGAATGAAATGTCTTTTGCAATAACATGGATGTAACTGTAGGCCATTATCTTAAGTGAAATAATTTAGAAACAGTAAGTCAAATACTGCATGTTCTTACTTATAAGTGGGAGCTAAATAATGTGTACACGTAGAAATACAGAGTGAAATAGAGGATATCAGGAAATCCAAATGGTGGAGGGCAGGAGAGGGGTGAGGGATGAAAAATTACCTATTGGGTGCAATGTATTACTATTCAGTAATACACTAAAATCCCAGACTTCAAGATTCATTTTATAATTAGCAGTAGGCATTAGAGAATTCTTTATATTAAAAATTAACCATACATTCAATTTCAGTTATATTCTTTGCATTCTTATCTCCCTCGCTCCCCCATCTTCCTTCCTTCCTTTTTTCCTTCCTTCCTTCCTTTTCTTTATCTCTCTTTCTTGCTTGCTTGCTTTCTTTTTCGTTATTTCTCTTTTCCTGAAAAGGCCTATATTTCTATTATGTTATAAGTTAGTAACAGGACCTACCTCATAAATAAAGGAATAAAATGATTTGGTTTTGGATGTGAACGAATATTTCTTTAGAGAGCTGTAAGAAAAAATTAAGTAGTATAATAATGGGGCTAATAGAATGTTAATATTTAGCACCCATCATCTGAAGCAAAAAAAAAAAAAAAATGGCGCTTCTGTTTCTTAAGAAAATATGTACATCCTTTTTTTCTCTCAGTTCAGGTTTACAACTTCACTCTATTTCAATGCCAGGCTGCTTTCTTGTTAGAGCCTCTTTTGGAATCCAAGTGGAAGTACGGAGGAAGAGGACATGAGAAAAGAATGCCTGTATATTGATAACAAAAATTTATATGTTGTTTTCAATATCCTCTATGTTATGAAGTTAAATCTTGCCTTAGGTTGAGAGGAGCTCAACCTAATTTTAATTGGCTCTAAACCTAAGGCAAGGGTGAGGAACTCAACCTCTAAAAACATCAGAAGTTTCTTAAGAAGACAAAAATAGCATTTCTCCAAATACAGAAAAAACATCTAATTCCCTGGTATAATAAGTCAGCTTGCAAATTTCCTTTTAAAAAATTCATTCTTGTTACTATTTATACAGTTGCAGAAGTTAAAGAGATCATATCTATTTCTTTCAAATCTGTAATAAAGAAAATACGCAATTTGGTTCAGCAGTTACCTTGCTGATCTCACAAACTGTCATACTCTCTCTTGCCCCTTTTCCTTTATGGAGTCTGTTTCTTCTTTTGGAATAGACACATCTCCTTAATCACTAGTCACTTTTTCCTCCTTCTCTCTATGTTTAAAGACTTACCTACTTTTTGAAGACCTTTATATCCACATGTTCTGCTTTCCCCAGTCCTATTTTAGCAACAACTCTGTTTACTGTAATTTCAATGGTTTCCATTTTCTCTTAGTAGAGTGTAGACTTCATCAGGGCAGGAAATTCATGATTTAACAATAGTGATTCATTAAACCTAACATAGCTTTAAAATATACTTGCAAGTATAAAATGTTGGTTAAATAAATGCACTTTTTAAAAAGTAAATGGTCTAAAATTCTCTTTTTTTGTTGTGTCTTTGCCAGGCTTTGGTATCAGGATGATGCTGGCCTCATAAAATGAGTTAGGGAGGATTCCCTCTTTTTCTATTGATTGGAACAGTTTCAGAAGGAATGGTACCAGCTCCTCCTTGTACCTCTGGTACAATTCAGCTGTGAATCCATTTGGTCCTGGACTTTTTTTGGTTGGTAGGCTATTAATTATTGCCTCAATTTCAGAGCCTGTTATTGGTCTATTCAGAGATTCACTTCTTCCTGGTTCAGTCTTGGGGGAGTGTATGTGTCGAGGAATTTATCCATTTCTTCTAGATTTTCTAGTTTATTTGCATAGAGGTGTTTATAATATTCTCTGATGGTAGTTTCTATTTCTGTGGGATCGGTGGTGATATCCCCTTCATCATTTTTTATTGCGTCTATTTGATTCTTCTCTCTTTTCTTCTTTATTAGTCTTGCTAGCGGTCTATCAATTTTGTTGATCTTTTCAAAAAACCAGCTCCTGGATTCATTGATTTTTTGAAGGGTTTTTTGTGTCTCTATCTCCTTCAGTTCTGCTCTGATTTTAGTTATTTCTTGCCTTCTGCTAGCTTTTGAATGTGTTTCCTCTTGCTTCTCTGTTTCTTTTAATTGTGATGTTAGGGTGTCCGTTTTAGATCTTTCCTGCTTTCTCTTGTGGGCATTTAGTGCTATAAATTTCCCTCTACACACTGCTTTGAATGTGTCCCAGAGATTCTGGTATGTTGTGTCTTTGTTCTTGTTGGTTTCAAAGAACATCTTTATTTCTGCCTTCATTTCATTACGTACCCAAGTAGTCATTCAGGAGCAGGTTGTTCAGTTTCCATGTAGCTGAGCAGTTTTGAGTGAGTTTCTTAATCCTGAGTTCTAGTTTGATTGCACTGTGGTCTGAGAGACAATTTGTTATAAATTCTGTTCTTTTACATTTACTGAGGAGTGCTTTACTTCCAACTATGTGGTCAGTTTTGGAATAGGTGTGGTGTGGTGCTGAAAAGAATGTATATTCTGTTGATTTGGGGTGCAGGGTTCTGTAGATGTCTATTAGCTCTGCTTGGTGCAGAGCTGAGTTCAATTCCTGGGTATCCTTGTTAACTTTCTGTCTTGTTGATCTGTCTAATGTTGACAGTGGGGTGTTAAAGTCTCCCATTATTATTGTTTGGGAGTCTAAGTCTCTTTGTAGGTCTCTAAGGGTTTGCTTTATGAATCTGGGTGCTCCTGTATTGGGTGCATATATATTTAAGATAGTTAGCTCTTCTTGTTGAATTGATCCCTTTACCATTATGTAATGGCCTTCTTTGTCTCTTTTGATCTTTGTTGGTTTAAAGTCTGTTTTATCAGAGACTAGGATTGCAACCCCTACCTTTTTTTGCTTTCCATTTGCTTGGTAGATATTCCTCCATCCCTTTATTTTGAGCCTATGTGTGTCTCTGCATGTGAGATGGGTTTCCTGAATACAGCACACTGATGGGTCTTGACTCTTTATTCAATTTGCCAGTCTGTGTCTTTTAATTGGAGCATTTAGCCCATTTACATTTAAGGTTAGTATTGTTACGTGTGAATTTGATCCTGTCATTATGATGTTAGCTGTTTATTTTGCTCGTTAGTTGATGCAGTTTCTTCCTAGCATTGATGGTCTTTACAATTTGGCATGTTTTTGCAGTGGCTGGTACCAGTTGTTCCTTTCCATGTTGAGTGCTTCCTTCAGGAGCTCTTTTAGGGCAGGCCTGGTGGTGACAAAATCTCTTAGCATTCGCTTGTCTGTTAAGTATTTTATTTCTCCTTCACTTATGAAGCTTAGTTTGGCTGGATATGTGACAAAAACAAGAAATGGGGAAAAGATTCCCTATTTAATAAATGGTGCTGGGAAAACTGGCTAGCCATATGTAGAAAGCTGAAACTGGATCCCTTCCTTACACCTTATACAAAAATTAATTCAAGATGGATTAAAGACTTAAATGTTAGACCTAAAACCATAAAAACCCTAGAAGAAAACCTAGGCAATACCATTCAGGACATAGGCATGGACAAGGACTTCATGTCTAAAACACCAAAAGCAATGGCAACAAAAGCCAAAACTGACAAATGGGATCTAATTAAACTAAAGAGATTCTGCACAGCAAAAGAAACTACCATCAGAGTGAACAGGCAACCTACAGAATGGGAAAAAATTTTTGCAATCTACTCATCTGACAAAGGGCTAATATCCAGAATCTACAATGAACTGAAACAAATTTACAAGAAAAAAACAAACAACCCCATCAAAAAAGTGGGCAAAGGATATGAACAGACACTTCTCAAAAGAAGACATTTATGCAGCCAGAACACACATGAAAAAATGCTCATCATCACTGGCCATCAGAGAAATGCAAATCAAAACCACAATGAGATACCATCTCATACCAGTTAGAATGACTATCATTAAAAAGTCAGGAAACAACAGGTGCTGGAGAGGATGTGGAGAAATAGGAACACTTTTACACTGTTGGTGGGACTGTAAACTAGTTCAACCATTGTGGAAATCGGTGTGGTGATTCCTCAGGGATCTAGAACTAGAAATACCATTTGACCCAGCCATCCCATTACTGGGTATATACCCAAAGGATTATAAAACATGCTGCTATAAAGACACATGCACACGTATGTTTATTGCGGCACTATTCACAATAGCAAAGACTTGGAACCAACCCAAATGTCCAACAATGATAGGCTGGATTAAGAAAATGTGGCATATATATACCATGGAATACTATGCAGCCATAAAAAATGATGAGTTCATGTCCTTTGTAGGGACATGGATGAAGGTGGAAACCATCATTCTCAGCAAATTGTCTCAGGGACAAAAAACCAAACACCGCATGTTCTCACTCATAGATGGGACTTGAACAATGAGAACACATGGACACAGGAAGGGGAACATCACACACCAGGGCCTGTTGTGGGGTGGGGGGAGGGGGGAGGGATAGCATTAGGAGATATACCTAATGCTAAATGACGAGTTAATGAGTGCAGCACACCAACATGGCACATGTATACATATGTAACTAACCTGCACGTTGTGCACATGTACCCTAAAACTTAAAGTATAATAAAAAAGAAAAAAAAGGTAAATGATTACTCCTGTGATCAACTTAGTCTGGAAATGAAACTTTTTCACTTGGGCCTCAAAATTTAGTACACACATGTAGACTTATTGTATTTGTTGTAGAATTTTTACATATCTAAATTGGGAGGTAAAAGAGGAAGAAAGTAATGGGGTAGTAGGGAAATCTGACACAAAGAAATATGAAAAACTCATCATTTTGCATATTAAATTTGTCTCTTTTTATAAATCAGGAATGAGTCATGCCAGAATACCCCTTCCAAATTTTCTTTCCTTTATCATTTCTGTTTTCTAATTTCAATATACTACAGAAGAAAATATGACAGGTTTATGTTTATTTTTCTAACAAATGACATTGATTGCTTTATTTTTCTCCAGAAATATTGCTGTTTTCTATTGACAAAACATTTTTAAAGGAGAAATTGCTTATTAAATAAGACATTGGATAAGTTAAAACTCTGTAGTGCCCATTTTTGCTCCTTGAGAATCTCATATGATTCACAAACATGGTCTAGATATTTATTTGCATTGTTATCAAACCTAAACTTCTAAATCCTAGATAGTTGTGCTTTTTTTATGATTGAATGAATGGATTTCCCTTTTTTTTTCACAGAAGAAACCCTAGCAGATATAGGCTCAGATACTAATAAAACAAAGAAACCAATCCAATCAAAGTAAATTTACAGAGATGTTTACCCATCCTCTAAAAATTTTCTAAATGAAAAGAGATTATACTTTTTTTTAGGTCATAGGAGAAGGCAGATTCCAGGTACACAAAAATAGAGAATCGTAAGCTAAGGTTCTGTTATAAATATATACATATTGTCTTCATAAGCCTTTGTGTCTAAATAGTAACTCCAGTTTGTTTTTTTTTTAAATGTTATATGAAAACTGAGTTGAAAACTACTCTAGGAAAAGATTTTTAAAGTTATTGTTGGCTGGTAGGAATATGGGGCGGAGTTGTTCTTAGAGAAATGAGAGCAGCAATAAAAAGGAAATTAAAAAAAAGCTTGTCACAGGGCAGCATATTTCCAGAAGACAGGACTGACCAAGAAGCAGAAAAAGCAAGATGAATGATGTGAAGCTTGCTGTCTTGGGTGGTGAAGGAACAGGCAAATCTGGTGAGTGGTGATGTCTTCTCTGTTATAATAGAGTGTAGAAAGAGTGAGAAACATTGACATGTTAACCATTAACCATGTATTTTATATATATATATATATTACATATATCATATATATTTCATATATATGAAAGTACATCTATAATAACATCTCATTGGGATGATAGGCACATTATCTTTCATTAGGAGTTTTCATTTTTATAGGTAAGTAACTATGTTTATAGAATATATAGGCAGGCATAGCAAGATAAATATCTGAAATGTTAATTTGTGTATTGTTCTACTGATGTTTACAATTCATAGGAATAACAGGAAATTTCTACATCACTATCCCACCTACTTCTCACTTCAACACACTTGCCTTATACCCACTAGTTCCCAAACAATGGCCTTGATAGAACTCATGTGCTCTGAAACTAGGGTAGGGAGATGTTTGGAGATTTGTGGATTGTATTTTAAATGTAGCATTACTAAGATGAAAGAACTTTGGTTGGGCACGGCTTGGTGGATGTTCTGGAACTGAGCAATAATGTGCTCTAACTCTGGAAGTCATGCTTTTGTTTTGTTGCGTTTTACTTTGGTTTCATTCACATTATAATAGTAGGATGCTTCGAATAGGGCCACTTGAGCCTAAAGAATCACAGCATCTTAACTGGCCAAACCCAGGAGCTGTGACATGATGAATGGATACCAGAGGTTCTTTTTCTATTTCCTGGATTTGTAGGTCCCTACATCCTTAAATAACTGCAAATACTTGGTAGTGTCTTTGTGACTATTACACATAGTACCTTGAAGCCAGACTGAGTTTGACAGAGAAAATAAACAGATGTCAAACTTCTTGCATCTCAAATATAGTGAGAAATCTGTTTCTGTTACAAAAGGTAAGTGGCCTTATGTTTTTGTGGTAATGAATTAACTGCATAGTGATTTAGATGTGCAGCACTTTAAGATCACTTCCTTTCTAACTTTCTAATCATTTGTGTGTACCATGGAAATATTGTTAACTACTATTTAGAACAGAATTTGGTCAAATGTTAAAGTCTTTATTAATTCTTGAATATTTTTGATTTAAGAACTAAAGCCTTATGCACATAACCAAATTAGCTGTTTCCTAAAATATAACAGCCCTAAATCTAGATTGTTTGCTTTGCAGCCCTTACAGTGAGGTTTCTTACTAAGCGATTCATTGGAGAATATGCTTCTAATTTTGGTAAGTCACTACTCTAGATATTTTTACCTTAAAACTTTTAACATCATAATTAAATCCCACTTAAGTACAGAGATGCATTTTGATAGACTATACCATTTTTATGCATATAAAACTATTTATTTATTCACATATTCTGATTAGAAATGCCAAAATAAGTACTTGAATTAAATGTTCTTTTATGGTAAAATTCACCCAATTTGATGTTAAGTAAGACAGTTGGTTTCAAAGTCTGGAACTGGAAAAACATTAAAACTAAGATCCTCTCTTCAAAATATTGTAGAACATGTAACTGAATATTTCTTGTAAGGTATAAAACAACTTTGAAATTAAATCAACATTCTTTAAAAAATAAGAGAAAATTAATACTAAAACGATAACTAACAAAGGAGTAAAATTTATTTTTATTGTAGAACCATAAAAAAAGGAAAGTTATACCTTGATTAAATATCATATCATTATCTAAGTCATTTACATAAATGTAGAAAAATTCTAAAATACATGCCGGGGCATTTTGATATAATTTTAAGATTTCATGAACTGTTATAAATTTCTGTTTTTTGACTAGAATTAGCATAATATATGGGAAATAGTACAACACAAAAAGTGAGAAATTTTGCCATAATTTTGAGCATATTTTTGGCTCACCAATTAAACAATATAATGGTGCTAATATCTTACCCGAGTGAAGAAATGAAATGAGGAGATGAATTTTTTTTAAAAAAAAAAAATAAGAATGGCAGATTACAGAAAATATAAAAATTGAGAGAAAGGAGAATGTTTTTGTTGATTATTACTTATTTAGACTAAGAGGAATTTATGATTGCAAGTGTATTTTTCCATGAGAAACAAAAATCTTTAGCATTCAATCATGAAGTAGCATAATTGGAGTATCTCAGAAAATAGCTTTAATATATTACATTGTGTTTTTCCCTACATGAATTCAACATGGTATTTCATGTCCATATGACATTATGAACATTTTAGGGCAAGAGCCTGAAAACTGATTATAGAAAGTTGAAAACATAAAAAGAAAAATTCCTGTTGTTTCATTTGTGAAGGCAACGACATCAGTCAAAAAGGTCAACATAACATACAACTTAGGACTTGGGCATGAGAAAATGTCCCAGAACTAAAAAATAAAACAAACACAGTACGATATACCATCCAAATAACAACAATAAAAGCCCTCAACTTAAACTTTGATATAGTATAGTTGTATAAACTAATGAAATGTTTACATATTTCTGGCTGTTACCTCTCGATGAAAAATAAAAGACCTAGAGGCATTTTTGAAAAGCTAATCAAATGATCAAAAGCTCATTAACTCTATGAGGGCAAACTAGCAAAAATGACTCCACTTTGTATATTAAAACTAGAAGGGGAAATAATACAATTCTAAAAATGTGAGAATTGATGACACTTGCTGGCAGTTTTTGAGATCTGAGAGTGGATAATTTTAATTGGCTAGAAGGAAATAATGTGGTTTGGAGTCAAGAATAAACCTATAAAGTTTAGAAGAAACTGGCTGAAAATGTAATTTAAGGTTTCGTGAAACTGTAACAAATTTCATTAAATATAACCTGGTAGGAGTTAAGAAGTCAACCCTAATCCTCTGAGAGATGAGGAGTCATTGAAGAAATTTGATCAGATAAGTGATGTGATCTGGCTACAAGGTTCACTTTTACTTCTGTGTTGAGAATACACTAGAAACAGGAAGGGTGTTAGAGGAAGGATGGAAACAGAAAGATGACTTAGGAGGCTTTGTGATAAATTAGGGAATTAATGATGGTGGTCTAGACTAGAGTGTTAGCAATGGAGATGGTGAGATACAGAAAAATTCAAAATATATTTTGAAGGTAGACTAAAAAGGAATTTTAGAATAAATATGTGACATAAGACAAATAAATAATCAAGGATAATCCTAAGGTTTTTTCCTGAGAAACTGGAGTTATGGATATGCCATTTAACAAAATGGAAAATTGTAGAAGATGCAGCCTTTGCAGGGATATCAGGGGTTCAGCTTGAAGTGTGTTAAGGTTGAGATAGCTATCAAGTATCTAAATGGAGATGTCCAATAGTAAGTTATTTGTGTCCGGAGTTCAGGGATGAGGTCTGGGCTTCAGACATAAGTTGAGTTCATCAGAAATAATTGGCATGTAAAGGCTTGGGACTAGAAGAGATCCGAAAAGGAATGTAAGAAGAGAAGAAACCTATGAACTGGATCCATGTTTGAAATGTGAGAAGTCAGTGGGGGCGGGGAGAGGTGAACAAAAAAAGATTAAGACAGAGCAACAAGAAATTAAAAACAAAAACAAAAACTGGAGACAGTGTTGCCTTGAAGGTCACCTAAAGGAAATACTTCAAGGAAGCAGGAATGATCAACTACGTTAATGCTACCAATAAGGCAAAGAAAATCAAGATACAGAATTACCCATTAAGTCATAATACATTTAAGTTAGAAGAAATTTTTCATGTTTGTAAGATGTTGCTAATTATATGGTAAAGAGGAAAAAATTATGATATATAAGAGGGAAGTAAAATTGCTGAAGCCATGTCTTTCGGTGGGTGAGGGGAAATCATCACTAGCTGAGAGTGATGGATTTACTTTAGATAGAAACACAGATGTTCCATCCACAGTAATAGGATGGAATATAAGTATATGAGCAAAAAGGTTTGTAGGTGAATATAGATAGTGGTGAGATTCATTTGTAAGAAACATATTGGCTGGGCGCGGTGGCTCACGCCTGTAGTCCCGGGACTTTGGGAGGCCGAGGCAGGTGGATTACGAGGTCAGGAGATCGAGACCATCCTGGCTAACACGGTGAAACCCCGTCTCTGCTAAAAATACACACACACAAATTGGCCAGGCGTGATGGCGGGCCCCTGTAGTCCCAGCTACTCGGGAGGCTGAAGCAGGAGAACTGCGTGAACCCAGGAAGCGGAGCTTGCAGTGAGCCGAGATCGCGCCACTGCACTCCAGCCCAGGTGACAGAGATCTGTCTCAAAAAAAAAAAAAAAAAAAAAAAAGAAAGAAACATATCTGAGTAAATACGGCAAATACATGCTTTCGGTCACCAGCAATATAAAAAGAGCACAATACGATTCCACTAAAATGTGAGTGGTTGAATTTATCAGTTCACATTTGTAGTATTTTCATACTGACAGTGGATATGCATATTTTTGCAGAATCTATCTATAAGAAGCACTTGTGTTTGGAAAGGAAACAACTAAATCTAGAAATATATGACCCTTGTTCTCAAGTAAGTAAAACAAAACACTTTTTTATTGATTTATTTATTGATTGATTTTTTAACAATCATGATTTGAAGATTATATGGGGGTAAGTGAAAAAAGTGAAAAGTTGCGGTGTTAAAACCAAAGTTTCTTCTCATTTTAATTATTAAAAATTTAAGAGATTATTTTCTAGTGTTGTCAGTTCCATTATCTAGCACCTCTGTAAGTTCACGTCAAAAATTATCATATCACAAATATCTTTAAAATTGCAACATTAGGCTGTTTCTATATTTCTATCAGGTTACAGTGTCACTGTCAGAAGTTAATAAGTGGCTTATCAATTCACTTTTTATTTTCACTAATTGCACTTATAACTAACCAGTTGTCAATAGAACATAATAAATAAAATAGATTCCAAGTACAAACCTCCTTGTCTATTCATGTGGGAAAACAGTTAAAATGGGATTATACACATAAGAGAAAAGTGGCCATTTATTCAGGGTTTCAAAACAACTGTATGAGACAGATCATTTTAGGTAAATCAAAATATATCTTAAATATTTTAGCTAAACCTTTATAATATTTTTGATTTTTATTGATTTAAATCTAGTACCAAAAATCAATAGATATTCCATTTACTAACAGATAAATAAATGATATATTTTCAAACAAATATGTGGATATTATTCAAAAGACAATTATTGTAGCTCATCAAATTTTCTGAAAAACTGGAGATGTTTTCTTCCAGAAAAGTTATAAAATTAGATAGTATAACTTTATTATAGTTCTGTTTTACATTTAATCACTTTTAATTAAGGACAAAGCAATAAGAGAGAAACAGAACTATATTTTAGAAAATATCAGTATTTAACATATTGATGTATCTTCCAGCTGAAGTGGGTCTCCATTAGTTAACTGTTTAAAGTATAAAAACACAGGTATTAGATCCCACCACTTTTAATGTACTTGGTTTATTTCAGACACAGAAAGCGAAATTCTCCCTCACAAGTGAGCTTCACTGGGCAGATGGGTTTGTTATTGTGTATGACATCAGTGATAGGTCTTCATTTGCTTTTGCAAAAGCACTGATCTACAGAATCCGGGAGCCACAAACTAGTCATTGTAAAAGGTAAGGTATTTTTCATTCCTTTCTCCTTTCTTTTTAGTAAATCATCATATAGCTGTAAGCATCATTAGGAAGAGTTTAATACAGCCTTCCAATTACAAAATTTAACAGCCCTGAACAATTCACCTTCCCATTCGACAGGAGTTACACATGTAGTAAAAAAGAATAAGATGAGAATGCTTTATATCCTGGCTGACATAAACAGTTACTTGCCCTGAGTAAATGGCTATTTTACAAGACAGCTTCTATTGTTAACATGACACTCACTTGCAAAATAATGGTCCTTTGTATATAAGATAGTTATCTTTCCAACCTTTTCTTTTCATTCTCACAAAAATGTTCAGGATACTAAATAAATTCAGATTTATTACGTTTGGCATCCCGTGAAATCCAATTCCTAGTCACTAAGTTGTTCAATCTATCAAAGCAAAATAGACTGAGTAATCAAACTTTACAAATTCTAAATATGAGAATACATTTTTCTCCATTTTACCTTCTAAAGGGCTGATCAACAATTCCTTTTTCTTAATTGTCTTGACACAAGGAACTATGAAGGAAGACATGATTGTACCTTAAGCTACTGTTTCATTAGTAGATAAAAGTTTAAGCATCTGAGTTTTCCATTTTATTTTTCCCTATTTTTCAGTCATTTTGGCCTTTTCCATTTAAAGTATTTATTTTTGCTCAACGTGCTGATTGTGAAAGAGTCTTTGTGCTTTTAACCAATTTTGCCTTTAGAATCTAAATAGTATTCTAATCTGGTAAGTAAAAAAAGCACAATACTATTACTGAGAATTGGTATATGTACTTTTAATAACTATTTTAAATGCCCAGTATAAAGAAATCATGGGTAATAATTGATAAAGTGTATTTCCCTGGAGTTAGATGATGTACATTTTTGCTTTCCTTTGATTTGCCTTAAGTAAGCCACTTTAATCTCTAGAGCTCATTTTTCTAATTATTTAACTGGTGGAAGCAAGATAAGAGAAACAGATGTGATTTTACTAAGGTGCCTCATAGCTCTTACTTCCTATAATATTACTGATATTTTAGAACTCCATTGTTTCAATCATTAAATATCTTATATTTAAGCATCATGGTGTAGGTAAGGGACAGGACTAAAATTCTGACATTTCTTCAAATGAGAGTAATCACTCAAGAACACTTAAAAACATATTGAAAGTATAAACATTTGTATTGGACATTTTTCAGGAAATATTTCTGGTTTATTGACTAGGTAATTCTTTGAATATTCTCAGCTCTCTATCTGTAAAAAGACTAGGAAAGCAAAATATATCACTATTTCATTAAATTATATCTGATATTTGTGTCCCATCCTTGAAAACACATGTATATATCCTTCCTCATTTACCCTTTTCAATAATTTTATAAGCTAGACTAAAAAAAGACCTTAGTAACATTTTTAAAAGTTCACCACACATCGTCATTTGAATGAAACCAACTTTTAGTGGAATCAGGGCCAATAAGAGTTGAAGACTGACTGTGTGCACCCATTTTTTCCCTTATAGTAGATATGTTTGCAGTGTTCTATGCCATTTAAAGCCTAGTGATTTTAATATATTCTTCAACTCAAACTCTATTTTTGTATTGTTTCATTATAACCAAGGAAGACATACTGATATTTTCAGAGACATTTTATCTTAACAAAGACACATTTCTTAAACAGGACAAGTTCATGAGATTATACAATTTTCTCTAGAGCATGCTATAATGGATATTAGCAGAGCAAAAACAGCGATAAATATTGAATAATATTTTTGCTTATGAAAATATTATCTAAATTGACTGTTCAATTATAGTAACTGTATAAGTAAAGAGACATTTGCTAGTTCTTCCCTTGCAATTGATAAGGAACATGAAAAACAATACTTAGTAAGCATCTTTCATTGCCCGGGCCTGTGTTAGGTATTTTTATATACACCATTTAATGTACACAATCTCCATGAGCTTTAACCTCTGTGAGAATTCTGTGTGAGGAGGATTATTTCACCATTTCTAAAACTTTGAATTTAGGTTCGGGGTAGATGTGCAGGTTTTTTACACAGGTAGACTTGTGTCATGGAGGTTTGTTGTCCAGATTATTTCATCACCCAGGTATGAAGCCTTGAACCCGTTAGTTGATTTTTCCTGATCCTCTTCTTCCTCCCACCCTCGACCTTCCAATGGGCACCAGTGTGTGTTGTTCCCTTTATGTGTCCATGTTCTCATCATTTAGGTCTCACTTATGAGTGAGAACATGCAGTATTTGGTTTTCTGTTCTTGTGTCAGTTTACTAAAGATAATGGCCTCCAGCTCCATCCGTGTCCCTGAAAAGGACTTGCTCTCATTCTTTTCTTTTTTTTTTTTTTTTTTGGTTGAGACAAAGTCTTGCTCTGTCACCCAGGCTGGAGTGCAGTAGCACAATCTTGGCTCACTGCAACCTCTGCCTCCCGGATTCAAGCGATTCTCCTGCCTCAGCCTCCTGAGTAGCTGGGACTACAGGCGTGTGCAACAACGCCAGGCTAATTTTTTGTATTTTTAGTAGAGATGAAGTTTCACCGTGTTAGCCAGGGTGGTCTTGATCTTCTGAGCTCATGATCTACCCGCCTTGGCCTCCCAAAGTGCTGAGATTACAGGCGTGAGCCACCGCACCCAACCACTCTCATTCTTTTTTTATGGCTACATAGTATTCCATGATGAATATGTACCTCATTTTTACATTAAAAGAAACTGAAAGTGGAAAAGATAACAATCATACTTGGTTAGTAGACAGCACCAGAATTCAATAATAGGTCCATGTTACTTCAATTCCTATGCTTTAAAAGCCTTGTTGCTTCTGTGCCATTTACTACATTTTATCTAAAATGATTTAAGTAATTGGGGCTATGTGTAACTGTATACACACATGACCATAAGTAACATACACACAATATTTTTTCTTTTTTGATTTATAATCCTTTGGTTATAAATCTGTTTTTTTTTTTTTTAAAAAAAAAGAGTTGTTAAAACAATCTTGCTAAAAATTGTGTATTTCTATTTCAGAGCTGTGGAATCAGCAGTGTTTTTGGTTGGCAACAAACGAGATCTTTGTCATGTGCGAGAGGTTGGCTGGGAAGAAGGGCAAAAGCTGGCACTGGATAACCGATGCCAATTTTGTGAACTGTCTGCAGCAGAGCAGTCTCTGGAGGTGGAAATGATGTTTATCAGAATTATCAAGGACATCCTGATAAACTTCAAACTCAAAGAAAAGAGACGTCCCAGTGGATCTAAATCAATGGCCAAATTGATCAATAATGTATTTGGAAAGAGAAGGAAGTCTGTTTAGTAGACAGGTAATCTTGGCAGTTTTGTTATATCAGAGAGTTTCAAACATTCACATGATAATTAAACTAACCTTTGCATGCAATTTTTTTTTTTTTGGTAAAAGGAATTCTCTTGGAGATATGAAATGATTGAGTATGAACCACAGCTGTGTTTTCAAATATGCAGTTTGCCCTTTTGGTTGTTGTATCCTGCTCACTCTCCTTCACACAGAACCTTTCGTTTATTGTACAACATTGCACTCACCCTAACCTACTGGCGGACAGCGATCCCAGTTTGCCTTGCCAAATAAACTCTGTTTATGTGAATTTATTAAATGACCATGCCATAGTTTGTGGTTTACCTTTATTTTATGTAGTTATTTTGAATGAAATGGGTATTTATATTCATACAGTTAATAGGTCACAGAGCTTAGTTTATCAATCTATGAAAGTTCTTGATTTATTTAATAGAATTGCATGCATTTATTTTAATCGTGTCTTTACAATAATTCAGTAGCTTACATAATATTATGCATATAACTTAGGCCCCTAAGCAAATTCCTTCCCCAAGAGTATATATGTTCTGTAGTTGATCTGATGATGAAAAAGTCTACCCTTCCCCATTTCCATGTATCACGCTATGTTAGCAAGGATCATTATCACAGATATATTATTTTATAGAGCTAAGGTCCTTTTTAGATCAAAAGATTTAGAAACTCATACATCATAGGATGTAAAGAAGTAAAAACTTATTGGGGAATTTATAACCTTAAAGGCTTTGTTGCCCTGAAATAAGTATTTGTGGATTAGGTACAAACATTTTGGTTCTTCTCAGGTTACTCTAATTACTGTTTCTTTCCAAAGACAAGCATCCACTTCCTAGACCACAGTACCACTCCCACAGCCCTTGTGGACCTTTGATGCAAGATGTGTTTCAAGTTGAGACCCAAGGCTTAATTTTGGCCAAATTGCTGACAAAGTTAGGTCTCAGGCACAGGAAATTACGACAACAAGCAATGTCACATGTACACACTTGATTAATAAGTATTGTCAAGACCCTGGGGACCAATGTGATGAAGATCTTTAATAGAGAGTGTTAGAGTGGCTTTGGAGAGGGGTGAAACAGAATATTAAGCTCGATAGGAGAAAATTCACTGACATGAGATCATTCACCATGAGTCACAATGCAACATTGTAAGAGTGACACCTACAGCTGGTCTAAATAGATTTGCTGTTCCTTAGAAGTCTGACCTTCACGATATACTAACGTAAAAATAGTGGGAAAACAGAACTTAATGTGGCAGTGTACAAAATTTGTTTAGAATGTTTATAAAAATGTGAAGGAGGAGTTTAGGGTTAATATGTTAAACTAGTCCCAAGAACCCAGTGTTTGACTATGATCCCTGGGAGAATTCAGGGAAATTTCCTTTACTCAGGAGGTAAGGATGCACTGATGAGTAGGCACAGACAACTCTGAGAAGCTTAGTGGTGACTCTGCTCTATGGGTCAGAGTTAACAGTAGATCCACTCCATTGTTTTACATCAGTGGGTGCTACCACTGAACTGTGCTGCCCCATATCAATGCAGATCATAGGATCCTGGAACAGCAAAATCTGGATGCTAGCATTTAACCTGCAGCTTGTTATCTACTCTCCCAGCAACTTAAGAAATGGTGCCACACCCAGGGTGGAGGTTTTATTTCGGAAACTGACTGGTTGGATACTTAGAAGTGATGTGTTCAATCAGCCACATTGAGGAAAAGTCCGTACTGTAGACCCATGCATTGCTTCCATCTCTGCCACCATGGCCAGTTATCGTGGGTCAGTTACACAAGGAGAGATGGCCAGAAAAAAAGAGTCAGGTGGATATCTGACCGCCAAGTCATCCTGTCCAGCTGGTTGTAAAGTTATATCTCTGCTGGGCATTAACATGATACACAAAGATCTGTGTATTTTATGATTCCTCTGAGAGCTATCCTTTCACATACTTTTCCTTTAAAACTTATTGTCATGGGTATTCCAGCTTAACCTTTTACATACTTCTGACCAACTGGAAAAACTATTAATCACTGCCTAGAAATAGTGTATTACATGCCACTTTTCTTACCCTACATTTTTAAAGTGGTGAACTTTTAAAAACGTTACTAAGGTCTTTTTTAGTCTAGTTTATGAAATTATTGAAAAGGGTAAATGAGGAAGGATACATAGAAATGTTTTCAATGGTGGGCCACAAATATCATACATAATTTAATGAAATAGTGATATATTTTGCTTTCCTAGTCTTTTGTAGACAACAAAGTGTACTTCTTGAAATTCTGCCAACTGAGATAATTTTTTTCTGTTAATAAACTTCATGGTCATCTCTGTAAGACTGTAATGACACACAGTCTTCTTCTGGTTGGCACTAATATATCACGTTTAAGTGAGGACAGCTTCCCATCAACTAGGAACATTTATATTAGATAGCTATGTGAGTGAAAAATAAACTTCTATTGTACAAAGTTATCTTAGCAAATTTAATGATACACTCTTACTGTCAACTGTTTATAAAAATTGTATTAATCTTTGATAGTTTTAATATTGGCTATGTATACATATATATTTATCAGTACAAGTAGTTATACTTGAATATGGTTTTTGTTTGTTTTGTTTTTCTTCTGGATCATCTCATTTTTAGAGATTTGGTTTTCATTCCTTAGAATCATTTTTCCAGTTAAAGAAAGATTTGGGGACAATTTTGCCTTAAAAATAACATATTTATCTATGTTAAATGTAAGAACTCTGATGTTAAATGGTAATTTTTAATAGTTTAATTCAGGCATATGTACCTGTGATAAGTCAGAGATCAAAATTTTTCTGTCAAAGATACCACTTATATTTCCATATGTTTAAAATTTTTAATTAGACGCTGATGTTTTAGAAAATTGACCTTGGATGACACACCTTGTCATAAGGAATATATGAAATGTAGTAACAAGAACAAGAATTTATATTAAGATTTTTTTGATGCAGTAATTTTAGAAACGAACAGCTAATTATTTTTTCAGAGTGATATTTGAAATTATTAGATTAATTCCACCTTTGATAATGTGACAATTTTAAAACACATAAACACATTTTTTGATACTTCTCCCATCAAAAGATTGTTCCGATTCCCTTCCTATTGATGTGGATCAGTTTTACGGACTTGTCTTAACAAACAGATTGAGGCAGAAGTAAAGTGTATGACTTACAAAGCCAGGTTAGAAAAGGAGACACAGCTCCCATCTGTTTCTCTCTCCCATGTAACTCTGCTTTGGAAGCTATGAGTCAACATGTATGAATCCAGCTACCTGGAAAGTGCCAGGCTGGAGATACCACATAGAGTTAATGACCACACAACCACCAGATAGATATACAAGCAAATCTTTGGGTGATGCCAGCCTACAACCTTTGGGCTACTCCAGCTGATGGCAAGTGAAACAGAGATAGGTGACTTCCACAGAACTCTACCGCAACTACAGATTTGTGAGCATAGTAAATATTGTTTTTATTTTGGAATTGTCACATGGCAATAGATAACCAGAAAAAATAATTCATTAAAACCCTCAGCAGCTCAGCCAATATGAAATATTTGGCTTTCTCACTAGGGAAAAATGAGGTGTTAAAAGGAATTCTCCAACCAGATTCAAAATTGTTTAGAACATGATATTGTCCCAATATCAGTTTTCTTGTGAACATAATTCACTTGTAAAACAATTAATGAAAAACCTTAAAAATAATAAGTTGCATTTTTCTAAAGTGAGCAAAAACCACATATACCTACAGAGAAACAAATACATCAACACTAAGCAATAGAATGTTGTAGTTTGAGGACAGCAAGTGTGTCTATAAATCTCAGAGCTAGCCAAGCTGTATCACTAGGCCGGGAATTGCCTATGCTGCTTCTAGTAAGAAAGATGCTGTCATTCATTTTGGATAAGCTTCAGTGAGATAACATATAATGAGGGGCAACAGCTGAGGGAGGGAATGCCAAAGGGGAGGGGTCTTTAAAATGGTTTTGATTGAATACAAGGCATGCACTATTAATAAAGAGGTTGAATGATACCTGTATGTTTTATAGGTTTATAAATTGGCTGTAGTAAAATGTTTTACATCTTAGATCACTAGGTATTGTTTCAGCTTATTATGGGAGATATCTATCTAGATTTGACTGAATCGTATTAATCTGAACCTAGTTTAATGATGCCTTAACATTTTTATGGGGGAATTTAATGTTTGCAATATCCATGTTCCTTATTTGAAAGCGTGACTTATAGGTTTCTCATCTTCCTTAAATTATAAAATCCTTCAGCTAATAAAGGAAAATGATTATAGTTTGCAAAAAAGGCAAAGTCATTTAACAATCCATATAACTGTCTATTGTAGGGCTTTGCATAATAATTGTAATTTAGCTATTAAGGATTCTAAAGGCAGTTATCAGTCTTACTCTACAATTCTGGGGAATCAGGCAAAGCCCAAATTATTTAAAGTATTTTAAATTCCCAAAGAAATAAAGGCACACCATAAATTTGAAATATAGTCTGTAGTGACAAGATTATTATTTCATAAGGAAAGAAAAAACTTCATCATAATTTTCAAATATATAAACCACCAAACATTATTTTTCTTCCCTTTGGATATAGATGTAACACAAGTTTGTGTTTAATAATGGAAATATAAATTACTCTAAGAAGGAAATTTGCAGACTATAAAGTATCAGTGTCAATGTAAAACTTGACCAACATTTTAGTGGTCCTGGAGCAGCTAAGGCATAATGAACTAAGAAAAATGTGAGTGATGGAATCACTTGACATTACATGAAAGAAAGTATAACCATGAGTTGCCTGTATGATTTTTAGACTGTTTTATGGAACTTAACATGAGCATTTAACAACTAGACACATGAAAACTTGTAAAAACACATATGTAAAATCAAGCTGATATATGCTTTTTCAACTATAAATTTCAAGGTAATATAATATTTAGGTTCATAAAACTTAGAGGTATTTCTATATAAAAACACGTTCGAAGGTTAAAATTTTTTGACTGAGTCATGGGTAGTATGTTTAATTAACTCAAAGAGCAACTATAACTGTAATGAAAAACCAGTTGTTTGATTTGATCAGACGATTTTGAGGCCTTCAGTGAAATAAGTCTGTATGTCATGCAAAGTTTGTTTTCCACAATACATAGCTCATTAACCTGCTTAAAAATAGTATAGCATTATGGAATTAGATCATTATTAATGAAGTAATTTTTAAATAAACATATAATTACAGTTAAACACATTTGTTTGCAGACTAAGACAGAAACACGTGTGTATACATATTCTTAGGTAAAATAGTGGTTCTTTATATGAACTTAATCTCTCAGAAAGAATACAAAATATGAAGTGAATTAAAGGCAGAGAAAGAACAGAGATAGCAAAATAAGAGAAGAAAGAAGGATGATCAGATGTGAGAAATGTTACATTCAAAATCATAAACTTGGAAAAAGGTAAATTCCTAGATGGGTTCCTTTAGGACAGAAAGAAAAAAGTGCAATTATAAAATGGGGAATAAGTGGATATATACAAATATTATAGCAATTGATTTGAAATTACAAAAAAATGAGTAGGAGCTCAGTAATTTAGCATGATAATTACTTGAGTGGGCATGACCGAAACATGTGAGTGAGTAGTTTAGAAGAAAGAGGAATATAATTGAAATAGTATGAGGTAATTTTCCCATTGTTCTCAGCAAACATCAGAATTGGGAGAAGAAATAGTAGTCATGTATGAAATGTTAGAAAAGTAAATGTGAATAAAGGTTTATAAATGGAGGATTTTGTGTCAAAAGGAAAAACAATTTGATAAAACCATCTTCAAAAATAGATGTATATTCACTATAGACTGCATAAAATAGGCTTAAATTGTGACTTGTGAAATTCAGATTATTTTAAGAAAAATATTCCTGAAATTGAGGACTATAGTGCAGTGAGATGGAATTTAAGATGACTGTGGGCTCCCTTTTCTGATAGCTATGTGAATGCATGTGGAGATGCGGAGATGGGAAAGAAAATAACTCAAGGGTCTTTTCAACTCTTTGGGCATCTTATGTTATAACAGTGAATAGCATGTAACTAAGAAACTACTAAAAATGAGAAAATGATTTTTGAAAAAATAACTTGAAAAAATAAAATGAAATAATTTTTCATTTTAAAACATAAATACAATAGTTCGTGTTATTCAGTATTGTAAACTGTCAGGTATAGAGCCGTCATCGTGTATATTACTTTATTATTATTTTTCTTTGAGTAACACTCCTGTGTCAGTCCCCTACTAGAGAACCTTCACAAAAATGTGTTGACAAAAAATGATTTAAAAAAAAAGTAGTGATCTTTGATCAAGATGCTCTCATTGAATATCTTCAAATAAATAGAATTTCTTCTGTAAGGAAAGCATAAAAATGGCTTCAATAAATTTCTTTTATATTTACACATCCACTAGTAACTGATATCCACTAAAAATCAATATTGTATACATAGTAGTATTTTTTTAATCACAGAGGCTTAATTGAAACAGTGACTAGTTATGAGAATGGAATCTACCATTTTATAATTTTCTGTTAAAATTCTAGTTTTTAATTTGAATAATGACAATTTACAATTGGAATGAAAGTTCATGTAACAGAAATCATGTTAACAGAAATTCAGTGTTTTACTGTTGAGAATTAAAATGATAAATAAAATCATAGTCTATGTTTGTGCCACCTTCAAACTGAAAATGCATAATTCATCTGGTAACAGGTAGCTACAATATTTTAACTTATTGTTAAGTCCCAGCTTGCACACAAGCTTTGCACAACCAGAAAACTGGCCAGATGTCCTTCCCCTACATGAGTATAGTTTTCTAAAACTCTTCTATCACTCAGGACCCACCACTAGCAACTCTATCTTTCTTCAAACATTCATGGCTAAAGGAATACAAGAAGTGGTAGTGGCAAATTATCTTAGCCTGTGTAGTGCTCATGACTAAAGGCAAACACAGGAAATGTAGATTCAGTTGTTGGAAATGTTGGGGCAGGATCTCAAACAGCTTTTGTTATAATCACTCATGTAAAGCACTTGGGTAAAAAAAGAAAAAGAAACCCACAATCTGTGTCTTTTCTTTCCACTAATGAGAGGACGGTCAATTTGGGAACCACCTTCCCCTCAGTAAAACACTAACAAAGTAATTCAATTGTGGTTACACATAGAGATTATGCTGAAATAGGTACAGCAAACAGATTTGTAGTATGAGATTGGACAGAGCTACATTATCTCCTTCCAAAAATAATGATTGAAAGAATAATGAAGATACAGATAAAATAGGTGTACCATGTGTCAGCAAACCAGACCATAGAATATCTTTCATTTAAAGAAGGTCAAGAGACATAAACAAATCCTTTACATACACATGCACAAATAGGAATGGGTTCAAAAATATTCCTCAGGAAAAAGAACATAAATATTAATATAAAACGAGAAATTACATCCCTAATTTTTAAAATAGAAGATATAACAGAAAGTCCAGATCGGACTTTAAAATTTGCATTTTAGGCAGTGAAGAATTGAACTGACACTACCAATTGGTAAAAGATTTAGATGTAAAACCTGAGAAGATTTTTAAGAACACAAAGGACAAATTAATGAAAAACATGTACAAAAAGCATACCATGGATATACATAAATATTATAGGTGTAAATATTAGAATCTAATCTATAATACTTTATGTTTCTGGAATATAGAACTCAAAAATCCACAGCAGAAACAATTTCTATTCTGGGAGAAAGGAAGACAAACTTCTACATCTCAAATACAATTCAATGTGTTTCACACACACAAAATAATATTCTCTCAGAAGAAGCAGGTTAAAAAAATGGAAATAATTCAAAAATGGCTTTATTTTCTTGGCAAACTATATACTAAGAAGTTAAGAAAAGTCTAAAGAGTTTCAAGGGAAACTTTTGTAAAACTCTAGTTATAAAGACAGATAAATTCAGTTTGAAAAATGAAGAAAATATGTGTAGATGTCCAAGTGCTCTGAAAAAAATATACTCAATTACTTTTGCTAAGATTTTTAAAGATCCAATCCCCAAAATAAATTAATCATTTAGAAACTAGAAGGCTATAATGTAAAAGAAGTAGTGATAAGCTTGGTTGTGGTAGCGAAGCGGGTCAGGGAAGGGCTGCGAGGAGAAGGGCGGGTCCCTTGCGAGGGCTCTACCCCTGGGCCTGTGCACACGGACTTAGGTGAGGACAGGGACTCCTGCCTTCACGCGCAAATGTTGCATTTCCCAAGATCACTCTGGCCTACCACACCCCCATCCTGCACCTATAAAAACCACACAAGCAGCTGGACGCTGAGAGGGACACACCAGCGGACGAAGACACAAGTAACTGAACGTGTAGAGGAACGCACTAGCCTAAGAGCACACCGACGGCACCAGCTGAGCCCAGCAAGCCATCCACCAGAGCAACCACATGAAGTTTGGTGGGGTTGGTCAGAGGAGAGTCTGGCTGCTGAGTGGCCCAACTCCAGGGGATATCTTTCCACTCCCCTTCTGGCTCCCCATCCATTTGCTAAGAGCTACTTCCACCATTCAAGAAAAAACTTTGCACTCATTCTCCAAGCCCACGTGTCATCCAATTCTTCAGGTACACCAAGGCAAGAACCCTGGGATAGGGAAAGCCCTTTGTCCTTGCGATAAGGCAGAGGGTCTAGTTGAGCTGGTTAACACAAGCCACCTACAGATGGCAAAACTAAAAGATCACATGGTAACACAAGCCTGCTGGGGCTTCAGGAGCTGTAAACATTCTCCCCTAGATGCCACCCGGGTGTCAGAGCCCCACAACCTGCCCGTCTGTAGGGTCCCCCCTAGAGGTTTGAGCAGCAGGGCACTGAAGAAGCAAGCCACTCCCCCTGTCTCACGCCCTGTGAGAGGGACAAGGGCACTTTCCCTGTTTCAGTTGTATCTATAGAATAATATGTGTGATACTATCAGCAGTGATCCTGACACTTCTAGAAATCTAGGTTATGGCTAATCAGAACAGCACTGACTTAAATATATTTTATATACACACAAGTACCCTGCAAAGGTGATATTGCTGTGTTATTTTACATAGTTTAATCATTTACATATCTCAATATAGATGAAAGGGTTAATCTAGGTCAAAGGTCAGTTATTGACAGGGCCCAATTCTCCAGAATACAGACTCAGACTCTTAGCTGAGAGTCATAAATATAACGGGCTCTAAATGGCTCTCCCCACATCATACTTCAATGCTACTGAAAAGAATATGCAAATTTAAAATCACTTCTACAGGTGTTTTTGGAGATTTTATGGTGTTGGGGTGATCAGACCCAGCACCAGGTCATGGGAGTGACAAAGTCCAGTGGAGTCAAATGACTGAGAAAAAGAAAAAGGTGGGACACCAGGGGCCATCACTAGTGTACGGAGGCTGTGAAGGTCCCGAGCTCTGGGGGCCCACACTATTTATTGGTAATCCAACAAAGAAACAGGTGGTGAGAATGTGGAGGTCAAAAGGGCAGGTTGCTTAAGCACAGGATTTACAGCTGTGATGGTTTAGTATTTATATGGAACATGTTCTGCTACTTGAGATAATGGAAATAAGAGCCTAGGAGGGCTAGAAGCAAGGAGCCAGCAAATCTAGACACATTCCCGAGGACATTATGCAAGCCCTGCCTCAGTTTCCATCCCAACACTCAGCTTTTTCCCAACACGCCCCCCACCTTCTTTTTGTAAAAGAGAAGGTATCATTATTACTATCATTATTACTATCATTACTAGCTATCATTAGCAAGGCGATTGCAGCCTGTGCAGCCCTTAATTGCCGGTTGGTGATCCAGCTTCATTTGTCTTAGCCCTTATTCAAACAGGAGTAGCTCTGGTTTGAATGCTTCCCATATACCCTTTTACAAGAGAACCCTTAATCCTAGGGGTTGCAGAAGGATGAAGGTCCATATTCTGTAACTTCATGCGGAATAGGGGCGATGATATTCCTGCCTAACTATTAGGGTCTCTTTATTCAGGGTAGAGAGGAGCTGAGTCAGAAAGCACTGGTCTGTTAAGCATCATGACTCCAGTCGGTCCTCTTTCCATCTTTGCACTCAGATTCAACTGGCTCATGGCTCGTACTGGGGGAACCCGGTCCATGGTTGGGATCCATGAGTCCCTCCAGTCTCCCGTTCCATGGTCGATAGACATCTTGAGGGCATCCACACAGTTTGTTCATCTCCTGCAAAAACAAAAGCATACCCTCACACCCCCATGTTAGTAAATCTACTGAAACAGAAGCAAAAACTTTTGTGGTTGTAGCTGAGAGGTCACTGATAATGAGAAACAGGCCTTTTCTGATTAACGGAAGGCACAGAGAAAGCAAATCAAGGCTTTTCAAACCTTCACTTCATCTTGTACAGGTGTGTCCACTAGATGCTGTGGCTCATGATCTTCAGATGTTTGGTGAGCACCCACACAGGCACCTGATTGTCACCTGAAGAGACACAAGCAAATCCTCTTCCCGATAAAATTATCTTTAGGCAGGGATCGGAGGAAGTAGACTCAGAGGTAAGGAGAATTTTGGGGCTTAATGGCTTCCTGATGTTTGATAGGTGTTCCCTCGGAAGTTAGGAATTCCCTTTCTCTCCATATTGCTGCGTGGGCATGGAGGACTAGGTAAGCATACTTAGAGTCTGTATATATATTTACCCTTTTTCCTTCTCCTAATTCTAGTGTATAATGGCCCCTGCTTTTGCTAGGATGTCTCTCCCTAACCAAGGAGTGGGGCTTTCAGGCATAATTAGGAAGGCATGTGAAAAGAGTAAAGTTCCCCAGTCACAACTTAGTGGCTGGGAGAAGTATCTAGTGACTGCCTGTCCCAGGAACCCTCAGATAGTGACAGATCTGGAGGACAGTTATCTGGGACAGGAGAGTAAGACTGAGAAGCCCGTGCCAGTGTCCAGGAGACAGTTAACCTCCTGGCCTCAATGGTCAAGCATACCTGGGGCTCTGGGAGGGTGACGGCATGGGCTGGTGCTTGCCCTGGGCACCCTCAGTCCTGCTGCTGGATCATCTGGTTAGTGGTTTCTGACTTAGAGGACCTTCATCCCCTGGGGCAGTGGCCCTTCCAGTGATTCCCTCGACATAAAGGGCATGGACGAGGGGGCGGCTTATTTCTATTCAGAAAATCTTTTTTAAAGTGTCCTTGCAGACTGCACTGGAAGCTAAGCCCTATTAGGTATTCGATTTTCCCAGCCTTTCCCTTTTCCAGAGCCTCCCAAATCCACTTGCCTGAGGGTCATGACTAAAGCAGTGGCTTTTTTTCCCCGTTTGTCCTGTTTCACCTGTTCCTCCTGATATCTATTATAAAAAAACCGAGGTTGCCAAGTTCAATAGGGTTTCTAAGTTTTGCTCCAGGCCTAAGGCAGATTTTTGAAGCTTTTTCTAATGTCTGCAGCTGACCCAGTGATAAACTTTAAGATTAGTTAGCCTTCAATAGTGACAGAGGTATGTTTCCTCAATGCCTCCCTTTGTCTCTCCAGAAAGACAGTAGGATTTTCTTCCTTTCCTGTGTTATAGTGGACATCATTGAATAATTTATAGGCTTCTTTCTAATTTTCCTTAGTCCTTCTAGCACGCAAGTTAGCAAATGTCTGCGGCACCAATCTCCCTGTTCTGATTCTGCATCCCTGTGAAGGGTCTACCCTGGGAATTGCCTGCTGGCCTGTGGAGAATTGTTCTCTTTCCTCTGTTGTCATCCTATCATTGACCTGACTGAGATACCAGAGATCGCCGAACTCTTGGGCTGCAGTTATGGTGGCAATTCTTTCATTTGGAGTGTCTGATCTAGCAGTAACATTTTATGTATCCATGTCAGATCAAAAGATTGTCCTAACCCTTGTAAAACATCAGTGTAGCCATCAGGGTTATCTGAGAATTTACCTAGGTCTATTTTAATTTGCTTCAAGTCTGAGAGGGAAAAAGGTACATACACTCTGACAGGGCCGAATTCTCCAGAATACATCTTAGGGGCGTTTTTGCCTTGAGGGGAATGTTTCCAATCTGAAAAGAATAACATAGGGATGCCAGCACCCCTAATCATTTTCTGATGAGCATTAGTCCTAGAGCGTCCTCGAGGGTCCTAATGCTTATTCCCTTCCAGGGTGCATAACCACCCATGGACCTCTGCTTATCAGATTAGTTACGCTTACCAGTGTAGCAGTCCTGCACCCGTTTTCCTGCATTTCTGGACCACAAAGAAAGGGGTCTGGGCTGCTGGATTCTAGTGGTCCTTTACCAGCGTGTCTGACATTGCCTTTGCGTTCAGGGGTGAGTTCTGGAGCTGGGCTGGGTTCCTAAGTATTTCATAACAACCCAGCTGCACTATCAAGATGCATTCCCATAAACAGTTCTTAGGCAAATATGTTTCAGAGAGGGTGTAGGTAACATTTGAGTCAGGATTGAGATACAGCTTTTGGATTCTGTAAGTACTTTAAGGCTTAGGCGGAGTGCAAACAGCTCGCACGTTTGAGCAGACCAATTATTAAGCAATTTTTCTAACTCTGCTTCTACAAGTCTCTCTATCAATTACTGAATACCCATTGTGTTTTTCCCCTCAATCACCTGGGAGGAACCATCTGTCCTGTCCTGAAGGGAGTTCCTCCTGGGTAAGGTGGACATTTGTATGGTAATTAGATTTAAATCCCTCATTAGGAAACCTGCTGGGTTAAGGGAATTTTCAGTGGTTAATGTTAAATCACCTTTCCTAACAGAATAGCCTCATACTTTGAGTTAGTAAGCTAACTTTTTGCTTTTTCACTTAGCATAGGTCTGAATTAGTGAGGTGTGCTCACAATGAGGTTTCTTCTAAAAGTTATTTTTCTACTTTTTTCTGTTAGCAAAGTAGTTGCTGCTACCGATGAATGCATTTGGGCCATCCGCAGGTTACGGGGTTAAGCATTTTTGATAGGAAGGCTACTGGTTGTCAGTGGTCTCAGTGCTTTCGGGCTACGCCCTTGTTTACACTAACAAGGTAGTATTGGAGTATTTATAGGGTCATGGAGAAGAACTTCAATGATCAATTATAGGTTTTAAATTTACCCTGGCTTTTAAAGGAATAGGGTACACTTTTTTCTTCAACTGCTTGTATATCTTTCTCCTTTGTAGGTGGATTTTGGAAACATAGCAGAAGGACATTTGCTGTCCTCCCTGTTGGATTATAGTTAGGGGAAATTGCCATGTTTCAAAGTCTTCTTTGGCTCTAGCCTTTTGAATAGAATTTTATATAGCACCACCAATTGCTCCAGGTTTTAATGTTGCAACTACAGGAGCAGTATGTTTTGTAGCTAATTCATCTTCTCGCCCATTAAGGGGAGAGAGAGGAGGTGGCCTTTCACTTAATTCAGCAGGTGAAGCCTACAGGCTAGTTAAAACATACTTTGTTTCCCTTTCTTCTAATTTCCTCTGTTTCCTGTTCCTCACATTCAGAATCTGAAGTTAGTTTTTTTACACTCGTCCTCTTACTCATCTGACTCTGCCTCATCATCTGTTCGAAATTGCTCAAGAGCTGCTTTTATTAGCGCCCACATTGACCAAACCCAGACTGGAATTTTTGCTCCATCTTTATATGCTTTTTAAAAAAATGTCTGCCAATTCTCTCCCATTCATCCAACTCCATAGTCCCTTGTTCCAGGAACCATGGACAAAACTGCTTTACTGCACTAAAGAGTGATAAATTTTGAGTACTTTCACTTCCCCATTTCGTAATAAATGCCTTAAATTTAAGTAAGCAGAATGTCTGCTTTCACTTTGTCCCATTGTTACCCTGGTTCTTTCAGTGCTTAGCTTTCCTGCTGAGCTGCTTTTAGGAGTGCAGATATTTCCGAGATTTGTGTTTCAGTTTTTTTGGGTATATACCCAGGAGTGGTGTGGCACGACAATATGGTTCCTTTTTCTCCAAGTTTGTCTATTTTAGGTACCTCATATAAGAGAAATTATGTCATATTTTTCCTCTATGTGACTGACTTATTTGATGATGCATCCTCTGCTTTCACATGCTCTAGTGTTCCTTCACTGGGGTCTTTGTCGCCCCACATTGGGCAGCCAGGAATGTTGGGGGATAAGACCCAACACCAGGTCGTGGGGGTGACAAAGTCGGACAGAGTCAAAGGATTGAGAAAAAGTGAGAAAAAAGGTGAGACATTAGGGGGCCATCACTATTGTACAGAGGCTGCGAAGGACCTGAGCTCTGGGAGCCCAGGCTTTATTGGTAATCCAACAAAGAAACAGGTGGTGAGAATGTGGAGGTCAAAAGGGCAGGTTGCATTAAGCACATGATTTACAGCTGTGATGGTTTAGCATTTATATGGAACATGTTTTGCTACTTGAGGTAATGGAAATAGGAGCCTAGGAGGGCTAGAAGCAAGGAGCCAGCAAGTCTAGACATATTCCCGAGGACATTAGGCAAGACATGCCTCAGTTTCCCTCCCAACACTCAACTTTTTCCAACATATGGGAATATGCCTGTTTTATTTATAATTATAAATATGAAAACATGATACAAAAATATAGGCCATGTGATTTCATTTATGCATAAATGTATCTAGAAAAATCTTTGCAAAGGAATATGCCAAAAGATTATTAGCCTTTAGATGATTTTCTTTCTGTGCTTTCCAAAATTTTCTGTACATGATCATGAAATATTTTTGTAATCAAAGGATAACTAACAATTATTTCCTATTTATAAATGTGTTTATTATGCTGAATTGTATGCTCAAGAATCTTATATGAATTATAAAAATTACTTCCAAACTTATATTTATTAAGATTTTTTAAATCTTTATCTTCCAATCTAAATCAAATCCCAAATCTCATTAACAGGCTTTTTATATTATTTATTTAAAAAATGGATTTCCTCATTCAAATTTTCTAGAATAGCATGTGTTATAATTGAGGAAAGAATATACAGCTTTGTATTTTTCATTAAGATCACTTACATACAATATGTATATTTTAAGTGTACTCTTTCGTAAGTTTTAACAAATGTCTAAACCTATAAAACAGTCAACAAATCATGAAATAGAACATTTCTAACATCCCAGAAACTTCTTTGTGCCCCTTCCAGGTAATTTGAAAGTCAGTTTGACATTTTCTTTAATAAACACAAATGTAACATTTAAAGTATTGGATATAAACAATAAAAAAATTGCAATTATTATTCAGTGAGTATATCCATATTACATTACTCCAAGCTCCAAAACACCAGTGTACCTTTGGTTTTTGCTCAATGCCATCTCTCAGGGACCTTAGCACAGTGTCTGGCACATAGTCGGAGCCAGTAGTATACTTACTGAATAACATGAAAATGTATATTATACAACAGACACTATATTATCTTTAATAAATAGTTTTATTATGTTATCACAGAAATACATGCTGTTAATAAGTGTTGGAAAATAATATAAAAGTTATAAAGGACAAAAATACAGAACTTATATCATCTTCAAATGATCTCTCCCAGGGTATTCAATATTATTAGTGTGGTGTGTTCTTTTCATTTTTATCTTTCCTCTTGTAAACATAGAACACATACTTCAAAATCAAATCAAGCAATAATGTTTATTGACAGTCTATTATAGATCAGGGCTTTATTCTAAAATTTGAGGAAAGAGAAAAAAACAACATATGTAAAACTCCATACTCCCATAAAGTTTATATTTTAGTAGAAAGACACAATGATAAACAAAACATATGAATTACACAGGATGTTAGAAAATGATGAGTGTCTAGGGATTATAGAGGAAAATTACTCACGCAAGAAGGATAGGCATGGCAGGAGAGGGGGAGAGAGGTATGGCTGCTTTAAACACAAGTAGGGCCTTTTGACATGATAACTTGTGAGCAAAGATGTGAAGGAAGTCAGGAGTGAAGTGTTCAAGATATTTGAAAAAGAATAATCCAGAGAACAATAAGCAACTATGTACATAGAATCAGTTTGATCATTTTGGTTCTTGCTTTTAACTTTGTTAGGCAAGTCCAGAATAGCATTTAGTTAAGAGTTAATTTTCCTCACTACTGAGGGATGACATTAGTTGATGCCCGATGAATTAGGAGGTTTTCTATTCTTCCTGTTGGGAAAGGCACTATTCCCAAACCTGTAGAGCTGGTCTGCCTAATTCTTTCGGGTTGCTCTTTTTCTGGTTTCAGAGAGTTTCTTCATATCCATGCCCTGATTAGTATTCAACTGGACTCTAAGATTACTCTGTGAAGTTCTCTAGAATTCTCTTTCATTACAGCTATCTCTTCTTTGCATCTCTACTCTACAAACACCAGCCATGTCTCAGCTCCATCTCCTTCATTCAGGGAGACTTCCAAATTGTGTCCGGATTTCCCCTCCATGTGCCAAAGTCTGGAAATTTTCTACTGACAGTAAACTGGGCTATGCTTATGGCTTAGCTCATTTGTTCTTTTCTCAAGAATCACTGTTCATCATTATTTGTTGTATAATGTCTTGCTTATCACTACCTGACATCTAGTTTATTTATTAAAATATTTATGGATCCCTTGTTTGTCTCTTCTCACAAAGATATAAAATCTATGATGAAAGAGGTTTTTTAAATTATTATCTAACTATATATTTCTTTTTCTAGAATAGTTTTTGGCACACAAAAATACTTAAACCATTTGTTGAGAGAGGAGTGAATAAATAAATATTTATCAAAGTATCTATTTTCTGTGTGGTCTGGTCTTTCCATTGTAGAAAAATTGAAAGAGTTGAAAACAGTTTGCAATATTTTATCTTCTACAATTATCTTAGCAAATTGAATTTACCATTAAATAATTTAGTGAAATATGTATATAATTATTTCATATGTAATTTGAGATGGGTTCTTAAAATTGGATTAAATTGCAGGAGATCAGAAAAAAAATAATTTTCTTGAGTGATTAAAACTTTGTAAAGCAAAACTTTGAAGAAGAAATAGAAACATGCCCAGTGGGGCACACTGATAATGACATGAAAAGAAGAAAAGTAGTAGAGTTTTTCAATGAATTATCAGCACATGAAATAACAGCTTAAATGAAAATGCAAATAGACTTAACATGAGAACTAGCCTCTTAATATGTTTTTAAGTGCATCACACTTTATTGTTAACTGTAGGTACTTTGTTTCATGGTAGAGATTTAATTTCATTAAACTGTAAGTTGATGGCCCACTGAACCCATTTCCCTCTCCTCCCATCCCCTGGCAACACCATTCCTTTTTCTCCTTCTATAAGTTTGGCTAGTTTAGATACCTCATATAAGTGAAATTATGCCATATTTTTCCCTCTGTGACTGACTTATCTTACTTAGCATAATGTCTTCAAGATCCATCCATGTTGTCACAAATAAAAAACATTTTCTTTTTTTAAGACTGAATGATACTCAGTCTTAAAATGTGTATACATACCATATTTTCTTTACCCATTTGTCTGCTTATGGATTGTTTGTTTCTGTATCTTGGCTATTTTGAATAGTGCTCCAATGAATATGGTAGTGTTGTGGGAAGTCAGGGACCCTGAATGAAGGGACTGGCTGAAGCCATGGCAGAAGAACATAAATTGTGAAGATTTCATGGACATTTATTAGTTCCCCAAATTAATACTTTAATAATTTCTTATGCCTGTTTTTACTGCAATTTCTGAACATAAATTGAGAAGATTTCATGGACACTTATCACTTCCCCAATCAATATTCTTGTGATTTCCTATGCCTGTCTTTACTTTAATCTCTTAATCCTGTCATCTTCATAAGCTGAGGGTGTATGTCACCTCAGAACCCCATGATGATTACGTTAACTGCACAAATTGTTTAAACAATATGAAATCTGGGCACCTTGAAAAAAGAACAGGATAACAGCAATGTTCAGGGAACAAGGGAGATAATCATTAGGTCTGACTGCCTAAGAGCCAGGTGGAACAGAGCCATATTTCTCTTCTTTCAAAAGCAAAAGGGAGAAATATCACTGAATTCTTTTTCTCAGCAAGGAACATCCCTGAGAAAGAGAATGTGTTCCTAGGGGGAAGCCTCTAAAATGGCCGCTCTGGGGACGTCTGTCTTTTATGGTTGCAGATAAGGGATGAAATAAGCCCTGGTCTCCCGTAGCACTCCCAGGCCTATTAGGACGAGGAAATTCCCACCTAATTTTAGTCAGACCGGTTGTCTGCTCTCAAACCCTGTCTCCTGATAAGATGTTATCAATGACAATGTGTGCCCGAAACTTCATTAGCAATTTTAATTTTGCCCCGGTCCTGTGATCTCGCCCTGCCTCCATTTGCCTTGTATTATTTTATTACCATGTGAAGCATGGGATCACTGTGACCCACAGCCTATTTGTACACTCCCTCCCCTTTTGAAAATCACTAATAAAAACTTGCTGGTTTTGTGGCTTGGGGGACGTCATGGAACCTGCCGACATGTGATGTCTCCCCCGGACACCCAGCTTTAAAAATTTCTCTCTTTTTACTCTTTCCCTTTATTTCTCAGACCGGCTGACACTTAGGGAAAATAGAAAAGGACTCATGTTGAATTACTGGGGGTGGGTCCCTCTGATATGGGAGTGCAGATATCTCTTTGAGATTCACATTTCAATTTTTTTGGATATGTACCCAGAAATGGTGTGGCATGACAATATGGTGATTCCATTATTAATTTTTGAGGAAACTTCCCAGGGATTGAACCATTTTACATTTCCGCCAAGAGTGTACAAGCATTTCATTTTGCCCAAATTCTCACCAAGAGTTGTCGTTTAAAAAATAATAGCTCTCCTAACAGGCAGGAGGTGATATCTCAATGTAGTTTTCTTTGCATGTCCCTGATGATTGGTGATGTTGAGTACCTTTTCACGTAGTTGTTGGTCATTCGAATATCTTCTTTGAAAACAGGTCTTTTCAAGTCTTTTGTCCATTTTAAAGAAAGTTATTTCTTTGTTTGATTTGCTATTAAATTGTAGGAGTTCCTTATGTATTTTGTAAATTAACTCCATATCAGATAAATAATTGGCAAATATTTTCTTCTATTCTGTGGGTTGCCTTCTCATTCTGTTGAACTTTTTCTTTGCTGTGTAGAAACTTCTTAGATTGATATAGTCCTGCTTGTCCATTTTTATTTTGTTGCTGGTGATTTTGATGTCATATCCATGAAACCATTAGTAAGACCAATATAATGAAAACGTATCATATCACCTATGCCCCCTCCTAGGAATTTTACAGTTTAAATTCTTACATTTGTTGTTAATCCACTTTAAGTTAATTTTTGTATATAATGTAAGACAGGGCTTCAATTTTGTGAATTTTAATGTGGATATCTAGTTTTTCCATGACCGTTTATTGAAGAAACTGTATTTTCCCTATTGTCTATTCTTGGTGCCCTTGTTGAAGTTGACCATATAATACCTGGTTTTATTTCTCTGCTATTATGTTCCACTGCTTTTATTCTATATCCCTGCTTTTATTTCAGTACCACACTGTTTTAATTACTGTAGCTTTGTAATATATTGTGAAATCAGGAAATGTGATGTCTGTAGCTTTGTTCTTTTCCCTCATGATCATTTTGTGATTCTGGTTCTCTTGTTGCTCCATATGAATTTTAGAATTCTTTCTTTTTTTTTTTTCCTCTCTCTCTCCTTTTTTTTTTTTTTTTTTTTCTTTTCTCAGCATCTGTCTCTGTGGCCTGGACTGGAATACAGTGGCACCATCTCAGCTCACTGCAACGTCCACCTCCCAGGCTGAAGCAATTTTCCTGTCTCAGCTTCCTAAATAGTTGGGATTATAGGCACACTCCATCATACCCAGCTGTTTTGTATTTTTAGTAGAGACAGAGGTTTCACCATGTTGGCCAGACTGGTCTTGAACTCCTGACCTCAAGTGATCTGCCTGTCTCGGCCCCCTAAAGTGCTGGGATTACAGGCATGAGGCACCACACCCAGCCTAGAATTTTTTTTTCTATATCTGTAAGAAATGCCATTGGGATTTTGTTGGGAACAACCTTCAATCTGCAGATCACTTTCAGTGGTATGGACATTTTTAAACAAGATTAAATTCTCCAATCAGTAAACCCTGGAAGACTTTTCACTCATTTGTGTGTGTTTGTAATTTCTTCCATCAATGTATTGTAGTTTTTAGTGCATAAGACTTTCACCTCCTTGGTTAAGTTTATTAATATTTTGTTATTTTTCATGCTATTGCAAAAGGAATTCTTAAATTCTGTTTCAGGTAGTTCATTGTTAGTATATAGAAACACGACTGACTTTTGTATGTTGATTTTGTATCTTGCAACTTTACTGAATTTAGCAGTTCTTGCAGTTTGTGTGTGTGTGTCTGTGTGTCTTGGTGTGGGTGTGGGTGTAGTCTTTAGGGTTTCTTATGTATGTTATTATGTCATCTATAATCATATATCTTTCTATGTATACAATCATGTCATCTTTCCTATGTATGCAATCTTCTCATTCTTATGTATACAATCATATCATTAATAATTTTATTTCTTTCTAATTTGAATTCAGATGCCTTTTATTTCTTTTTTCTTTGTTCCAAATTGCTCTGACTAGGACTTCCACTACTATGATGAATATAATTGGTGAGAGACAGCATCCTTGTCTTGTTTCTTATCTTAAAGAAAAGCTTTTGACTTTTCACCATTGAGTATAACATTAGCTGTGAGATTTTCAAAAGTGGACTTCTTAATGTTCAGGTACGTTCCTTTCAGAGTCTAATTTCTTTAACATGAAAGGGTGTTAAATTATGTCAAGTGTTTTCCTGCCTCTATTGAGATGATGATATGTTTATCCTTCATTCTATTAATGTGATGTATCACATTTATTGATTTGCATAAGCTGAACCATCCTTGCATCCCAGGCATAAATCTCACTTGATTGTGATATGATATTTTTAAAGTGTAGTTGAATTTGATGTAGAAGTATTTTAAAGACTTTGGCACCCATGTTCATCAGAAATATTGAACTGTAATTTTATTTTTTTATAAATGAACTTGTTTGGCTTTGGTATCAGGGTAACATTGCCCTAATAAAAGTGAATTTTTAAAGTGCTCCCACCACTTTAATTTTTTGAATGAGTTTGAAGATAATTCTTTTTAATTATTCTTCAAATATTGGGGAAATTCAGCAGTGAGGCCACAGGTCCTGGGCTTTTCTTTGTTGTAATTTTGTTAATTACTAATTCAATCTCCTTACTTCTTATTGGTCTGTTCGGATTTTCTATTTCTTCATAGCTTTGTTTAAGTAAATTGTAGGTAGCTATGAGTTTATCCATTTCATTTAGGTTGCCAAATTTGTTGGCATATATTTGTTCTTAGCAATCTCTATGATTTTTTTTTTTTATTTCTTTGGCATCAGGTGTAATGTCTCCTCTTTTATTTCTGATTTTATTTGAGTCTTCTCTCTTTTTTTCTTAGCTTAGCTAAAGATTTGTTAATTTAATCTTTTTCAAAAATTAGCCTTCACTTTTGTTGATTTTTTTATTTTGTTTTTATAGTCTCTATTTCATTTGCTTCTACTCTTACCTTTATTATTTCCATTCTTCCACTAATGTTGAGTATAATTTGTTCTTTGTTTTCTATTTCCTTGATGTCTAGAGCTAGTTTGTTTATTTTATTTCTTCTTTTTTAATGTAAATATTAATAAACTTCCCTCTTACAACTGGTTTTGCTGTATCATAAGTTTTAGCATGTCATGTTTTTATTTTCATTTCTCTCAATATATTATTTGATTTCTATTTTGATTTATTCATCAATTCACTGGTTGCTCTGGAGCAGTGTTTTATTTTGTTGTGTAGTTTTTTTATTCCTTTTTTTCCTCTCTTTCCTTTGTATTTCATTATTTTTTGTAGAGACATTTCTTTGATTTTTTTTTCTCTTTTTGACTTTTATGTCTTCTATTTTGCTGTTGTTGTTTTATTACTGTGAGACTTACAAAAAAAAATCCCTTGGTTATAATAGTCTATCTTAAACTGATAATAATTTCAATCACATACAAATCCTTACATTTTTATATTTCCTCTCCCCACACTTCATGTTATCAATGTCACAATTTAAATCTATTTATATTATGCATACATTAACACTTTTTGTAGTTATAGTTATTGTTAATGTCTTTTTTACCTTTACACTAAAATTAATAGTGGCATGCATACCATCATTACAGATGTACAGAATTCTCTACTTTAAATTTCTTTATTGAGTTTTATGCTTTTATACATGTTTATTTGTCATTTAGGGTCCTTTCCTTTCAAGTCAAAAAATTCACTATCATTTCTTATAATGCAGGTCTGATCGTGACCAACTCTTTTAGCTTCCATTTGCCAGGAATGATTTTTACTTCTCTTTCATTTTTAAAAGATAATTTTTCCAGTTACAGAATTCTGGGTTAGCAATTTTTTTTTTCTTTCAGTTTCCTAAATGTTTTCCTGTTCCATTACATACTGTAAGGTTTTTCCTTGAGAAATCCCTGATAGTCTTATGGTGGAGTCTCTTGCACCTGACAAAGTGTTTTTATCTTGCTCTTTAAAAATTTTCTCTTAGACTCTGACTTTTGACAATTTAGTTATCTTATGACCCAGTATAGATTTCATTAATTTATCTTATTTGAATTTTGGAGGCTTATGAATCTGAATGTCCCTTTTCCAGAATTATGGAGATGTCAGTCATATATCTGGAAATAAGCTGTTTGTCCTTTTTTCTTTCTCTTCTCCTTCTTAGACTTCCATAATGAATATATTGGTTCACTTGATGATGTGCCATAAGTCCCATAGGCTTTCTTCACTCAATTTGTTCCACTGACTGGATAATTTTGAATAACCTATCTTTGATTTTGCTGACTTTTTTATTTTTCTTCATTGAGTCTGCTCTTGAAGGCATCTATTGGACTTTGCAGTTCTGGTATTGTATTTTCAGCTTCAGAATTTCTATTGGTTCTTTTTTGTGGTTCCTATATCTTTGCTGATATTCTAATTTTTCCTTTATATATTTTTCCTGGTTTTTGTTCAGTTGTCTGTCTTCTTTAGCTCACTGGACATATTATCACAATTATTCTGATTTTTTTTTTCCAGGTAATTTGGATTTTTTCATTTCTTTAGGGTTAGTTACTACAGATTTATTTTGTTCATTTGGTAGCATTATATTTCCTTGTTTTTTCTTGTTTCTTGTAGCTTTACATGTCTCCTCATGTGAAGAAGCAGCCACCTCTCTGGTCTTTGCAGACTAGCTTTAGCAGGGAAAGACCTTCGCTAATTAGCCTTACTACAGATTCTGGGAATGCCTCAATTTTTTTTATACATGTGCATGTTACACTCATTTCCTTCTCTTGTGGAAAAAAAATATGAAAATTTTCACCTTCTACCCATCCCACAGAGCCATGCTGGTTATTGAGGGCCACTCTTGCATTTTCCCAAGGACTGTGCATTGGAATGCTGGGACCTCAGGTGCAAGCTCCACTATTTTCTTTCCACAGTGAAGTTAAAGTACCAGAATTGTTTTCTTTGTCCCAGTCCCACAGAGCTGTGCTGACTTTTCAGACCTGCACTATCTGCCAAGATTGGTGCTGTCTGCCAAGATTTGCACCTTCTCCTAGGAATTATGCCTTCTGCTTTATTCAGCACAGAGTGCCTGGTGCCATCCTGGTTTCTGGGGCCACACAGCTGTTGTGATCCACACAGACAACAATAATCTATGCTGGGTTTTGGGTGCTGCACCTTTTGCTGCAGGCCTTTTATCAGTTGTGATCTGTGTGGAAAGCTGCAATCTGCACAGAGCAGCTGCAATCCATGCCAGCTCTTGGGAGCCATTTGACTGTTGGAGGCCATGAGAATTGCTGGTGATCTTAATGATTGCTGAAAATCCTGCAGCTACTAGAAGCTGGGTAGATGCTGGGGACTTTGCCAACTCCTGGAGATGAAGAGGGTGCTGAGAGTCACCTGTTCCTCCTCTTCATCTTAGCTGCCCTTGGGCATTCCAACTATGACAAATTCCTCAGTATTCTGGGGTAGGCAAGACAAGAACAGGTCTCTCTGGAAGTGTCCCAAAAGGCTGATGACATTGGCTATACTCCTTGTGCTCTCCTTTCTTCAGAAAGGAAATGAAGAAACAACAGCATCTCTCTTGGTACTGAGCTATGCTGACTCAGGGGAGGAGACGTGACAGACAAAATCAAACTACTGCTCCTATTCATCTCAACATAGGGATTCTCTGTTCAGTGATTTCTGGGGCTGCTGCAGCTTCTTAATTGTATTCTGTGGTTCTCACAGAAGTGTTCTGGTCTGTATATAGTTGTTAAATTGGCATTCCTTGAGGGATGGGGGCAGGGGACAATAAGGACCTTTTATTCTGCCATCTTGCTGACATCACCCTAGCATCATATTTCTTAACTGTAGCAGTATGTCAGTCATTTTCACTAGAAACTAGAAGGCCTGGGGATGAGATTGTCTGTCTTGCTCATCACTATGTCCTCAGTACTCAGCATAGAGTAGGTGCTCAATAAATATTTGCTGAGAAGTTAATAAATCAATAGATATAGGTATCTTCTAGGATATAGAGATTATGTGTATGTTTTTGTTGTAGAGAGTGGAGTTGGGAATAAACACCTAGAAAGAAATATTTCAAGGTGAGCAAAAATGTTCTTTATGTATATGACAACAGGTGATGGGGAAGATGGTGGCATAGTGTGTATTAGAAAGTGCCTGTGCTTCAGTAGTTGTAAACAATATAAAACCATTCGCAGTCAAATGATTCAGAGGACCTAGTAAGAATTACCAAATGAATTTGTTTAATATACTACTTCTGTCCTAGAATCTTGTATATCACAGCTGCTTAATAAATATCTCTCTATGTAAATTCCTAATCCTTTACCTAATTTTACAAATAAAAGATGTGTGTGCATGCGCATCTGGAATTATGAACATAGACTGAGTGAATGTGCTTTGCAAAGGGAGGCTCAATCTAAAACCACCTTTAGCAGTATAAGATCTGCATCTTATCTTGGATGAGAACTGATCTTCAGCAATACATACCAGTGGATATGTCTCTGGACTTTCTAATCCTCTTTTTTATTATTATTTTGTTTTTGTTTTAAACATCTGAAAATTGCTTGTCTCTTCATTTCTAAACACCTAACATAAAAGTCAGTACTCCATATTGTTTCTTTAAAATACAATTATAAAAGCTTTTTCTTTTTTTTGAGACAAAGCCTCACTCTGTCACCAGGCTGCAGTGCAGTGGTGAGACCTCGGCTCACTGCAGCCTCCACCTACTGGGTTCAAGTGATTCCCATGCCTCAGCCTCTCGAGTAGCTGAGATTACAGGCACGTGCCACCACACCCAGCTAATTTTTGTATTTTTAGTAGAGACGAGGTTTCACCATGTTGGCCAGGATGGTCTCCATCTCCGGGCCTCATGATCAGCCCAGCTCAGTCTCCTAAAGTGTTGAGATTACAGGTGTGAGCCACCAAGCCTGGCCAAATCATATCTTATATACCATTCAATTTATTTCAGTGATATTTTCTTACTTGTACTATAGAAAGTTAATAGGTCTCATGCACTGTATCTAGAATACAAGTTGTACTGGTAGCATATTCCAACCTCTAAATGCCTTTCATGTCAGCATGAGAGATACCATCAGGCATTTGAAAACTCTGTCCTATTTATAAAGATACCATCAAAACTTACCTGATGTAGCTGGCTTATGAATCAATTATCTGATCTACACCAAGTGATGTATCTATTCTGAATTTAGAGTCATATTTGAAGTGAAACTACAAACAGATAAACTATTCAATAGCCTATCATGATTCTTATCTTCATGTTTATACCTGTCACATATAGGGGGAAAAAAGCAAAATCATACTGATTTTACTGAGAAGAGTTTTTTTTTTTTTTTTTAATCACACACACATTTTCCCTCTCTCTCTTTCTCTTTCTCTCTCTCTCTCTCTCTCTCTCATACATAAATACAGACACATACACACCCCTGGCTATCAAGTTACTTATGACATGAGGGATAATGAACACAAACATTAAAAAAAAATAAGAAATAAACTCAAGAGCACACAAGGAATTACTCTTGTAAAAGGGATAAAAATAACAAGGTTAATTCTCTTAACTTTATGTCTTAAATGGCTGAGTATTGTAGTAAAAAGAAATGTCATTTTTATTATAAAAGTTAGAAAACCACTGGATGTGCAGAGGAAATGGTTATATTTTATGTAAGATGTTGCTGAAAATAAGCCAAGCTTGCCAGAGACTTGTTTTGCTCTCTTTGTAGGCTATACTTCATGAGATATATTCTATTTCAGAATCTACTCTTCATTTGTAAATACTAATTATCTCAATTTTACTACTACATCTGGTAGTAATATTTCAGGGAAGTTTTACTCATGCTAATCAAACTAATAAGAAACTGATATGCTAGCATGGTGATGTATTAATACAGAGTGAGGAATGTAAGTAACTTTCAACTTCTTAGTGAATTATCTTCTTAGTAGTAACACCTATGTAAAAGACCAAATAAATATCTGAAGTTTGCTTTTCTGCATAGGATTATGATAAAAGAAAGTTAATGGGCTACTTCTTTTTTTTGGTTTGGAAAAACAGTGACTATTAACATACGGCCAAAAAATGTGAATTTAATGTGACATAAATCAAGGTTTTGAAATTATGTTCCCTATGCAGAATCTTCTGGGTGTTGGCTATGGAGAGATTGGAATTAACTTAAAATATAAAGTTCCGATCACCAACCTAGGTTTATTAAATTGAAATATATGGGTGCATTCTTGGATCAGTTTTAATATACTTTTAGCAATTCTTAGGTATATTCAAGTTCAACTTTTTGGTAAAGAAAGAATCAAGAGAAAAAGCTAGTATGATAAAACAAGAGATGTATTAAGAAGTGCTTAGGCATAGTGATAAAAGATTTCAAAGTTATGCTCAAGTTAATGAGTAGCCATTGGGCAGCAAACTGATGTGCTCACATTTGTGTCTTTAAAATATTATTCTTTCTGTAATCTAAAGAATGGCTATGTGAATAAAATAATGGAATTAGGAAAATCATTATTAAAAGGTGGTGGCAGTGATCTAGTCATAAGATGATAGTGGTTTGCATTAGTAATACTTAACAATATTAAAAGGAATAGTTAGCATTTGCTGAATAAGCATATGCCAAGAGAAGTGCTTTACAAGCACTTGGTATAGTAACAGATCATACCTCACCCATGAGTGAGGTATGAACTACTGCTATCCTATATGAACAAAACAGAAAACCTGAACCTCAGAGTAATTAGGTGCTTCATATAATTAGTAAACAGTAAAACAGGGATTCAATTCCACATCTCTGACTCAGCTGCTTATAGTGTTGCCTGTTGAGTTACTTTGACCTAAATAAATAAATAAATAAATAAATAAAGCAGCAAACTAGGAAGCTACATAGAAGGTGGAATTGTCAGGACTTATGATTGATTACATGACAAAAGAGATAGGGAGGACCAAGATGATGCCTAAATTCAAGGTGCATTATCATGCTTTTCACTGACATAAATGAATATAATATGAGGATTGGCTTAGGAAGGAAAGAAAATATATTCAGTTGGAGATATTGAGTTCAAGAGGCCTCTGTGGAACCTTCATGTGGCTACATCCAGTAGGCAGATGAATATAACATTACAGAGTTCAGGGTACAAATCTGAATAAGATAATAATTTAGGGAGACAGATGCACATAGAAGAAAGTCAAAGTCTCAGGATTGGGGATGACATCTGCAACATGGCAAAATAGGAGGTCCCAGGCTTTCCTCCCTCCCCCACAGAAAATTTAACTAGTAAGTATCTACAGGCAAGAATGTCTTTTTGAAAACCCACAGAATTAGGAATGAGCCTGAGACAACGTGTGGAACACAGAGCCAAATAAAAACTGCATTAGAAGGGTAAGAGGAACGACCTCATTTAGACCATGTCACTTGGCAAAGCAACAGAGTAGATTCTCTGCCCACTCTAGAGCAGGAAAAGAACACTGGAGGTAGACGTCCGACTTCTCTAGCATTCCAAGGTGCTTCCCAGAAAGCCTACTCTAGTCTCAACTCATGGGAAACCCTGGAATTAATAGCATGGCTGGACTATTCAGGGTGAGGTAGAAACAAATAAAACAGGCAGAACTAACGGCAACCAACTCGCAGATCTTGCTGGTTGTTCTGTGTAACACATGCACACACGCTTGTTACAATATTACAATAATATTACAGAGGCTACTAAATTGCATGTTGAAATTTTCTGTTGGTTTTCTCTTTGCCTTTTTAATTTTAATTTCTTAGTGTCTTCAGAGAATAGTAGCCTTATGTACTGCTGACTAGACTGGGATAAAACATATCTATGCCCATGACCTTGCTGTAGTTACTCCGTTTTTCCTTTTACTCTCAGAGTGACTCTGTTTGGAAAATATATATATATATGTGTGTGTGTGTGTGTATATATATGTGTGTGTATATATATATAAACATATATACATATATGTGTATATATATACACATATATGTACATATGTGTATATATATATACACATATATACATATATACATACACAGACATATATATACATATATACACATACACACACACACACATATATACCCATATTTGTAGTGACAGTCTCTCTTAATTATTTTCATTCTCTGCCTCTTAGTGCTCTTCAGGTTTCTCTGCTCTTCCTTCTTTTTCTTCTCATTATGGTTGAGACATTAATATGAAACATTACTATCCATTCCCAATACATTTTTATTAGTTGTAAACTGTCAGATTATAATTGTATATATTTTGTGCATACAACATGCTGTTATGAGAGATGTATACAAAGTGGAATTATTAAATCAAGCTAATTAACTTACCTAATACTATGAATACTTATTTTTGTGATAACAAACATTTGAAATTACTATCTTAGCAATTTTGAAATATACAATATATTGTTTTTAACTATACTCACCATGCTGTGCGTTAGATCTCAATCTTATTCCTTCTGTTTAAAGCTCTGTGTCCTTTGACCAACATCTTCCCCTCACCTGCCTACCACCCTTTGGGAAACAATGTTCTGCTCTGTATGTTTATGAGGTTGACTTTTTTTACATTTCACACATGGGTGAGATCATGTACTATTTGTTTTTCTATGCCTGGCTTATTTCACTTAACATAATGTCCTCCAGGTTCACGCATGTATTTACAAGTGACAAAATTTCTTTCTTTTAAAAGGCTGAATAGTATTCCATTGTTTTTATATAGCACATTTTCTTTATCCATTCAGAGCTGGGTAAGCTAATTCCAGAAATTGGTGAATAAAGCTTCAAGGAAATGAGAGTAGAGATATCTCTTTGACATACTGTCCTCAAAACATTTGAATATGCTTGCACATGCATGCCTGTGGACCAGGTAAAGCCTCTGCCCTACAGATGCCAGCACATGCAAGCATGTGCACTGTACCATCTCACCACCACCGGTGTGCACAAACACTGTCACACTGATATCCTGGTGTAGCTGGCACATGCAGGTAAGCATGGATCCTGCTGCCATGACTCCAACAAAAGGCTTTTACTAGCACTCCCCATCAAAGGGTTGTTGCCAGCGGACGGGGAATACCTTGACCCCTCCAGTGCAGCAGGTGCTTAATCTTGAGGGGCAAGAGAAAAAGCCATGGGCCTTGTCCCAGTCCCCTAGGGTTATAGCACACAGCCTAGGAGTGGAGAGCTGAGCCTTGGCCCCTTGAAAGTGCCAGAAACAAAGCCAGTTGACTGAACCTATCTTATACTATTGAGGGTAACTTTGACACCCTCAAGGGCATCAAAGACTATAAAAGTAAAAAGCCCCATCCAAAATACCAAAACTTCAAAAGATTAAATAAATATTAGCCCACACAAATGAGAAAGAACCAGTGCAAGAATTCCTGCAATTCAGAAATCCTGAGTGTCTTCTTTCCTCCAAATGATCACACTAGCCACCCAGCAATGGTTCTTAACCAGTCAGAAATGGCTGATATGACATTAAATTCAGAATCTGAATAGCAATGATGTTCATAAAGTTTTAGGAGAAAATTGAAACTCAATCTAAACAATCCAGTAAAAGGATATATGAAAGACAAAATAGCCATTTTAAGAAAGAACCAAACTGATCTGATAGAGCTGAAAAACTCACTACAAGAACTACAAAATACCATCCAAAGTGTTAACAACAGAATAGAGAAAGCAGAGGAATGAATCCCAGAGCTCAAAGGCTGGTTGTTTAAATCAACACAGACAATGAGGAAGAAAAAAATTAAAAAATGAACAAAACCTCTGAGAAATATGGGATTATGTAAAAAGACCAAACCTATGACTCATTGGCCTCCCTGAGAAGGAGAGAGGGCAAGCAACTTGGAAACTATGTTTGATTATATTGTCCGCAATAATTCCCCCAACCTCACTAAAGAGGCTGACATTCAAAATCAGGAAGTTCAGAGAATCTCTATGACATTCTATACAAGACTACCATCCCGATGATATGTACAAAATTAAAAAATCAGTATAAAATTTAAAAATATTAAAAGCAGTTAGAAAGAAGAGGCAGGTGACCTATGAAGGGAACTCTATAAAGCTAACAGCAGATCTTGCAGGAGAAACTCTACAAGTCAGAAGAGAATGGAGACTTATATCTGGCGTTATTAAGGAAAAAAATTTCAACCAAGAATTTCATATCCAGCCAAACTAAGCTTCATAAGCAAAGGAGAAATAAAATCCTTTTCAGATAAGCAAAAGCTAGGGGTTTTCATTACCACCAGACCTGACTTACAAGAGGTCCTTAAGGAAGTGCTAATCATGGAAACAAAAGACTGTTACCAGCCACTACAAAAACAACTTAAGTACGTAAACCAGTGATGTTATAAAGCAACTGTACAATCAAGTCAAAGAGGACATTACTATCAACCCACAGAATTACCCCAAATTTTCCTTTCTTTATAAAGTACACAGTTTCAGGTATTCCATTATAAGCAATAGAAAGTAGACAAAGACAAGGGTACAGCTTCTAAATGGAGTTAAATGGTTATTTTAGCAGAAATTTCTTTAATATTCTTGTTATGAAAACTTATAAGTATTTATTCTTGAAGACATTATAATGTCTTAAGAGAAGCACTAAGAAATTGTGATGAAGATTAGGTAGCCCCATTATCTTCTGCTACTTATTATTATTATTATTTTTTGAGGTGGAGTCTTGCTCTGTCGCCCAGGCTGGAGTACAGCAGCATGATCTCGGTGCACTGTAACCTCCACATCCCGGGTTCAAGAAATTCTACTGCCTCAGCCTCCAAGGTAGCTGGCACTACAGTCATGTGCCACCACACCCGGCTAATTTTTTTTGTATTTTTAGTAGAGATGGGGTTTTACTGTGCTGGCCAGGCTGGTCTCGAACTCCTGACCTCACATCCACCTCAAAGTGGCTGGGATTACAGACATGAGCCACCGTGCCCAGCCAGTTATTATCTCTTAAGTATACATCTCTGAGAAGATTTATACAGATGATTAATGTAACCAATTGTCATTTATTTTGTGAATATTTCAGACAGTGACTTTTTAAATTATCTTTATTTCAAATTTTGGATTAAACGTTATTTCAGTTTGGCACCCTGCAATGAACCTGCTCATATAATTTTTAAAAATATAGGTGTTTTAATATTTTCATGACCAATAATGCGTTTCATTCATAGAGTAACTCTAGTGCTTAGTAACTCCACTTAATTTCCCATTCTTCCCTAAACATTTGTAGTGGACTCCAGCCATACAGCCTCCTTTCTCCTTCTTTCTGATTCTCTGTGTTAGTAGTAGTTAATGGCATTAGGCTATTTTATAACTGTCCCTTAACTCGTGAGATATTTCTCCAGTTCATAATTGTTTTGTCCTATTGTAGATTTAGTCAGGCTTTACAATAATTCTATAAATAATATGTGCAAAAGTAAATCTTTGACACGTGTTTTTTCCATGATATCTTAAAATTAATTATGGTGCAGGACACATCAACATGCATAGTGTAAGGACATAGTGAGTACTCAAAAACATTTATTGAAAGGAATACATTTTTAAATTAATTCAAGTAGAGAATAGTACCTTGTATAAAGTAGATTCAGAAATTGTAATTTGGCCCTGAAAGCCTAGCATTGTGATAGAAAATGCCCATTTTGTAAGACAGTCCTTATATTAAAATGCTCTACACTTTTCTCAGCATTTGTTAATGTTATTTTGGGGGGACTTTTAAAAATTGACTGCGACATATTTAATAATTGAGTGTATCTTACTAAAGGGATAATGTGGCACTGTATTTACAGAAGCATTTGACAATTACTGTGTAATATATTTTAATTGTTGAAACACCTCACAACATACCTGTAAGAAATTCTTCTAATTTAAAGTTTATTATATCCTTAGAAATATTTCAAAATATTCAAAAATACACTATAACAGGTTTACCTTTGCACGGGAGATAATAAAAAATTACTTTTTTGTAATTGTGTGTATTAATAACAAAATGGAAAAGTATAAAGTATTAAAAGTAATATAAAGATGAGTAGAAATGTAGTAAAAATTTAAATAGTTGATTTTTGACATAAAATAAATAAAATGTGTGAAGTTCCAGAGCATATTTCTTTTATATAAAGTGTTCAAATATGATATCCCTAACATTTAAATTGTTGTCTCATAAATCATAAAGGAAAATGAAAACAGCAACTCTATATGAAAATGACTAAATGACAAAATGAGAAAATACAAAAAAAAATGAACATAGAAATATTGTGCAGGTCCTCTACTAACTAAATTGATTTTCTAAAAACAGCAAGAAGATTCTAGGGGTGGCTAATGTTCAGTGCAAACACCAGGATAGTGAGGTTGACATCCTCATATTCTGCTGGGAGTGTACATATTCATATAACTTTACATTAAAACAATTTGTCAATATCTATCAAAGTCCTGTTACAAAAATATGTTTTTCTGTATCCATTTACTTGACACTATATAGACTTAGTATGTTTTATTAAAAAAACTAAAATAACTAAAAACATGACCAGGTGTGGTGGTTCACTCTTGTAATCCCAGAACTTTGAGAGGCCTACACGGGAGGATCCCTTGAGCCCAGGAGACTGAGACCAGCCTGGGCAACATGGTGAAACTTTATCTCCCAAAAAAATACAAAATTCAGCAGGGCACAGTGGCCCATGCTTGTAGTCCCATCTACTCAAGAGGCTGAGTTGGGAGGATCCCTTGAGCTCAGGAGGCGGAGCTGCAAAAAACCGAGATTACATCACTGTACTCCAGTCTGAGTGACAGAGTGAGAGCCTGCCTCAAATAAATAAATAAATTAAATAAAAGAACACAAAATAATATTTTAGATTTTTGCATCGTTTATTTTTTTCTGACATAATTATTTAATTATTACTAAATTTAGAGAGAAAAACTACAGGAAAATATATCTCTTTTTTCCACATCTTTGCTCAGCTCCACAAATGTAGAATATATGATGTTTTGTAATATTTCAAATTTACAGCAGTCAAAATTATATCAAAATGTAAGTTTAAATTCCTAAAGTTTTTAAAGTAATATTAAAATAATTTCAGTTACATTTTTGTACGAAAAGAGAAATACTGATATTTTTGTACTATTATGCATATATTCCAGTTGATTACAAGTAAATTTATGCAAATAATTTGCTTTAGAAGCTTGAATGGATTGGTATTAAGTGAAGATGTTTAAGCACATAAAGTTCTTTGATTTTTTTCCTATGAGACCTATTGTTTTGACAGCGTACGAAATTGAATCAGAATTATCAGCAAAGTTTCAATCATTGTGTTTCTGATTTTTAAGAATATAAAGTTCACATTTGCTTTAATGTCTAGTCCAAGTTGACTTTTGGTAAGAAATCTTACACCCCCTAGAGTATTTTTTTATGATTTCATTGGAATATTTTAAAAAGCTTAAGTGTGCAACTTAGAAGTTTTCAATTTGTAATGAATTTGAAAGAAAAGGTAGAAATAATACATAGGACAATTATTCCTCTTTTGAATTATTCCTTCAAGACACACACACACACACACACACACACACACACACACCCCCCACCCCTCAGTCTTGTGAAATAGTTGCATCTTTTTGCCATGAAGCATTTAATATCTTCATGTAAGTTTACAAATTGTTGTTTTTATTGAATGAGGACAGTAATAAATTTTAAGGTTTTTATCTAATTATCTATTTAATATATATTGCTGATTTTTATATTGTTTAGTATTTAGCATGAATATAATTACTCTTTCATTTTTATCATTTGAAAAATTCAAAAATAAAATTATAAAATTTTATATGTAATTTTAAACTTAGAATTATAATTTGATGCTAATATATCAATATTTTTAATATAATTTTAAATTGCCTCATTTTACTGAGTGTAACACATTCAGTATTTAATACAGAATTAACATTCTGTACTCACACTTTTTTTTCAATTTTATTAGAAATGATATATTTGTGTTATTATTCATCTTTTTCATAGAATATTACATATAAGCTAAAATTCTAGAATAAAAATTTTTATCTCAAATGATATGCATTGTTTCAGTACTTTGATACATATTTCCAAGTTACTTTCTTTTTTTCTTCTTTTTTTTGAGACGGAGTCTCGCTCTTTCACCCAGGCTGGAGTGCAGTGGCGCGATCTCGGCTCACTGCAAGCTCCACCTCCCTGGTTCACGCCATTCTCCTGCTTCAGCTTCCCGAGTAGCTGGACTACAGGCGCCCGCCACCACGCCCGCTATTTTTTTGTATTTTTAGTAGAGACGGGGTTTCACCGCGTTAGCGTCTCGATCTCCTGACCTCGTGATCCACCTGCCTCGGCCTCCCAAAGTGCTGGGATTACAGGCATGAGCCACCGCTCCCGGCCATTTCCAAGTTACTTTCTAAGAAAGTCTTTACATTTATATGATCTCCAGCAGTGTATAAAAGTACCTTGGACCTTTGCTTATTTATTATTTCCTTCATTTTTCAGCATCTTTTGCATTTAGTCGCCACGGAAATTTTTGCTGTCAAGTGCATTCTCTATATTTGAGAATATCCAATTCTGTCCTGGAAAAGGAAAAGGAATAGGATAACTCACGTGCTAAGCAGAGGTAAGTGAGTATACTGTGGTGCTTGTTTGAAAGATAAAGTAGATATTTATGCATATAGAAAGGGACGCAAGAATGCAATGATACCTCCCCAGTATTCATGAGGCACTAAATATACATGAGACACCTGGGGCATTAAATATGCATGACATACTAAATATACATGAGACACTCAGTATTCATGTAGCCTTAATTCATTCAACATTTGGTGACACCTCTTATGGCCCCATGAGTCCTCTGCCCAAAATACTCTCAAATCTAAGCTTTTGTCCTTGTATCCCTACTGTAGTGGGGGAGGCCTACCTAGCAGAGGGAGAACATGAACATTACATACTCCAGGGATCAAGTAGTATAGTGTTGTCTTTTCAACTAATTGCGTCATATCCTAAGTCTGAATTCATTTTATCTGTTTCACTTTGCTTTACACTGTCTGCTTTAAATTGATTCAAGTCATTCAATTTGATCTGTGAACATTTTGCTCCCCAGTCGGGGGCATAGCTTGCGTGCTAGTTTACTTGGAGGCTACTTTTGTGTCAAGGTAATTTTCCACGTGACACTTTCTTACTTTTGGAGCTATACGTTTAAAATATTTTGATGCATTTAAGCACCAAAATATTGCATAAAATATTTTAAGCATTTGTAGGTGTTTTGTGTGAAGAATCTTAATATCACACAGTGTTAGCCAGAAAACAGAAAAATGAGAGTAAATGTACTAATGGTCATGTAAATTTACACACATACTCTTTCATCCAATAATACAACCTTTAGTAATTATTCTGCAATAACTTTTAAATATACACAAATATATGTGTTTCAAGTTATACCAAAATTTCTTATACAATGTAAATATACATTAGGAAATAAAGTAATAGTTTGAAGGTTTTAAAATGGATGCTAATGTGGAGAGATCTCAATAATAAATTGAATTAAAAGTAAAAGATATGAGAGTAAGCATGCTTGTATGTGTACAAAAACAAGGTGGAACTACACCGAACATAGAACTTTTTCTAAAATGTCATATGTTTGCGTATTTATTTGCATGTACATGTATACCTGATAAATATTTGGAAGAACACACAAGAAAGCTCAGAATAGTTACCTGTGAAAATGAAATAGAGTTCTGGAATGGGGAAAAAAATCAGTATTTTATTTTTTTAATTTTTTTTCTTATGGAGTGAATGTATTATTAATGTGATTGTAATAATAACAGATTTTATACATAAAGTAGTAGTTCTAGTAAGTTCAAACTCTGGAGTTAGGCTACTCCTAATTGTATCAATTTGTGATGTTGGGCTGGTTACTAAAAATCTTAGTGCGTAAGCTCCCTTATCTGTAAAATGTAAATGATGGTAGTTCCTAGTTCCATAAAACTGATAGTTAAGAAAAGAAAAATATTTAAAAAGTGATATTAATATTTTAAAAATCTGATAGATATTAAATATTACTGCATTAAATACAATGTTATATAATCTTATTGTTATTGTCTTCAAAGAAATAGGTCTTTGTAATGACTCTTCCACTGATAAACGTTGACATTTAGGAAGAAAAATGTTAAAATAAAAAAAGAAATAGGGCAGAATAAAGACAAGGTAGAATGGTAGCTTGTTTTCCTTTTTCTAAAAAATAATGTTTGGAATAAAGAGAAAATATATTGATGACTTGAAGTATGGCAGGTATAATAATGCCTTTTATTTTTAGCTGGAAACCTCCTTACAAAGCAGAGAAGAAAAAAATAAAGGTACAGTAATACCTCCCATACTTCAAGTCAGAGGAAGGAATAAAGTAAAGAAGTAAGAAAGGCAGGAAAAAAAAAAGAAAGAAGAAAGGGAGAGTTAGAGTGAGAGAGAGAAAGGTAGGAAAAATAAATGAAGGAAAAAAAGAGCAGCAGAAAAGTTAACTATTGGGTACTAGGCTTAATACCTAGGTGATGAAATAATATGTACAACAAAACCTGTAACACATGTTTACCTAGGTAGTAAACCTTCGCATGTACCCCAAACCTAAAATAAAAGTAAAAAAATAATAATTTTAGTAATAAATTAAAAAGTAAAATATTTCCAGGAAACAGGGTAGTCGATTCTATTTTTTTTACTGTCACTAATTATTTTGTACAAGCCACTCACTTTTGTTTATTGTGATTTTAAAAACTACATAACATGCAATCTATATTAACAAGTTTTAAGTGTATGATACAATATTGTTAACTAGAAGCAAAATTTTGTACAGCATATCTCTAGTACTTTTTGACCTTTGGTAAGCCACTCATTTTTATAATTTTTTCTTAGACCTCAAGAGACTTATGGGCCATAAGGTGAGAATCAATGGAAGTACATTTTCAATGGCATAACATGTTACACAAGAGTGAGGGATGCTGGTATTCTGGTTGTCAAACTCTCAGCCTTCTGTTGGTGCACCAGAATCAGCTATTTAAGAGTACATTATTAAACATTGATGAAAGACTTTCTTCCTTATCCAGTGGTAGTATAACTGCTATGCTGGTGAAGCAGAGGGTCACCCTGTGGGTAGACAGAGATGAGAGTATTTTCAGGGACACTCCTTAAAAAGATAGTTTCCTTTTAGATATATTTATACATGAGTCAGAAGGAACCATTCTAGATTTCTTCTTTACTGCTGTCGGGTCACTGGAACCCATGCCAGATGTGTTAGCTGCTGCTACTAGAACCATCCCTCTAAGATATATGTGCCTTGAATGAAGACTGGGAAGTGCATGGGAGAGAGTAGTCATCGTTGTCACAAATGAAGATAACAAACTCTGGATATGTGTGGCTGTCTCAACTTGTGAAGAGTAATTCTCTAAGTATTTAGAGTGAAGCTTTTTTTCTTTCTCCTAGTTATGGAATAATGTTCTTCCAACTTTCAGACTGAAAGTTGGACCTCATACTTATATGCTAAGATTAAAGTTACAAGACTCAGGTGAAGTGAAATGCTTTTATAAAACTACCCACAGAACACAACTATAAAAGAGATGAACAACTAGTGTGGTTGCCAAAAAAATAAACTATATCAACCAATAATTTAACTGCTGTCTTGAAATGAGAGTGGCTTCATTATTAATGCAATATATATTTCTTTAAGAATTGAGAACTTGAAATTACAGAATAGAACACAGAGCCCAGAACTCATTTAATGCATACATTCACTACATTTTAATTAAAATCTTATATACTACTTGCAAAAAGTACTTTTGTGGCAGCTATTGTATGTATGCATTCTAGTTTATGGTTTCATACATACTAGGAACTAACAGTTTCACTAGTTCCTTAGAAGAATACTTTGACATAAAGGTCCTTAGGTGCACAAGGGGGAAGATGTAATGAGTTACATAAGCAACTGCAAATTCTAGATAAAGAACAGATTATATGCTGGTATGCAGCTCTCTCATGTAGTGTAAAGAATTCCTTGGGAGTCTCTTAAATTCCTATTGAAAGAAGTCATAGTTGGGGCTATACCTATGAATGTACCAGAGCCTGCAAGAGGGAACTGAGGCACTTATAGGGGAGGAAGAATTGAGAAAATAGGTGACACAGCATCTGACATCTATTCTCAAGAAATTTATTATCAGTGGAACCACTTACAATCCATTCCGATCCAGCATCTATACTGCTGTTACAGCAGATGAGTTGTCATGAGACATGTGTCAGCACCAAGTTACATTCAAGAGTCATCAGTTTGAAGTCTATAGAACATTGAAAAGCAATTTATATCTTTACTAAAATTTCTCAAATAGGTATCAAAATAAATTGCATCACATATCTCAGGACCAAATACCCTAAAATCCACTTACCTTTGCTAGAGCCCCTGAAGTCCTAAACATTACAGAAGCCCCCAGTCTACTGATTTATCTGATTCCATTTAAAAATATGTGTTTTTTTCCTTTTAAACACTAATTACAACTTGCTAATGTTATCTCCTCTCTGTTTCTATAATTTTGTAGATCAATTTAATTGCTCCCTAACTAAGCAAGCTTGTCACCATTATCACAAATAACTCAGTAGTTTTAGGTGGAAACCTTCTTACAAAGCAGAGAGGAAAAAAAAAAGTTTTCTAAGTATTTGGCCATGTCACTTTAGTGTTATAAAAGTATACAGGCTTGTGACTCTAGGGGAAAGCTTTTCTTTTTCTTTTCTCTTATCTTTTGTTTCCCTTTTTATATACTTAGATCCCCTTTTTCTCTTTTCTTTGTTCTGTCATCTGTGTGTTTTTTTTTTTTCCTTGTGTAGTTCGGGGAAGATTTCCCAGAAGTGAAATGTAAACTGGCCATTCCTCCAGCAGTTTCTCTACACTTAAAGTCAATAATCCTTACCATGACCTGAAATGTTTATTAAGTGGCTGGTGTCAACCTATGGGACCTCAGCTAATGACAGAATTTCAAATCATCTAAAATGACTGAAGTTAACTCTTGCTGTTAACTGGAGTGGCGTTATATATTGTAGTTGCTGGAACTTCACCAGCTATACCCAAAGTGGTCCTCCTCACTCTCATTCTTTCTCTTTCTAGCTCTCTCTCCACACCTTTCATGTCCAGAATTGGTGGGTTCTTGGTCTCACTGACTTCAAGAATGAAGCCGCGGACCCTCGTGGTGAGTGTTACAGTTCTTAAAAGCAGTGTGTCCGGAGTTTGTTCCTTCTGATGTTTGGATGTGTTTGGAGTTTCTTCCTTCTGGTGGGTTCATGGTCTCACTGGCTCAGGAGTGAAGCTGCGGACCTTTGCGGTGAGTGTTACAGCTCTTAAGGTGACATGTCTGGAGTTGTTTGTTCCTCCCGGTGGGTTCGTGGTCTCGCTGGCTTCAGGAGTGAAGCCAGCTCATAAAGGCATAAAGGCATAAAGGTGAGTGTTATAGCTCATAAAGGCAGTGTGGACACAAAGAGTGAGCAGCAGCAAGATTTATTGCAAAGAGCAAAAGAACAAAGCCTCCACAGTGTGGAAGGGTACCCAAGTGGGTTGCCACTGGTGGCTTGGGCAGCCTGCTTTTATTCTCTTATCTGGCCATACCCACATCCTGCTAGTTGGTCCATTTTACAGAGAGCCAATTGGTCCATTTTACAGGGAGCTGATTGGTCTATTTTGACAGGGTGCTGATTGGTGCATTTACAATCCTTGAGCTAGACATAAAAGTTCTCCATGTCCCCACTAGATTAGCTAAATACAGAGCGTCGACACAAAGGTTCTCCAGGTCCCCACCAGAGTAGCTAGATACAGAGTGTTGATTGGTGCATTCGCAAACCCTGAGCTAGACACAGCGTGCTGATTGGTGTGTTTACAAACCTTGAGCTAGATACAGAGTGCTGATTGGTGTATTTACAATCCCTTAGCTAGACATAAAAGTTCTCCAAGTCCCCACCAGACTCAGGAGCCCAGCTGGCTTCACCCAGTGGATCCTGCACCAGGGCCATAGGTGGAGCTGCCTGCCAGTTCCGCCCCATGTGCCTGCACTCCTCAGCCCTTGGGCGAGGTCTTTGGGACTGGGAGCCATGGAGCAGGGGGCGGTGCTTGTTGGGGAGGCTCAGGCCGCACAGGAGCCCACAGGGGTGGTGGAGGCTCAGGCATGGCAGGCTGCAGGTCCCAAGCCCTGCCCCGTGGGAAGGCAGCTAAGGCCCAGTGAGAAATTGAGCACAGCAGCTGCTGGCCCAGGTGCTAAGCCCCTCACTGCCCAGGGCTGGCAGGGCCGGCTGGCCACTCTGAGTGTGAGGCCTGCCAAGCCCATGCCCACCCGGAACTCATGCTGGCCCGCAAGTGCCATGCACAGCCCCAGTTCCCACCCACGCCTCTCCCTCCACACCTCCCTGCAAGCTAAGGGACCTGGCTCCAGCCTTGGCCAGCCCAGAAAGGGGCTCCCACAGTGCAGCAGTGGGCTGAAGGGCTCCTCAAGCATGGCCAGAGTGGGTGCTAAGGCTGAGGAGGCTCCAAGAGTGAGTGAGGGCTATGAGGGCTGCCAGCACTCTGTCACCTCTCAATCACCCCTCTAAACAGGACACCCCAACTGCTGTTGGGAATTTGGCCGATGACCGCTCTAGCTACTTCCTGCTGGATAGGGGCAAAGAAGGGGCCCTGCAGTTGTAGTGTCCTCCGGAGGGTAACTCTCTAGGCCAGGGGAAGTGCCAGTGGGTTGGTCCAGGGGTCCTCGGTAGAAGTTGTTAGTTGAACTCATTTGGGGTTCCATTTGTAAGACCATCTGTAGCTTGATGGCCTTGATTCTAGAGGAAACAAATTTGACAAGAATGTTAAAAATACAGGGCCCAAAAGTGAGTACCAGCAAGATGGCTGCCATGGGACCTAGAAAGGGGAGAAGCCATGTTGCCCAACTCCAGAGGTTGGTATAAGAATTTGAAAGGCGTTGTCTGATTTCAGAAGCCTTTTCCTGTAAATGCCAGGCAGCATCTCATCCTATCCCCGACTGGTTAGTGTAAAAACAACACTCCTCCCCTAAGAAGGTGCAGAGTCCTCCTTTCTCAGCAGTGAGGAGGTCTAGGCCTCGGTGGTTTTGGAGAGTCATTGCTGCCAAAGAGTCTATTTGGGATTGCAAAGTAAGAATAGATTTTGTTATTTCTTGTAAACTGTCTGAGAAATCCTTGGAGAGTGTGTGGTAATAGGTAATGAAGTAGATAAACTGGCTATTCCAGTTCCTGTAGCAGTAGCCATTCCTAACCCTATAAGTAGGGGTATTTGTTGTATGGCTCTACGCTGACAGACTTGAGCTTTGAGGGATACTGATAAGGTCTGATTTCCTGGGGCAATGTTAACATTGGGACTTAGAAAGACTAAGGTGCAGGTGCCTGTCCAGTTAATGGGGACGCAGATATAGGTCAACGTTCCACATGAGAAGAATATGCCTTGGCTGGGTAGACAGAACTGGTTATGTATATTAAAAAGGTGTGTGAGTTTGTTGTTTTCATTTTCCCATACTCCTAGTGTACTTGCCAAGGTAGCTCCAATGAGCGGCTGGAAAGAGGTGTTGGGAGCAAACTGAGTGGCTTCCTCTGTTCTATTTTCCCATTGGAGAAAAAAACGTTTTGTATCCATTGGGAACCATTCGAGAGAGTGATTGAAAGAGGGGATGAGAAGGCACTCACTAGTGGTGGGGGCACTGTTGCAGGGGGTGAAGGGGTGAATGGTCATGCAGTGTGTATGTTTGCCATTACAAAACCTGGACTGTTTGTTAAGCAGGGAGGAGGTGATGATTCTGGGGGGCCCTGAGAAGCAGACAAGCTGTCTGAATGGAGTTGTTTGGGTGACTCAAAAGTTACTATGATCAGTTGGGGCTTGAAGTTGTAGGTGTAATTACACTGATGCGGTGGTAGGTGCTCCAGAGGCAGGCCTGATAACAGGTTGCATTGGATGCATAAAGGGGCTTGGAAAGTTAAGATAGTATTCATGGTTACAGGGCCGTGTATGTGCTTTTTCATTGCTTGTGTAATAGGTGAGGTTGGAAATGTAAGAACATAAAAGTTGGGTTGCACATCCTGTTAGGGTATTCTTGGTCCTATCAGATATGGGGAAGTTGGCTAATGATTGCATATTTAGAAGTTGGAAAGGGTCTTTTCCTTCATAATGAGGGTGGTAGGTCAAGTCGGTAAAGACCCAGTTTTTTGTGGGAATGGGAGTGGCAACATAGGCAGAGGTTGATAGAGAGATACACAGCCAACAGTCATTCACCAGGGAAGGATTGGACTGGTTTAACACAGTGTGATTTAAGTTGAGAGTCTTGTAGAGGTAATTAGGAGCTAGTGAAAGGGGGAGGGGTGATTGTATGAGGTATCCAAGGAAGCAGGAGGGATACAGAGGCAAAGAGCAAATAGGAAGGTAAAGAGGGTGCTCTGGAAAATGAGATCATTTTATCTAGTCTGAATTAGAGGTAGGAGTAAATTACTGTCAAAAGGAAGGAAGATAGAAAGAAGATTGATGTGATTAGGATTTTTGTTCTGGCAGGAGCTAGAGTTTATAGTCCTATCACAAAGAGTATGGTTAGTATGCTGTTTTCACTTATCTTTTTTAAGGAGGAAGGGGTCTTTCCTCAGGATCAGTGGTAGAAGCCTTTTTAGTCTGGGATGTTTCCTTCCAAAATAGGAGGTGCAAGTCCTCCAATAGTTCGCAGGTGTTTTGAGGCTCATCTGGCTGATTTTGGGACTCCTGAGCTGATGATCCCGCAGGTTCCTCAGGGGATGTCCAAAGTTTAACTCAGGTGTGGTGAATCCAAGATTCCACTCCTGCCACCTTAACTGCAGTGGGAGTAGAGAGAATTACCGAGTATGTCCTTCCCACAAAGAGTCCATAGATGGGGAGGTAAGGGGAGAGATTTGACCAACACTAGATCTCCTGGTTGAAACAACTCTGTTCCCTTTTCTCTGTGATATCCTTCAGGTAGGTTTTTAAGGTTTTGTTGATATTTTGCCAAAGAAGTTATATCTTTGACCAAGTTGGCCATTTCCTGATCAAGTAGGAGGTCATCTGTGAGAAAAGGTCATCCATAGAGCATTTCATATGGACTGAGCCCTATTTTGTGGGGAGAATTTCAGATTCTCAACAGGGCCACGGGCAAAAGAGTAGGCCATGGGAGGTGAGTTTCTTGTGTTAGTTTCCTTAAGTGACTCTTGAGTGTTTCGTTTGCCTTCTCGACCTTACCTGAGGATTGTGGCCTCCAGGAGCAGTGAAGGTGATATTGTATCCCTAGCACCCTGGAGATTCCCTGAGTTATCGTGGCTTTAAAAGCTGGACCATTGTCGCTCTGTAAGCTTTGGGGAAGCCCAAATCTAGGAATTATTTCATGAATTAGGACTTTAATCACTTCCTGAGACTTCTCTGTCTTGCAGGGGAAAGCTTCTATCCAATTTGTAAAGGTATCAACACAGACCAAAAAGTATTGAAATCCCTTTGACTTAGGCATATGGGTGAAGTCTGCCAGTCCTCTCTGGGATAGTGACCTATTCTTTGTTCCCCCAAAGGGGCCTTATGATGAACCAAGGGATTATTCTTTTGGCACACCTCACAGGCTTTGACTACCTGTCTGATGGTCTGGAGGAGATTTGGCCCTATAAATAGGGATTTGGCCATTTGATTAGTGTTTTCAATACCCATATGAAAAGTTTGGTGGAGGGTTTTAAGTATTTTCCACTGGCTGGCTTTGGGTATAAGTACCTTTCCTTCTGTCACCAACCACCCCGAAGGGAGAAAACTATGCCCCGTGAAAGTCCCCATTCTGTTTCAGTCAGGAAATACTGGGTCTTAATCTCTTGGAGGGGGTTGTTCCATACCAAGTGTCCTTCCATAGTTGTTTCTAATGGGGGTTTCCACCTGGCAGCAACCTTGGCCTCAGCATCTGCCCAAGGGTTTCCTTCTGCCTTCTCTCCTTTGCCTTTCTGATGGCTTTGGCTGTGTAAGAGTGCCACTTCCTTGGGTTTTTGCACTGTGTGTAATAGCTCTATAATTTCCTTGTGGTATTTAATGGGGGTTCCCCCAGAGGTTAGGAACTCCCTCTCTTTCCATATTGCAGCATGGGCATGTAGGATTAGATAAGCATACTTGCTATCTATATACACATTTATTCTTTTTCCCTTTCCCAGATCTAAGGATTAGATAAGCATGCTTGCTATCTATATACACATTTATTTTTTTTCCCTTTCCTGGTTATAAGGCTTGGGTAAGTGCCACTAGTTCTGCTAACTGAGCACTGGTCCCTGGGGGAAGAGGCTTACTTTGAAGTATGGTTACATCACTATCTATGGCATAACTTGCCCTTCATATCCCATTTTCCACAAATGAACTTCCATCGGTATATAGGTTAAGGTCAGGATTAGTTAAGGGGACTTCTAAGGGATCATCTTGGGTGGCATAAGTCTGGACTATAATTTGTTGGCAGTCATGCTCAATTGGTTCCCTATCCTCTGGGAAAAAAGTGGCAGGTTTGAGGGCCATGCATGTGCATATTTGAAGCACCAGTCCCTCAAGGAGTAGCACCTGGTATCTAAGTAGGCAGTTGTCTGATAGCCATAAACTTCCTTTGGCACCTAGTATGCCATTTACATCATGAGTAGTCCAGACAGTGAGATCCTTTCCTTGTATTATTTTGATAGCCTCTGACACTAAGACGGCCACTGCTGCAACTACCCTTAAACAGTGAGGCCAGCCTTTTGCTACTACATCAATTTCCTTACTTAGGTATGCCACTGGTTGTGGGGTTGTCCCACAAGTCTGAGTAAGGACTCCAAGAGCTATCCCGGCTGTCTCTGTGATGTATAAAAAGAAGTTCTGTCCTGTGGGAAAGCTTAAAGCTGGAGCTTGTACTAGAGCCTGCTTTAAGGTTTTGAAGGCTGTTTCTGCCTCTGGTTCCCATTCGACTAGATGAGTATTTGCCTTCTGGGTTTCCTTGATTAGAGTATAGAGGGGCCTGGCTATCTCGCTGTATCCGGGGATCCATAGTTGGCAAAAGCTGGTAATTCCAAGGAACCACCTCAACTGTTTTAATGTCTTAGGGCAAGAATAAGCCAGTATAGGCCATATTCATTCCTTGCTGAGGGCCCTGGTCCCTCTGGCTAAGATTAGGCCTAGATATTTGACCTGCTGTAGGCAAAGCTGGGCCTTTGACCTAGACACCTTGTACCCTTGATTAGCTAGAAAGTTCAAGCGATCTAGAGTAGTCTGCTGGCATGAGGCTTCCAAACTGGTAGCCAAAAGTAAATCATCCACATATTGAAGGACCAGAGTGCCTGGACTTGAGAAGTGGCCTAGATCTTGGGCCAGTGCCTGACCAAATAGATGAGGGCTATCCCTAAACCCTTGGGGCAAGACTGTCCACGTAAGTTGGGATGTGAGGTCTGTGGGATCATCAAAGGCAAAGAGGAACTGGGAGTCATAGTGCAGGGGAATACAGAAGAAGGCATCCTTGAGGTCCAGAACCATGAACCATTCTGCTTCCTCTGGTATTTGAGAGAGCAGGGTATAGGGGTTGGGTGCAACTGGTTATAGAGGAATTACTGCCTCATTGATGAGTCTAAGATCTTGCACTAGTCTCCACTGACCATTTGGTTTTTGTACTCCTAGAATTGGGGTGTTGTAAGGACTGTTGCATTTCCTTACTAAGACTTGAGCTTTTAAATGTTTAACAATATTCTGTAATCCTTTATGAGCTTCAGGCCTTAAGGGATATTGCCTTTGATAAGGAAAAGTGGTGGGATCTTTTAACCTGATTTGGAATGGGTGGGAATTTTTTGCCCTTCCAAATAGTCCTTCCAATGCCCAGACTTCAGGGTTGATTCCCTCCTCAGGTAGGGGAAAACAAATGAGTAACTTGTTCCCCATATTCATGTAGATAATAGCTCCAGCCTTGGCTAATATTTCCCTCCCTAATAAGGGTGTGGGACTTTCAGGCATAACAAGAAAGGCGCATGAAAAGAGCAAAGTCTCCCAATTACAACTGAGGAGGTGGGAGAAATACCTGGTTACAGGCTGTCCCAGGATTCCTTGGATGGTAATGGACCTTGAGGACAGTCATCCAGGACAGGAGATTAACACTGAGAAGGCTGCACCAGCATCCAGGAGGAAGTCAATTTCCTGGCCCTCAATAGTTAAACATTCTCAGGGCTCAGTGAGGGTGACGACATGAGCTGGCACTTGCCCTGGGCACCCTCAGTCCTGTTGTTGGATCATCTGGTTGGGGGCTTTTGACTCAGGGAACCTTCATCCTCTGGGGCAGTGCACCTTCCAGTGATGCACATGGATGAGGGGGCAGCTTGTTTCTCATTGGACAATCTTTTTTAAAGTATCCTAGTAAACCACACTGATAACAAGCCTTAGTAGGTGATTGGCCTGCTCCATTTTCTGTCCTCTCTGAACCACCAAGGTTTGATTGTCTGAGGGCCATGACTAAGGCTGTGTCCTTTCTCTGATCTCACTTTTCCTTTTGGGCCTGTTCCTCTTGGTCCCTATTATAGAACACCAAGTTTGCCAGGTTTAATAATGCCGCTAGATTTTGTTCAGGGCCCAGGGCTTTCTTTTGGAGATTTCTTCTGATATCTGCGGCTGACTGGGTAATAAACTTATCTTTTAGAATCAATTGGCCCTCGAGTGATTCAGGTGACAGGGGAGTATATTTTCTTAAGGCCTCCCATAGCCACTCGAGGAAGGCAGAAGGATTTTCTTCCTTTCCCTTAGTTATGGTGGGCATCATTGAATAATTCATGGGCTTTTTTCTAATTCTCCTTAGTTCTTATAGAACACAGGTCAACAGATGTTTATGACTCTAGTCCCCATGATCTGAGTCAAGGTCCCAGTGGGGATCCATACTGGGGATGGCTTGCTGACCAGTAGGGAATTTGTCCCTTTCTTCGGCTGTCATGCTATCATTTACTTGACTAAGATACCAGGGATCTCCAAACTCTAGGGCTGCAGCTAAAGCCACATTCTTTTCATTAAAGGCCAGGGTTTGATCTAACAGTAGCATGACATCTCTCCAAGTGAGGTCAAAGGTTTGCCCTAGACCCTGTAGGACATCTATGTACCTATCAGGATCATCTGAAAACTTCCCCAGGTCTGCCTTGATCTGCTTTAAATCAGAGAGGGAGAAGGGGACACATACTGGGTTGGGCCAAATTCCCCTCCCCCTACATGCTGTCATCTCTCACTTTTCTTAATATGTATTTCCCAGCAGTAAAGTGAACCATACATAAAGCAGAAGAAAAACATGTGAAAAAATAAAGACTAATTGGATTTCTGGGATCTATAAGGCTCCCTCCCAGAAGTTTATGAAGATAATGAGGGTGTTTTTAGGCACTCATTCTTTTGTCATCTCAAATATTCTACCTCCCATTTGTCCCTGTTACCTTTACTTATGTTGTCTACTCCAGAGAAAAATATTTGGAGACACCTGTTTTTCAAATTAAAGCTTCAGCACCTACTAGCTGTGAGATTTGTGGCTAGTTACTAACCTTTTGTTTTTTGCAGTTGCTACATCTGAAGATGAAAAGAACAATGTATATCTTATAGAATTAGAGGCATTAAATCAGATAGCACATAAAAAGCACTTAGTGTACTGTCTAGAAAACAAAAACGAGTCAATAAATGTCCTTTACCTGCTCAATTACTTTTCTTTAATAGAACATATTTTCCTGAAAAGGCCTAATAAAAATTCATACTAAAGGAATAAGTTTTATCAATGAATTTCTTATCCTGAGAACATTCAAAATTGGAGCTTCATATAAAATAGTAAAATATCAAATTTATTCTATATTAAAGGGGATTCTCAAATGTTTAAGCCAGGAGAATCAATCTATAATTTTTAAGTACATTTTTTTCTGTAGGAGATGATAGTATTTGAATACTTGTTTCTATTAATCACAAAGCTTCTTTCATATATTCTTGTTTGTTAATAGAATATTCAAATATATAAAACATGAAAGAAAAAGTTAAACATCGTGAGTTTCAAATATTACCTGGTTACAAGTTAACAACATCTGAATATCATAGTTTCACCATAAGCACAATGATGTTTTACATCCTGCACCAGACAGCATAGGAACCATTCAACTACTTTTTATAAAACTTCTTCATAACTAGTGAAATGCAGTTGTTAAATTATTGCTTTTCATGGTAAAAACTTTACAATTAACAAGCCAGTGATTAAGTCACTATCAATTTTTTTGTGTTTATTATAGTTCCATAATAATCTGCACTTTAATAACATAGATTAGGCAGCACTTTAATGAACAGAATCATTAGCCTTGGTTTTACAAAAGAAGAAAACAGACTTTTAACTTATTTGAGTCCAGTATTGCAGAATAATACCAAAGCTTTCAGACAAAGGGCGTAAACAAATAGTGCTATATGTAATTTTGAATATGAGTTTTTCTTTGTTCTAAAACTATCTTTGGGACCTTGCATTCATTACTATTTTTAAGAATTGTTTGTTTTTCATTTAGATTTCAAAATGGAAACAGAGTAGCACCTGGAAACTAAGGCAATTACAAGAGACTTACTTGATTAACTCTGATGCATGTTTATTGTCCAAAGAATATACATATAAGAAAAATAAAAATGATCCCAGAAGAAAAGCCCAAGATGCAATAGTAACATATCGAAAGTACTGTAAATATGGTTGAATCTAGACAGATAGTGGCAGTATAAAACAATAACAATATTGTTTTAATTGAAGAGATAAAAATTCAGGACCAAACTAAAATGCTAGGAAAGAACATGCCTTTTTCTAAAGACAACTAAAGAAAATAATTCACTTTGTATATTCTCAACTTATATGTGTGTTTATAATTTCTATGATTAAGACTTTAAGTTATGATTGGGATACAGTAGTTAGCAGCAAACCAGCATTCCCATCTGGTGTAAAACATAAATAAAATGCATACAATAAAATACATAAAATATAGGAAAAATATAGGGACAAACTGAAGGAAGTACAGAGGTACTGGGGTAAAATAATATAAAAAAATCATAAAATGTCATAGATAAAAAATGGTTTCTATACCATTTATAACTTGGAAGCATTTGCTAAACACAGGCATATGGAGAAGGCTAAAACTCTCTTACAAAGTCCAGGAAAGTTTACTGAGAAAAGAGAGAGAAAATCAAATAACTAAAAAAATTTCATTCCCACAGGAGTGAAAATATATTATATTTGTCTTTATGTGCCTGGATTGTTTCAATTTTACCCTGAATTGTTTATTACATATTTATGTTTGTATCAAAATTTCACATGTACCACAGAAATATGAAAACTATATGTTCCAATATTAAATAAAAATAACAAAAACAAAACAAAAAGCTAAAAAGCAGTACAAATAAGGTATATTGACCTTAACAGAATTACAGGAGAGCTTTGATTTATTACAATCTCTGATTGGATTACAATGATCTACCACCACTCTTTATGTACAGTGAAATGAAGGATGATTATTCTCTAGACAGAAAATCACATGTGAAAATATATGGTTATCTACAATATTTCAGAAACACAATGTCTGTAACTCAATAAGAAATTAAAATGCATGGCAAAAAGAGGACAATTGGGACAAAAACCAAGAAGAAAACAAAAAATATAAATATATCTCTACATAGTACAAAGATTTGTGTTATGTAAAAAATAACATTAAAGTAATGATGGTAAATTGGTTCAAGAGAGTTGCAGCAATCCATGAAAAAATAAGTTTACCAGATAACTGAAGCCTACACAAGTAATCAAATATAAATAATAGATATATCTATGTCTTAAAAAAATATATCTTACTAAAAGACTTTAAAATCAGATTAGATAGAGTAGAAGATAGACTTATCAAACGAAATTATATGATAATGGAAAATATTTGAGCATATGCGTAGGAAAAAGAACTAGGAACATAGACAAAAATTGAAAAGTGTTAGAAAAAATAATCTGACTCAGAAAGAAGACTTAATGTTAATGGAGCCACGAAGTAGAGGACATAAAAAGTGGGGACAAAGTTGTTACCGAAGCAGTCAGTATTGGGATACATGGAAAAATTAGTTAAAACATATTCAAAATGTATTGAAAGACACAATACAAATAAAATAAAAACTACATCTAGGTATATTTTGCTAAAGCCACCAAAAATCAAAGACAAAAAATAAGTAAAAGTAGACAAAGAAAAAAGGTAACATTTACTTCAAAGCAGCAACAATAAAACTGACAAATGACTTTTCCACAGGTGTGATGAAAGCCAAAGGACAATTGAACACACACACACACACACACACACACACACACACACACACACACTCACACAGTTGACGTCTGAACAACATAATTAGGTGATTAGAGCTGCTCACCCCCTCACAGTTGAAAATCTGAATATAACTTTTGACTCCACAAAAACTTAAGTATTAACAGCCTACTGTCAACTGAAAGCCTTACTAATCACATAAACAGTCAATTAACACGTTTTGTATATGTATTATACACTGTATCAACACATGTTTTATATATTATTTGTATTATACACTATATATATATATATATATATATATTTTTTTTTTTTTTTTTTTTTTTTTTTTTTTTGAGACAGAGTCTTGTTCTGTTGCCCAGGCTGGAGTGCAGTGGTGTGATCTTGGCTCACTGCAAACTCTGCCTCCTGGATTCAAGCAATTCTCCTGCCTCAGCCTCCTGAGTAGTTGGGATTAGAGGCATGCACCACCACACTGGCTAATTTTTTTTTTTTAATTATACTTTAAGTTTTAGGGTACATGTGCACAAAGTGCAGGTTAGTTACATACGTATACATGTGCCATGTTGGTGTGCTGCACCCATTAACTCGTCATTTAACATTAGGTATATCTCCTAATGCTATCCCTCCTCCCTTCCCCCACCCCACAACAGGCCCCAGTGTGAGATGTTCTTCTTCCTGTGTCCATGTGTTCTCATTGTTCAATTCCCACCTATGAGTGAGAACATGCAGTCTTTGGTATTTTGTCCTTGTTATAGTTTGCTGAGAATGATGGTTTCCAGCTTCATCCATGTCCCCACAAAGGACATAAACTCATGCTTTTTTATGGCTGCATAGTATTCCATGGTGTATATGTGCCACATTTTCTTAATCCAGTCTATCATTGTTGGACATTTGGCTTGGTTCCAAGTCTATGCTATTGTGAATAGTGCCGCAAAGAACATATGTGTGCATGTGTCTTTATAGCAGCATGTTTTATAATCCTTTGGGTATAGTCCCAGTAATGGGATGGCTGGGTCAAATGGTATTTCTAGTTCTAGATCCCTGAGGAATCACCACACTGGCTTCCACAATGGTTGAACCAGTTTACAGTCCCACCAACAGTGTAGAAGTGTTCCTATTTCTCCACATCCTCTCCAGCACCTGTTGTTTCTTGACTTTTTAATCATCACCATTCTAACTGGTGTGAGATGATATCTTGTTGTTTTGATTTGCATTTCTCTGATGGTCAGTGATGATGAGCATTTTTTCATGTGTCTTTTGGCTGCATAAATGTCTTCTTTTGAGAAGTGTCTGTTCATATTCTTCACCCACTTTTTGATGGGGTTGTTTTTTTCCTGTAAATTTGTTTGAGTTCATTGTAGATTCTGGATATTAGCCCTTTGTCAGATGAGTAGATTGCAAACATTTTCTTCCATTCTGTAGGTTGCCTGTTCACTCTGATGGTAGTTTCTTTTGCTGTGCAGAAGCTCTTTAGTTTAATTAGATCCCATTTGTCAATTTTGTCTTTTGTTGCCATTGCTTTTGGTGTTTTAGACATGAAGTCCTTGCCCATGCCTATGTCCTGAATGGTATTGCCTAGGTTTTCTTCTAGGGTTTTTATGGTTTTAGGTCTAACGTGTAAGTCTTTAATCCATGTTGAATTAATTTTTGTATAAGTTGTAAGGAAGGGATCCAGTTTCAGCTTTCTACATATGGCTAGCCAGTTTTCCCAGCACCATTTATAGGGAATCCTTTCCTCATTTCTTGTTTTTGTCAGGTTTGTCAAAGATCAGATGGTTGTAGATATGTGGCAGTATTTCTGAGGGCTCTGTTCTGTTCCATTGGTCTATATCTCTGTTTTGGTACTAGTACCATGCTGTTTTGGTTACTGTAGCCTTGTAGTATAGTTTGAAGTCAGGTAGCTTGATGCTTCCAGCTTTGTTCTTTTGGCTTAGGATTGACTTGGCATTGCGGGCTCTTTTTTGGTTCCACATGAACTTTAAAGTAGTTTTTTCCAATTCTGTGAAGAAAGTCATTGGTAGCTTGATGGGGATGGCATTGAATCTATAAATTACCTTGGGCACTATGGCCATTTTCATGATATTGATTCTTCCCATCCATGAGCATGGAATGTTCTTCCATTTGTTTGTATCCTCTTTTATTTCATTGAGCAGTTGTTTGTGGTTCTTCTTGAAGAGGTCCATCATGTCCCTTGTAAGTTGGATTCCTAGGTATTTTATTGTCTTTGAAGCAATTGTGAATGGGAGTTCACTCATGATTTGGCTCTCTGTTTGTCTGTTATTGGTGTATAAGAATGCTTGTGATTTTTGCACATGGATTTTGTATCCTGAGACTTTTGCTGAAGTTGCCTATCAGCTAAAGGAGATTTTGGGTAAGACAATGGGGCTTTCTAGATATACAATCATGTCATCTGCAAACAGGGACAATTTGACTTCTTCTTTTCCTAACTGAATACCCATTATTTCCTTCTCCTGCCTAATTGCCCTGGCCAGAACTTCCAACACTATGTTGAATAGGAGTGGTGAGAGAGGGCATCCCTATCTTGTGCCAGTTTTCAGAGGGAATGCTTCCAGTTTTTGCCCATTCAGTATGATATTGGCTGTGGGTTTGTCATAGATAGCTCTTATTATTTTGAGATATGACCCATCAATACCTAATTTATTGAGAGTTTTTAGCATAAAGTGTTGCTGAATTTTGTCAAAGGCCTTTTCTGCATCTGTTGAGATAATCACGTGGTTTTTGTCTTTGGTTCTGTTTATTTGCTGGATTACATTTATTAATTTGTATATGTTGAACCAGCCTTGCATCCCAGGGATGAAGCCCACTTGATCATGGTGGATAAGCTTTTTGATGTGCTGCTGGATTTGGTTTGCCAGTAGTTTATTGAGGATTTTTGCATCAATGTTCATCAAGGGTATTGGTCTAAAATTCTCTTTTTTTGTTGTGTCTCTGCCAGGCTTTGGTATCAGGATGATGCTGGCCTCATAAAATGAGTTAGGGAGGATTCCCTCTTTTTCTATTGATTGGAATAGTTTCAGAAGGAATGGTACCAGTTCCTCCTTGTACCTCTGGTAGAATTTGGCTGTAAATCCATCTGGTCCTGGACTTTTTTTGGTGGGTAAGCTATTGATCATTTCCTCAATTTCAGAGCCTGTTATTGGTCTATTCAGAGATTCAACTTCTTCCTGGTTTAGTCTTGGGAGAGTGTATGTGTCGAGGAATTTATCCATTTCTTCTAGATTTTCTAGTTTATTTGTGTAGAGATGTTTATAGTATTCTCTGATGGTAGTTTGTATTTCTGTGGGATTGGTGGTGATATCCCCTTTATCATTTTTTATTGCCTCTATTTTATTCTTCTCTCTTTTCTTCTTTATTAATCTTGCTAGTAGTCTATCAATTTTGTTGGTCTTTTCAGAAACCCAGCTCTTGGATTCATTGATTTTTTTGAAGGGTTTTTTCTGTCTCTATTTCTTTCAGTTCTGCTCTGATCTTAGTTGTTTCTTGCCTTCTGCTAGCTTTTGAATGTGTTTGCTCTTGCTTCTCTAGTTCTTTTAATTGTGAAGTTAGGGTGTCAATTTTAGATCTCTCTTGCTTTCTCTTGTGGGCATTTAGTGCTATAAATTTCCCTGTACACAGTGCTTTGAATGTGTCCCAGAGATTCTGGTATGTTGTGTCTTTGTTCTCATTGGTTTCAAAGAACATCTTTATTTCTGCCTTCATTTCATTATGTACCCAGTAGTCATTCAGGAGCAGGTTGTTCAGTTTCCATGTAGTTGAGCAGTTTTGAGTGAGTTTCTTAATCCTGGGTTCTAGTTTGATTGCACTGTGGTCTGAGAGACAGTTCGTTACAATTTCTATTCTTTTACATTTGCTGAGGAGTGCTTTACTTCCAACGATGTGGTCAATTTTGGAATAGGTGTGGTGTGGTGCTGAAAAGAATGTATAATCTGTTGATTTGGGGTGGAGAGTTCTGTAGATATCTATTAGGCCTGCTTGGTGCAGAGCTGAGTTCAATTCCTGGATATCCTTGTTAACTTTGTGTGTCGTTGATCTGTCTAATGTTGATAGTGGGGTGTTAAAGTCTCCCATTATTATTGTTTGGGAGTCTAAGTCTCTGTGTCGATCTCTAAGGACTTGCTTTATGAATCCGGGTGCTCCTGTATTGGGTGCATATATATTTAGGATAGTTAGCTCTTCTTGTTGAATTGATCCCTTTATCATTATATAATGGCCTTGTTTGTGTCTTTTGATCTTTGTTGGTTTAAGGTATGTTTTATCAGAAACTGGGATTGCAACCCCTGCCTTTTTTTGTTTTCCATTTGCTTGGTAGATCTTCCTCCATCCCTTTATTTTGAGCCTATGTGTGTCTCTGCATGTGAAATGGGTTTCCTGGATACAGCACACTGATGGGTCTTGACTCTTTATCCAATTTGCCAGTCTGTGTCTTTTAATTGGAGCATTTAGCCCATTTACATTTAAGGTTAATATTGTTTTGTGTGAATTTGATCCTGTCATTATGATGTTAGCTGTTTATTTTGCTCATTAGTTGATGCAGTTTCTTCCTAGCCTCAATGGTATTTACAATTTGGCATGTTTTTGGAGTGGCTGGTACTGGTTGTTCCTTTCCATGTTGCGTGCTTCCTTCAGGAGCTCTTTTAGGGCAGGTCTGGTTCTGACAAAATCTCTTAGCATTTGCTTGTCTGTAAAGTATGTTATTTCTCCTTCTCTTATGAAGCTTAGTTTGGCTGGATATGAAATTCTGGGTTGAAAACTCTTTTCTATAAGAATGTTGAATATTGGCTCCCACTCTCTTCTGCCTTGTAGAGTTTCTGCCGAGAGATCAGCTGTTAGTCTGATGGGCTTCCCTTTGTGGGTAACGCGACCTTTCTCTCTGTCTGCCCTTGATATTTTTTCCTTCATTTCAACTTTGGTGAATCTGACAATTATGTGTGTTGGAGTTGCTCTTCGCAAGGAATATCTTTGTGGCATTCTCTGTATTTCCCGAATTTGAATGTTGGCCTGCCTTGCTAGATTGAGGAAGTTCTCCTGGATAATATCCTGCAGAGTGTTTTCCAACTTGATTCCATTCTCCCCGTCACTTTCAGGTACACCATTCAGACGTAGATTTGGTCTTTTTTCACATAGTCCCATATTTCTTGGAGGCTTTGTTCATTTCCTTTTATTCTTTTTTCTCTAAACTTCTATTCTCGCTTCATTTCATTCATTTCATTTTCCATCACTGAGACCCTTTCTTCCAGTTGATCAAATAGGCTACTGATGCTTGTGCATTCGTAACGTAGTTCTCATACTGTGGTTTTCAGCTCCATCAGATCCTTTAAGGACTTCTCTGTATTGGTTATTCTAGTTAGCCATTCATCTATTTTGTTCAAGGTTTTTAATTTCTTTGCCATTGGTTCGAACTTCCTCCTTTAACTCAGAGTAGTTTGATCATCTTAAGCCTTCTTCTCTCAACTCGTCAAAGTCATTCTCCATCCAGCTTTGTTCTATTCCTCGTGAGGAGCTGTGTTCCTTTAGAGGAGGAAGGGCACTCTGAATTTTAGAGTTTCCAGTTTTTCTCCTCTGTTTTATCCCCATCTTTGTGGTTTTATCTACCTTTAGTCTTTGATGATGGTGATGTACAGATGAGGTTTTGGTGTGGATGTCATTCCTGTTTGTTGATTTTCCTTCTAACAGTCAGGACCCTCAGCTGCAGGTCTGTTGGAGTTTGCTGGAGGTCCACTCCAGACCCTGTTTGCCTGGGTATCAGCAGCAGAGGCTGCAGAACAGCGGATATTGTTGAACAGCAGATGTTGCTGCCTGATCCTCTGGAAGTTTTGTCTCAGAGGAGCACCTGGCCATGTGAGGCATCAGTCTTCCCTTACTGGGGGATGCCTCCCAGTTAGGCTACTAGGGGGGTGAGAGACCCACTTGAGGAGGCAGTCTGTCCATTCTCAGATCTCCATCTGCATGCTGGGAGAACCACTACTCTCTTCAAAGCTGTCAGACAGGGACATTTAAGTCTTCAGAGGATTCTGCTGCCTTTTTTTGTCTATGCCCTGCCCCCAGAGATGGAGTCTACAGAGGCATGAAGCCTCCTTGAGCTGTGGTGGGCTCCACCCAGTTCGAGCTTCCTGGCTGCTTTGTTTACCTACTCAAGCCTCGGGCCAATGGTGGGTTCCCCTCCCCCAGCCTCGCTGCCACCTCGCAGATTGTCTTAGAGTGCTGTGCTAGCAATGAGTGAGGCTCTGTGGGCCTAGGACCCTCCGAGCCAGGCGTGGGATATAATCTGGTGTGCCGTTTGCTAAGACCATTGGAAAAGCACAGTATTAGGGTTGGAGTGACCTGATTTTCCAGGTGCCATCTGTCACTCCTTTCTTTGACTAGGAAAGGTAATTCCATGACCCCTTGTGCTTCCCAGGTGAGGTGATGCCTCGCCCTGCTTCAGCTCATGCTTGCTGCACTGCACCCACTGTCCTGCACCCACTTTCTGACACTCCCCAGTGATATGAACCCGGTACCTCAGTTGGAAATGCAGAAATCACCCATCTTCTGCATCACTCACCCTGGGAGCTGTAGACTGGAGCTGTTCCTATTTGGCCTAATTTTTTTTTTTGTATTTTTAGGAGAGATGGGGTTTCATCATGTTGGCCAGGATGGTCTCAAACTCCTGACCTCAAGTGGTCTGCTTGCCTTGGCTTCCCGAAGTGCTGCGATTACAGGTGTGAGCCACTGCACCCGGCCTGTACACTCTATTTTTACCATAAGGCAAGCTACAGAAAAGGGAATGTTGTTAAGAAAATCATAATGAAGATAAAATATATTTATTATTCATTGAGTAGAAGTGGGTGATCAATAAGGTCTTCATCTTCATCATCTTTACATTAAATAGCCTGAGAAGAAGGAAAATCTGAGGGAGTTGAAAGTCAAAGGGGGGTTGACCTTGCTGTGTCAGGAGTGGCAGAAAAGGCAGGCACACTTGATATAACTTTAGGGAAACACATCATAATTTCTGTCTGAATTTTTTGCTTTTTCATTTCTCTAAAAGTGTTTCTATATGGTACTAATCCTTTTCCCATTGTTTGCTTTAGTTTCAATGCTCATATAGAATAATGCAGGTCATAAAAATGTCAAAAGCAATCTTGAAAAATTGAAAGCCTTCTGTCAGACTGGTTAATGTCTATTTGGTTTCTGGCACTGCTCTTTCTACATCTTCTTCCTCATAGTCTGGCACCTGTTTGGAAGCATACATCTTCATCAAGTCATCTTTTGTTACTTCCTCTGGTGTGGCATCTGTTAGTTCTTGAATTTCTCTTAGATCCATATTTTGAAATCCTTCACCCCTACCTTTCTGCCACATTCACAATTATTTGTATGATTTGCTTGATTGGCTCTGTCATATATCCTGTGTCATCATTCACAACATCTAGACAGTTTTCTCCACCAGAAATGTATTGCTTTAGGCTTTATGGCTTTCACAGTATTTTCTACAAGAACAATGACATTTTCAATGGTGTACTCTTCTAACTTTCATTACATTCTCTCTACTAGCTTTCCCTTCCCTAGCCTTGACACTTTTTTCCCATAGAGTACCATGGATATGCTTCATGATGCCTAATTGAAAGGAAGGATACCTGTTATTGTATTTAATATGATTCGAACAATCTCTATATGCAAAAAAATCTTTCACAAGAATTCTCATAGTAGTGCTATCTTAATAGTACAAACCAGGAAATAATCTCAATGCTCAAATATACTAGAATGTGAAAATAAATTGAGATCTATTCATTCAATGAAATGAATATTATTATTGTTACCATAGTAAAAATAAACAAACCACATTAAGGCACAATTACTTGAGTGAATTTGACAAACATAATGTTGAGTAAATGAAACCTGACACAACAAGGGCACAGGTATTATATGCATTATAGGCCATTGTGAGGAGAGTACTTCTACTCGGGCTGCAAGATGGAAAGCAGAAAGAGAAGTCTCTGAGGTTTTATAATATTTGTTTTTTATTTGGGTGATCATTATAATTTCATTACTGATAATTCATCTAGGGGAACACTCATACGTACATGTTTTTTTTTCTATTTTTTAAATAATTCAATTTAAAATATTAATTATGTAAAAAAATCCAAATACTGCTTCTACCATGGGTCCATGTGTAAGTTGCCTATTATGTGTTTTGCTGATATCACTGATTTCTAGTGATTTTTAAAATTTTTATTTTACTTTATTTTCTTCTTTCCAACTTTTATTTTAGGTTCAGTGGGTGAATGTGCAGGTTAGTTACATGGGTAAATTGTGCACTATAGGCATTTGTTGTGCTGATTATTTTATCACCAAGGCAATGAGCATTGTACTTCATAGGTACTTTTTAAATTATCACATTCCTTCTACCCTCCACCCTCAAGTAGGCCCCAGTATCTATTGTTCCCTTCTTTTTTTCCACATGTAATCAATGATTAGCTCCCACTTATAAGTGAGAACATGTGGTATTTGGCTTTCTGTTCCACATTAATTCCCTTAGGATAATGGTCTCTGGCTCTATCATGTTGCTGCAAAGAACATGATGTCATTATTTTTTATGGCTGCATAGTATTCCATAGTCTGTATGTCTCACATTTTCTGCATCCAGTCAGCTATTGATGGGTGTCCATGTTGTTCATATTTTTGCTGTTGTTAATAGTGCTGCAATGAATTTATGTGTGCATGTGTCTTTATAGCAGAATGATTTATATTCCTTTGGATATATATCCAGTAATGGAATTATTCAGTTGAGTGGTATTTCTGTTTTAAGATCTTTGAGAAACCTCTAAACTGCTTTCCACAATTACTAAACTATTCTACACTTTCACCAGCAGTGTATAAGCATTCTCTTCTTTTCTCACAACCTTGCCATCATCTGTTACTTTTTTACTTTTTAATGATAGCAATCTGACTGGTGTGAGATGGTATCTCATTGTGATTTTTGTTTGCATTTCTCTAATGATTAGTGATGTTGAGCATGTTTTCTATGCTTGTTGGTCACGTGTATGTCTCCTTTTGAGAATTGTCTGTTAATGTCTTTGATCTTTTTTAATGAAGTTTTTTTTTTGCTTGTTGATTTGTTTAAGTTCCTTATTGATTCTGGATACTAGACCATTGTCAGATACATCCTTTGCAAATATTTTCTCCCATTCTGTAGTCTTTTTAGTCTGTTAATGGCTTATTTTGCTGTGTAGAAGCTCTTTAGTTTAATTAGGTCCCACTTGTCAATTTTTGTTTTTTTTGTAGTGGATTTCAGTGTCTTCATCATGAAATCTTTCCAGGGCCTATATTCAGAATCGTACTTCCTAGGTTTTCTTCTATGGTTTTTATACTTCTAGGTTTTATATTTAAGACTTTAATCTATCTTGAGTTAGTTTTGTATATGATGAAAGGAATGAGTTCAGTTTCAATCTTCTGCATGTGGCTAGCCAATTATCTCAGCACTATTTATTAAATTGGGGGTTCTTTCTCCATTGCTTATTTTTGTGGACTTTCTCAAATATCAAATGGTTGCGGGTGTGTAGATTTATTTCTGGGTTATCTAATCTGTTCCATTGGTCTACAGATCTGTTTTTATACCTGTACCATGCTGTTTTGGATATTGTAGCCTAATAGTATAGTTTGAAGTCAGGTAGTGTGATACCTTCAGCTTTGTTTTTTATTATTTTATTTTTTAATTTTTTTGCTTAGGATTTTTTTTTTTGGCTATTTGTCCCTTTTTTGTTTCCATATGAATTTTAAAATAGTTATTTTTCTAATTCTGTGAAAAATGTTATTGGTGGTTTGATAGGAATGACATTGAATGTGTAAATTTCTTTGGGCTGTATGGAAATTTTAACAATACTGATTTTTCCTATCGATGAACATCAAATGTTTTTCCATTTCTTTGTATCATCTCTGACTTCATTCAGCAGTGTTTTTAAATTGGTGTAGATATCTTTCATTTCCCTGCTTAGCTCTATTCCTAGGTATTTTATTCTTTCTGTGGCTATTCTGAATGGGATTGCATTTTTTTATTTGGCTCTCAGCCTGGATAATATCGGTGTATTGAAATGCTACTAATTTTGTACATTGGTTTTGTATCCTGACTATTGAAGTTGCTTATCTGTTCTAGGAGCTTTTGGGCTGAGACTTTGTGGTTTTCTAGATATGGTATTATATAATCTGTCAAGTGAGACAGTTTGACTTCATCTTTTCCTATTTGAATGCCTTTTATTTCTTTATCTTATCTGATTACTCTAGCTAGGACTTCCAGTACTATGTTAAATAGGAGTAATGATAGTGAACATCCATGTTTTATTCTGTTTCTCAAGGGAAATGCTTCCAGCTTTTGCTCATTCAGTATGATGTTGGCTGTAAGTTTGTCACAGATGGCTCTTATTACTTTGAGGTATGTTTCTTTGATGCCTATATTTTTGAGGATTTTTACCATGAAAGTATGTTAAATTTCATTGAAAGCCTTTTCTGAATCTATTGAAATGATAAGGTAATTTTGTTTTAGTTCTGTTTATGTAATGAATTACATTATTGATTTAAGTATGTTGGGCCAGTCTTGCATTCCAGGAATAAAGTCTACTTGACCTTGATGTAATAGCTCTTTGATGTGCCTCTGGATTTGGTTTGCTAGTATTTTGCTGAAGATTTTTTCATCTGCGTTCAGCAGGAATATTGGCCTGAGGTTTTATTTTCTTTTAATTGTTTTTATGCCAGGTATGGGTGTCAGGATGATGCCGGTCTCATATAATGAATTAGGGAGGAATCTCTCTTTTTCAATTGTTTGAAGTAATCTCAATGGGACTGGTCCTAGCTCTTCTTCATTTGTCTGATAGCAATTGTCTGTTAATCCTTCTGGTCCAGGACTTTTTCTGGTTAGTAGAATTTTATTATTTATTCAGTTTTGGAACTCACTATTGGTCTGTTCAGTGTTTTAATTTCTTCCTGGTTCAATTCAGGGAAGTTGATGTTTATAGGAATTTATCCATTTTTTTTCTAGATTTTCTAGTTTGTATGCATAGAGGGGTGCATCAAGGTAAAAGTCTCTAAGGGATTTTTGTATTTCTCTGGGGTCATTGTTTATGTTCATTTTTTCATTTCTGATTCTGTTTATTTGGATTTTCTCTCTTGTTTTCAGCTCAGTTCAGTTCTGATTTTGGTTATTCCTTTTATTCTAGCTTTTGGGTTGGTTGGATCTTATTGTCTAGTTCCTGTAGGTATAATGTTATGTTATTAATTTGAGTTCTGTCTAACTTTTTGATGTGGGTATTTAGTGCTGTAAGCTTTCCTATTAACATCGCATTAGCTGTGTCCCAGAGATTTTGATATGTTGTATCTATTCATTAGTTTTCACTAGTTTCAAAGAATTTCTTCATTTCTGCCTTAATTTTATTATTTACCCAAAAGTTATTCTGGAGTCAGTTGTTTGATTTCCATGTAATTGTATGGTTTTGAGAGCTCTTCTTACTGTTGATTTCTGTTTTTATTGTGCTGTGGTCCTAGAGAATGGTTGGTATGATTTTATTTTTTAAAATTTGTTGTGAATTATTTTATGGCTGAGCATGTGGTCAATGTTAGAGTATGTGCCATGCACAGATGAGAAGAATGTATATCCTGTTGTATGGAGTGTTCTGTAGATGTCTATTAGTTTCATATGGTCAAGCATCAAGTTTTAGGTCCTGAATATCTTTGTTAGTTTTTTGCCTCAATAATCTGTCTAATACTCTCAGTAGGGTGTGAAGTCTCCCATTATTATTGGGTGATTATATAAGTCTCTTCATAGGTCTGCAAGAGCTTGTTTTATGAATTTGAGTGCTCTAGCATTGGGTGCATATATGTTTAGGACAGTTAATTCTTCTCGTTGAATGAATCCTTTTCATTATGTAATGTTCTTTTTTTATTGTAGCTGGTGTAAAGTCTGTATTGTCTGCAATTAGAATAGCAACACCAGGTCTATTTTGCTTTCCTTTTTCTTGGTAGACTTTTCTCTATATCTTTACTTTGAGCCTATGGATGCCATTTCATGTGCAATGGGTCTCTTAAAGACAGCACACAGTTGGGTCTTGCTTCTTTTTTATTTCATTTATTTATTTTATTTTTAATTTTTAAATTTTTTTTGAGACAGTGTTCCACTCTTTCATCCAGCCTGGATGAAGTATCACTGTCTTAGTTCACTGCAACCTCCGCCTCACATGTTCAAGTGATTCTCATGCCTCAGCCCCCTGAGCAGCTGGGACTACAGGTGTGCACCACCATGCCTGGCTAATTTTTGTATTTTTCATAGAGACAGGGTTTCACCACCATGGCCAGGCTGGTCTCAAACTCCTGAGCTCAGGTGATCCAACCACCTTGGCCTCCCAAAGTGCTGGGATTACAGGCATGAGCCACTGTGCCCCGCCATACTTCTTTAATCAACTTGCCACTCCATGCATTTTAAGCAGGGTATTTAGACCATTTTAATTCAAGGTTGATATTGAAACATCCAGATTTGATCCTGTCATCATACTGTAGCTTGTTGTTATATAAACTTGATCATATAGTTGCTTTATAGTGTCAATGGTCTTCGTACCTAATTGGGTTTTTGTGGTGGCTGGTAACAGTCTTTCATTTCCATGTTTAGTATTCCCTTAAGGGTCTCTTATAAGGAAGTCTGGTGGTAACAAATTCCCTTTGCATTTGCTTTTCTGAAAAATATTTTATTTCTTCTCCACCTATATAGCTTAGTTTTGCTGAATATGAACTTCTTGGTTGAAATTTGTTTTCCATAAGAATGTTGAATATAGGCTTCCATTCTCTTCTTGCTTGTAGGGTTTTAGCTGAAAGGTCCTCCATAAGCTTGATAGGGTTCCCTTTGTAAGTCATCTGCCTCTTCTGTCTAGCTGCCTTTAATATTTTTTCTTTCATGTTGACCTTAGAGACACTGATGACTTTATGTCTTGGAGATAGTCATCTTATATTATATCTCAAAGGGGTTGTCTGAATTTCCTAAATTTGAATGTTGACCTCTCTATCAAGGTTGGGAAAACTTTCTTGAACAATATTCTTGAGTATGTTTTCCACTTTGTTTGATCTTTCTCTCTCTTTCAGAAATACCAATGAGTCATAAGTATAGTTTCTGTATATAATCCCACATTTCTCAGGGATTTTGTTCATTCTTTTGTATTCTGTATTTTTGTCTGTCTAAGTTGATTCAATAAACCAGTCTTTGAGCTCTGAGATTCTTTCCTCAGGTTGGTGTATTCTGCTGTTAATACTTCTGATTTTATTATGAAGTTTATGTAGTGAATTGTTCAGCTCTAGAAGATCAGTTTGTTTCTTTCTTAAATTGGTGATTTTGTCTTTCAGTTTTTATATCATTTTATTGGATCCTGTAGATTCTTAGGATTGGGTTTTAACTTTTTTCTGAATCTTGATTATCTTTGTTGCCATCCAAATTCTGAATTATGTGTCTGCCATTTCAGCTGGGTTAAGAACCATTGCTGGAGAGCTTTGTGGTTGTTTAGAGATAAGAACTCCAGCTTTCAGAGTTGCCAGAGTTCTTGCACTCATCCTTTCTCATCTCTGTGGGCTAATGTTCCTTCAGTTTTTGAAGGTGCTGTTCTTTGGATGGGATTCATTGTTCTTAATTTGATGCCTCTGACAGTTTAACTGTGGTATAAGTTGGCTTTAGTTAACTGGTTTTGTTTCTGGATAATTTCAAGGGGGCAAGGCTCAGCTCAGCCCTATGGGCTGCTTCCTCTTACTCTGCAGGACTGGGACTATGCCCATAGGCCCATTACTTTGTTCTCTGACTCCTCAAATGTATACACTTGCTATCCATGAGGGAACAAAGTGTTCCTAGTCTGCTAGCAACAATACTCTAATGATGGATTCCAGCAATAGTGCTTCATCAGTGCAGTGGCTGTGAGATCCAAACTTACACATGCACACTGTCAACAAAGCAGCAGGATTGGTTTACATGCTTGTATACCAGTGACGGTGAGATGGCAGCGTCCAGCATACACTCAGTATGAATGTTTATCTAAATAAGATTTACAAAAAATAACATAACATAGAGATGCTAGGGTAACCATTGAGAGAATAGAAAAAGAGTTCCTTATTATAGTACCAAATACACTAGATTTTTGAAGTATCAAGTATATCAGATTTGTAAGCTCATTTTTAATTATAAAAGCCCAAGAAGAGAGATAATCAACACACTTATTTTGTGTAATTATTCTACATAAATAGAAGCTGCTTCTTTGAATTAGAAATATATTTATACCTATCTCTATAAGTATAGCTATTTTCTAGCCCCATAGATTATTTTCCCATTTTTGAGAGAAAAAAATAACAGCTTAGGATAAAGAAAGGAACAATATTTTTGTTCTGTATTTTAGTTGTAAATAATTTAAATTTAAAATAAAAAGTGATAGATATTAACTGTAGCTCAAAGGGAAAGGTTCACATTATTTTCTTGGAATTATATTAAAAATATTGGGCTTTCAAAAAGCATGATGAATAATATTACATTTTTTAGTCAAAAACATTTGGACAGGTTGTTCATTTATCACATTAAATTTCAATATACTTAATATTATAAGCCTGTGCAAGAAAAAGTTTAGTGACAATGACATAGTTGTTATCCAAACCTTCTCCTTAAGAATATTAAGAGCTAACCATATGATCCATGTATTTTACTGATCTTATTCAATTTCTGCTTGCCTTTTTTCACAGTCCATTAAATTTCTCTATGTATTTCAAGAAAATATACAATACCTGCTAATTTTCACTTAAGCAATTTAAGACATATTCAGAAATATGCCACATTTCCTTTCTAAAGTGCTTTGTTCATGTTTTATAAAAGAACTTTTAAAAATGTATTTGAACAATGTGAAACATTACCATGTCTGCTATAGTATGTTAAGATTAGCAGTTCTATTTATATTAACTGTGTAATTACATTATACTGAAGATATATCTAAATTTTAGTAGAGCAATCAAGACAGAGCCAGGTATAATAATATGGTGACATATTATGAGGAGATATTCTGTATAACTTTCCGCAGTACCTTGCTCATAGCAAATTGCTATTTAAAAAATAAAAACCCTAAAAATTACCTTCAAAGAAAATTTCAGTGTGAACACTATTTATTACTAAGGTAAAAAAAGACACAAAATTATAAAGCCATTGAGCTAAAAGTGAATATATTTATTTATACAGAAATAGCCTAGCATGTTTAGAATTTTAATCTCTTTAAGAGAACAAATATAAATGCTCTTATGAGTATTAACTAGATCTCTGAAATTTGTTTTACTTTTATAGTATAAAATAAATTTCTGCCTTTGGAAAAAGGTGTTTAGAATGATAATTGATATATTTAGGGATTGGAAGACTGAACATATTAAAGATGTTAATTTTCCTATGTTGTTCTATAGGCTCAACACAGTTTCTATCAAAATCTTAGCAAGTTATCTTGGAGAAATAGACAAGTTTATTATACATTTATGTTAAAAGAGAGGCTCTAGAATGGCTAAAACAATTTTTAAAAGAAGAATAAAGTGGGAAGAATCACTCTCTGAAGTTAAGGTTTACTACGTAGCTATGGTAATCAAGATAATGTGATATTGGCAGAGGGAGAGACACATACATCAATAGAATCTAACAGAAAACACAGAAGATAACTACAAATATATAGTCAAGTGATTTTTTACAAAGATGCATAAACAATTCAATAAAAGAAAGAGACTTTTCAATAAATTGTGCTGGAATAAGTGGGCATGTATAGTAAAAACAAAACAAACACAAATGAACCTCAATGTAAGCCTCACACCTCATATAAGAATTAACTCAAAATGAATCATGGAATTAAATGTAAAAAGAACAAATATAAAATTTGAAGCAGAAGAGAGAGAAAATCTTTGAGACCTGTGACTGGTCATAGAATTCCTAGACAACACCAAAAGCACAATTCATAAAAGGAAATATTGATGTTAGACCTCAACAGAATTAAAAACTTTTACTTTGCAAAAGATCCTGTTAAAAGGATAAAAGCTAATTACAGATGGGAAGAAAATATTTTCTAATCGTATATCTGACAAACAACTTTTATCTATAATATGTAAAGAATTTTCAAAAGTCAACATTAAAAAATCCTAATATTTTAATTTGACAATGGGCAAAAGACATACATAGATATTACATCAAAGAGGTTATTCAGGTGGAAAATAAATATTTGAAGATATGTTCCTCATTTGCCATTTGTAAAAGCAAAATTAAAATCACTATGAGAAATTACTACATACCTACAAGATGACTAAAATAAAAAATGGTGATAAGACCAAATGCGGACAAGAATGCAGAGAAACGGAATCACTCACACATTGCTTATGGAAATAAAAAATGGTAGAAGAACTCTAGAAAATAATTTGGCAGTTCCTTTTGAAACTAAAAATGTATTTACCATGTGATCCAGCAGTTTCCCATTTGCACATTTATTCCAGAGAAATAAAGACTTATTTTCATGCAGAAACTTGTATGTAAATATTCATTATAGCTTTAGTATGATAACTCAAACCTGATAACTGCTAAACATTCTTCACTGGGTAAACGGTTAAGTAAAATATAGTACATCCATACTGTAAAATACCTTTCAATAATAAAAAGGAACAAATGATTAATAGTCATAACTTGGATGAATCTCAAGAAAATTATGCTGTATGAAAAAGCCAATCTCAATGAACATAGACATTTACCAATATTACATTTATATAACATTTGCAAAATAACATACCTGTAGAGATTGAGTATAGATTGAGTGTTCCAAAGGTTAAGGGTGGAGGAGGGGTTGTTTTAACTAAAAAGGCATGGTGGAGTCTTGTGGTGATAGTATAGTAAAATATCTTGACTGTGATGGTGCTTTTTTTTTTTTTTTAATGTTTTATTTTTTGACACAGAGTCTCACACTGTTGCCCAGGCTGGAGTGCAGTGGTGAGATCTTGGCTCACTGCAACCTCCACCTCCTGGGTTCAAATGATTCTTCAGCCTCAGCCTCCTGAGTAGCTGGACTATAGGCGTGCACCACCACACCCAGATAATTTTTGTGTTTTTACTAGAGACGGGATTTCACTATGTTGGCCAGGTTGGTCTTGAACTCCTGACCTCAGGTGATGCACCCGTCTCTGCCGCCCAAAGTGCTGGGATTATAGGCGTGAGCCACCGCGCCTGGCCATATGGTGCTTATTTCAAGATACACATGTGATAAAATTGCATAGAGCTACGCAGACACACACACAAACACACACACACACACAGACACACACAGGAATGCATATATAACTGGTGAAATGTGAATAAACTCTGTGGATTGCATCCTTGCTAATTTTCTTGTTTTGTATTGTACAGTTACACAGGATGTTACCACTGTGGAAAGCTGGGTGAAGGGTACACTGAATGTCCGTGTACATTTATTTGCAACTTCCTGCGAATGTATTATTTCAAAATAAAGGTTGAAAAAAAAGACTCACTGATATATATACACAAGACTTCCACTTCTACCCAAAATAGAGTATCAGGTACCAGATTTACTACCTTGTCTGAAACACAGAATAATGATGAAGGACAATGCTTACTGGGAAATGGGAAATAAGTGAGATGAACCTCACAATTTCCCCAACTGAATGCCTTGAGAGAGACAGATTCCAGGCCACAGTACATGGAAAGTGTGAATGAAGACAGAGCCTAATGTGGCTCCCAGCATTGAGGCGATGGGGTTCAAGTCCAAGGACATGAAAGCATCCAGAGTTCACAAGACAAAGAACAGTAGAGGCTGGAGCTGCACAAAATATTCTTAGAGATCTTCAGGGGTATTCAACAGAGATCAATGCATGTATGTGAGAAAACTATGCACAGGCAGGAACAGAAACATGAAAGTACTAGAGAGAGAATACACGATGCTCTCATGGGGCCAGGAATAGTGCATGTTCCCACTAGCCAGACTAGAAAATCTCATAATTCACAGGGCTTTAAGCAGAGTGCTGAGATAAGGCTTGCCTTCATCGTGGTGAATAGTTCACCTTAAACTAAACTCTGCTCTGTCAGTGTTTAAGATTTGTTCAAGCAAACCTTAGAAAAGCAAGGCACACAATATTCTAAGTGAGGTAACTCAGGAATAGAAAACAAAATATCATATGTTCTCACTTATATGTGAGAGCTAAGCTATGGGTATGCAGAGGCGTACAAAGTGCTATAATAGACATTGAAGATATGGAACTGGAGAGGGTGGAAAGCAAGTTGGAGAGAGAGAAAAAATAAACTTATTTGGAACAACACATGATACTTGGGTGATGGGTACACTCAAATCTCAGACTTCACCACTACACAATTTATCCAGGTAACCAAAAACCACTAGTTCCCCAAAAGTTATTGAAATACAAAAAATATATATTTAAAAAGAAGAAGGCAAGGATGGCCCGCACTTGCCCCTTTTGGTCAATATTATACTGGAAGCTCTAGCCAATGAACTCAGAACAACAAATTAAAGGCATGCATATTGGAAAGAAGTAAATCTAAAAATAAATAAATAAAGTATGCCCTTGAAGAGATTAGACTATGAACTAGATAACCTGTCTGGGTTCCTCTCAAATCTGTGTTCTTGTGATTTCAATAATTATGTTCAGTTGGCGGTAAATAGGTCCTGATAATTATGTGTGAGGTGATTTTCTTAACCTTTTGGCAAAGAGATTACACGTGTTACAAAATACTTCAAATGATGGTAGTATTTATGATGTGCAATGTAGAAATATTTGGATTATTATAAAACTTGAGGTAGCTAGAGCAATTTGAAGCCGCCACTTGATACTGACACTTTGTAGATGTAGTTTGACTGTTCCTATATGTTTCCATCTACTGGTGAGGATCCTACTCTTTTAGTATAAACAGTACCGTTAACTTCCAATTAACTAGTATCGATAGCACTTGAAAAAGAGTAATAAACCTGGCACTAGTCCTAACAATCAACACCCTGTTAGCCCTATTATTAATAATTATCACATTTTGATTACCACAACTCAATGTCTATATAGAAAAATCTAACCCTTACTAATGTGAATTTGACCCACTGTACTCTGCCCACAATCATTCATGTTACGTGCTTTTGCAGAAGAAAAAATAAATGTTTTGCATTTTTTCTACTTTTGCATTTAACTACTTTTGTGTATGTTAATTCCAGATATAATAGAAATGCGTAACATCTTAGAGATAACTAGCTTTGAGATAAAACATTTTATCAGAATGGGAAGATAAAATATATTTGAATTTTTATTTTTGTAAAATTCACTTCAGTACTTTTAATAAGATTCTAATAAATAGAAAATCACAGACAAAAAAGAAAAGGCAAAAAATGATCAAACTGTTTCAAAGTAACTTACGTGCATCTCGGGATAATGCTCAATAATACAGAAAAAAATAGCATTCAGTACCTAACAAGGTGAAAATCTGTAATGTTTGACATTTGATTAAAGATGATCAGGCATGCAAAGATTCAGGACAATAATAACTTAATAATTAAACAATATTATTGTATATTGTTAATATACGATACAAAACAAGAAAATTAGCAAGGATGCAATCCACAGAGTTTATTCACATTTCACCAGTTATATATGCATTCCTGTGTGTATCTGTGTGTGTGTGTGTGTGTGTGTAGCTCTATGCAATTTTATCACATGTGTATCTTGAAATAAGCAATTTGAATAATAACTATTATTATTGTTAACTATTATTATCAGGACAATAGTAATCGTCCTGATAATAATGAGGATAATGATAATGAGGAAAAAAATCAATTGATCAAAACTGAGGACTGAACTAGATGTTAGATTTAGTAGAAAAGGATAAAAATAATTATGTCAAAATGCTTATGAAGAGATATAGAAGACATACAAAAGAAATAAAAATTTTAAGATGACAAATAACTTGAATGAAATTAACAGCAGATTTGACATTGAGAAGGAAAAATATATTGAAATTGAAGACATAGCAATAAAATTTCCAAAAAAAAAACCACTCAGAGAAAAATAATGGAAAAAAATACAAAAGCATAAGTGAACTGTATACAACTTCATGCAGCCTAATGTCTGTGTAATGAAGATCCATAAACGAGAGGCAAAGACAGGAAAAGCAAAAAAAAAAAAAAATTGAGAAATAATACTTGCAGAATTCCACATTTTATAAAATATGTAAATTCAGATTTTTCAGAAATTTCAATAAGCTCTACGCAAAAGAAATATTAAGGAAACTACATTAAGGAATATAATCAAGTTACTCAAAATGAGTGATAAAAAGAAAATCTTAAAAACAGCCTGATGAAAAAAATCATGTTAATATAGCAAACAAAGATAAAGATGACAGAAGATTTCTTGTTGAAAACAGTATAAGCAAGGAGAGGGAGTGTACTAACATCATTAAATTACTGAAAGAAAAAAACTTCTAACAACCTAGAACTCTATATACAGGAAATATAAATTTTACGAAGAGTGGTACAATAAAGCCTTTCTCAGACATAAAAGAGCTAAGAGATTTCATCACTAATAGACCTGTACTCTGATAAATGATAAAGAAAAGCTCTCAATCAGAGAAAACGGTACCAGCTGGAAATCTGGACATCTACAAAAGAGTAAAGACTTTGGAAATACCTATATGGCTAAATACATGACTGTTTAATCGTTTAAGTTTCTTTAAAAGGAAAGTGATGGCCTAAATAAAAATAATAGAAATGTATTGTTGGGTTAATAACATATGCTAAACTAAAATACATAAAAACAGTGTCACAAAGGTCAGGAGAAGATAAATGGAAGTCCACTGATGTAAGGTTCTTAAACTATGTTTTTAGTACTATAGCACCTCAAGGTAGACTGTGTTAAAGGTATGCCCTATAATTCCAAAACTAACTGGTTAGACAGTAAAACAGCAAAGGAGCTAAACTGGCATTATAAAAAGTACAAATTCATCCAAAGGCAGAAAAATAAGAAAAGGGGAACAAATGAGAGATAAGAAAAATAGACAGTGAAGAATAAGGTGTTATAAACTTAATCATATGAATAATTACATTACATATTATCTAAACATTCACTACAGTTAAAAGGTCATGATGGTCAGATTAAATAAAAAAGTAAAACAGATATATGCCATGTAAAACATAATTCAAGAAAACATACATAGGTTTAAAAGTGAACAGATGGAAATGACACAGAATACCTACATTAATTAAAAGGTGTTTAGATTATATGTTAATATCACAGAAGTACCATTTAGAGCACTTTCATACACATGTAATACATACAACATAGCACACCCAGACACACAGATACAGAGACAGACTTTTATAACTTTAGTGACAAAAAAGTTTTGAAAACCGTATTTTGTATGTTTTTGCTTTGCTTCTTGAGCCAGAAAACTTCTTTTGAGTTTGTATATGATTATGATACAAACTTTTGAGTTTGTATATGATTAACAGGATTATGTTTTAGATATTAATAAAGAGATAAGTCTAGGTCTCAATAAACTTTGAATATTTATATTAAATTTGAGAATGTAGAGAAGCACCTTATTGCTAAAATTCAGAGATCCTGTAAACTCTACCATTGTGAAGGTTTCCGTGAGGAAGCAAGCTTATATAAAATAATTATATATGAAAAAATTGGAACTTGATTTTACTGAGTGTTATATTTCAGAATTTTTTCTGTATGCTTGGATACTTTACATATGAAATGATAATCATAAATATTATAGCAACATGATAATAAACCACTTAGAATCACCAATGAGGTATTGGAGTAGTTAATTTACACATTATTCATTTTGTTCTTCTCTACATGTGTCAAGGAAAGTATTTTTGTCTCCATATATGAAGAAACTGCTGCTCAGTGACATGTCCAAATGGTTCAGCTAGTGGCAAATTGGGACTCAAACTATTTTAACTCCAAAACTTTACATTTTTAAAATGTTGACAGATCATGAACCTGTAACTAATAATACTACAAAAAATAGCATAGCCAAAGCCGTAAAATTCCTATGCCAGCAATATGATTACTTTTGCTCATTAAATTGAAGGCAAACTTCATTTAATCTAGTTTTCAGCAGCTATTTAGCTGGCAAGAGTTCCATCTAGAATTTTGAGATTTTAATTCCACTATCAGGTTGAATTTGATTTCACGCCACTACTAATTTTTCCTTTTCATAACAGAAATAAATTGACTCTGACCAACTGGCTGTGCCCAGATTCCATCTCTTTCTAGCCTCTCATATTTATATTCAGCATCAGCTTTTCTTTCCTGATAATCTGACCCTGCTTAGGCTTCTGTTCTGAGCATTAGGCTACTACTTAGTTCCAGAGTCTTCTCTCCATACTGGCCATTTGTACTATAAGTAGGGTCATTTGGCTGCAAGCAACAGAAACTAAGTTAAGCTGCCTTAATAAACATGACTTATAATTAGGAATCACATAGACTGAACCTGAAATAGGAATTCTTTCAGTATAAAACATCTTTGGAAATCAGCTTCAGTCTGCTTTCTCAAGAAGTGGTATTACAGCAAACTGATGAAGATAGATCAGCACCAGTCCTCAGCTCAGTGACTTTACTAGCTTTGTGGTCTTGGGAAATTATTTCATCTTCTTTTTCATCAAAACACAGAAAAAGGTAGTCCCTACTTTATAGGCATGTTCTGATTAATAGATTTAGTACATGTAAAGCAGTTAAATTTTAGCTGGATCAAGCCCTAAATTTGTGTAAAAGTTGCTACTATTTTGTATAAACTTTGCTATTGCTTTGTATAAACTTCATAGTAACCTTTTTGCATTTATTTATTTATCAAGGTAAAATTTGTGCAGTTCAGTGATATTTACTGCATTCAAAATGTTGTACAATCACCACCTCTGTCTATTTTCAAAATAATTACCCCAAAAGAAAACTCCATGCTCATTAAGGAACCTATCTCTATCTCCCCACCACACACACACTGGGGCAATTTACACATTTTATTGATATTTTAAAAGTAATACACTTCACTTTTTAGAGCAATTTTAGGTTCACAGCAAAATTGAGAGGAATGTACCTAGAGTTCCTATATACCCCCTCACCACATATGCAAAACCTCCCACACTATTGGCATCACACAGAACAGTGGTATATATTTTACAGTTGATGAACCTACATTTTACACTTTATTATCCCAAAGTCCACAGTTTACAATCAGTTCATTCTTGTTATTATACATTCTTTGTGTTTGGATAAACACATAATGACATTTATCCAACATTGTAGTATCACATAATAGTTTTACTGTCTTAAAAATCCTTCATACTTTGCCTTTTCATCCCTCTCTCCCCTCCAATCCATGGGATTCACAAATGTTTTTAATTCTTCCATAATTTTGCCTTTTCTAGAATGTTCTGTAATTTGAGTCATCCATTCTATAGTCATAATGTATGTAATTTTACATGGTTTTATTCTGAAAAGGAGTCTTCCTTTGTTGCCCAGGCTGGAGTGTAGTGGCATGATCTCGGCACACTGCAACCTCTGCCTCCCAGGTTCAAGTGATTCTCCTGCCTCAGCCTCTTGAGTAGCTGAAACTACAGGCGGTTACCACCACGCCCAACTAATTTTTATATTTTTGGTAAAGACGGGGTTTCACCATGTTGGCTATGCTGGTCTGGAACTCCTGATGTCAGGTGATCTGCCCGCCTGGGCCTTCCAAAGTGCTGGGATTAGAGGCGTGAGCCACCGCACCTGGCCTTTACATTGTTTGAGATTTACTTCTTTCACTTAGTGATATGCATTTAAATTTCCTTTATGTTGTTAGCTGGCTTGATAGCTCATTTCATTTTAGCACTGAATAATATTTTATTGCCTGCATAAATCACAGTTTATCTATTTACCTACTGAAAAGGACATCTTGGTTACTTCCATGTTTTGACAATCATGAATAAATCTGTCAAAAACATCTGCAGGCAGGTTTTTTGTTTGTGGAAATAAGTTTTCTCTTCATTTGAGTACATACCAAGGAGCACAGTTGCTTGATCTTATAGTAAGAATATGTTTAATTTTGTAAGAAACTGCCGCACTATCTTCCAAAGAGGCTGTACCATTATGCATATCCACCAGCAGTGAATGAAGGATCCTATTTCCTGACATCCCTGTGGCATTTGCTGTTGTCAGTGTTTTTGATTTGGGCCATTTAAATTTGTATGTGGTGGTATGTCCTTGTTTTAATTGGAAATTTTCTAATGAGATATGTTGTTTAAAATATTTGTATATGTTTACTTGCAATCTGTACATCTGTTTTTCTTGTTTGTTTGTTTTTTGAGACAGAGTCTCAGTGTGGCTCCAGGCTAGAGTGCAGTGGCGCGATCTCTGCTCACTGCAACCTCTGCCTCCTTAGTTCAAGCGATTCTCCTGCCTCAGCCGCCTGAGTGGCTGGGACTACAGGCACATGCCACCATGCCCAGCTAATTTTTGTATTTTTAGTAGAGATGGGGTTTCACCATGTTGACCAGGATGGTCTCGATCTCTTGACCTTACGATCCACCCACCTTGGCCTCCCAAAGTGAGCCTGGGATTACAGGCGTGAGCCACCGTGCCTGGCCTGTACATCTTTTTTGACAAGGTGCCTGTTCAGGTCTTTTGTCCATTTTTTATTTGGACTGGTTGTTTTCTTGTTTTTAAGTTTTAAAAATTTTTGTGTATTTTGTATGAGTCCTTTATTAGATGTGTCTTACACAAATATATTTTTCCTCGTCTTCAGCTTGCTTTATGATTCTCTGAAGACAACAATTCTGACACTGTCTTTTGCAGAGCAGAAGTTTATTTTAATAAAGTCCAGGTTATTGTTTTTTTTTTTTTTATTTCAGACCTTTGGGGATGTATCTAAAAAGCCATCATCATACCCAAAGTAATCTAGGTTTTCTTCAATGTTATCTTGTAGGAGTCTTATAGCTTTACATTTTATATTTAGTTCTGTGATCTATTTTGAGTTAATTTTTGTGAAGGGAAGGGCAAAAGGTGTTCCGTGTCTAGATTCACTGTTTTGCAAGCAGATGTTCAGTTGTTCTAGCACTTTTTGTTGAAAATACTATTTTCACGCCACTGGGCAGTATTGCAGCTGTTCCCTTGTCAAATATCAGTTGACTATATTTATGTGGATCTATTTTCATGCTCTTTATTCTGTTGCATTGCTTTATTTGTCTGTTCCCTTGCCAATACACTGTCTTGATTACTGTAGCTTTATAGTAAGTTTTGAAGTCAGGTAGTGTCAGTCTTTGAACTTTTATCTTATTTGGTATTGAGTTAGTTATTTTGGGGGTTTTGCCTCTCTATATAGACTTTAGGCTCACTTTGTTGATACCCAAAAAATAATTTGCTGGGACATTGATTGGCATCCTGTTGAATCTATAGATCAAGCTGGGAAGAACTGACATCTTGACAATATTGAACCCTTTATATCCATGAACATGAAGTATCTCTTCATTCATCTAGTTTTTGTTTGAAATCTTTCATCAGTGTTGTAGTTTTCCTTATATAGATCTTGTACAAATTTCTTTAGATTTATATATAAATATTTCATTTTTGGTTGCTGATATAAACGATAATGTGTTTTAATTTCAAAATTCACTTGTTTATTGCTGGTATATAAGAAAGTGGTTTACTTTTGTGTATCAACTCTGCATCTTGCAAGCTTGCTGTAATTGCTTATAATTTCCAAGAACTTTTTTGCTGATAACTTTGGATTTTCTACATAGACAATCATGTTATCTGTGTACAAAGAGAGTTTTATTTATTCCTTCTGAATTTATATATCTTTTATTTTAGTTTAATATCTTTTTGCATTAGCTAGGACTTCCAGTATGACTTGAAAAGCAAGGGCAAGGGAGGATATCCTTGCTTCGTTCTTGATATTAGTGGGAAAACTTCAAGTGTTTCACCATTAAGTATGATATTAGCTGTAGGTTTTCTGTAGATATTCTTTATCAAGTTGAGGAAATTTTCCTCTATTCCTGGTTTACTAAGAGTTTTCACCATGAATGGCGATTAAATTTTGTCAAATATTTTTTCTATGTCTATTGATGTGATCATGTTTTGTCTTTAGCCTATTGATGTGAAGTGTTATATTAATTAATTTTCTAATCAGGAGCTAGCCTTCCATACCTGGAATAAGTTTTACTTGATCATCGTTTGTGATACTTTTTATACCTTGTTGGATTCAGTTTGCTAATGTATTAATATTTTTGTGCATCTACGTTCATGAGAGATATTGAACTGCAGTTTTCTAGTTATGTCTTTGTGCAGTTATGTTATTAGGGTAATTTGGCCTCATAGAATGCTTAGGAAAAGTTCACTTTTCTTCTGTCTTCTGAAAGAGATCAGAGATAATTATAATTTATTTGTTAAAAGTTTGGTAAAATTCACCAGTAAACCCATCTGAGCTGAGTTTTTTATTTTGAAAAGTAATTAATTATTGATTCAATTTCCTAATAGATATAAGCCTATTAGTATAAGATTGTATACTTCTTCTTGTGTGAGTGACAGGTTGTTTCTTTCAAGGAATTGATGCATTTTGTCCAGGTTATCCAACTTGTGGGTATAGGGTAGTTCATAATATTCTTGTTTTACCATTCATGGGATCTGTAGTGATACCCTATCTTTCTTATGTCATATTAGTAATTTAGGTTTTCTTTCTTTTATTCTTTAGCTAGAGGGTCATCAATTTTATTAATATTTTCAAAATACTAGCTTTTGCTTTAGTAGGTTTCAATGTTGATTTACTGTTTTCAATTTCATTTACTTTTGTTTCAATCTTTATTAGTTCTTTTCTTCTGCTTACTTTGGATTTAATTTTCTCTTCTTTTTCTAGCTTCCTAAGATGGAATTTAGATTTTTTTATTTCACATCTTATTTTATTTTCAAATATCCATTCAATGCTATAAATCTTCCTCGAAGCACGGCTTTTACTACAAACTACAAATTTAGATGAGTTGTATTTAATTCTCATTTACTTCAAAATTTTTGAGATTTCTTTTTTGACCCATGTTTTAATTATTAGTGTATTTAATCTTCATGTATTTTGGGGTTTTCCAGCTACCTTTCTCCTATTGATTCTTGGTGTAATTTCACTGTGATCTGAGAGCAGACATTGTATGATTTCTCTTTACCCAAAGGATTATAAATCATGCTGCTATAAAGACACATGCACACGTATGTTTATAGCGGCACTATTCACAATAGCAAAGACTTGGAACCAACCCAAATGTCCAACAACGATAGACTGGATTAAGAAAATGTGGCACATATACACCATGGAATACTATGCAGCCATAAAAAATGATGAGTTCATGTCCTTTGTAGGGACATGGATGAAACTGGAAACCATCATTCTCAGCAAACTATCGCAAGGACAAAAAACCAAACACCGCATGTTCTCACTCATAGGTGGGAATTGAACAATGAGAACACATGGACACAGGAAGGTGAATATCACACTCCGGGGACTGTTGTGCAGTTGGGGGAGGGGGGAGGGATAGCATTAGGAGATATACCTAATGCTAAATGACGAGTTAATGGGTGCAGCACACCAACATGGCACATGTATACATATGTAACAAACCTGCACATTGTGCACATGTACCCTAAAACTTAAATTATAATAATAATAAAATTAAAAAAAATTGTTAAGATTATGTTTAATGGCCCAGGATGTGGTCTATCTTGGTGAACATTCCATGTGAGTTTGAGAAGAATGTGTAATCATCTGCTGATTTTGAATAGTCTATAAATGTCAATCATATCCAGTTGATTGACGGTGTTGTTGCAGTCAGCTACATACTTACTGATTTTCTGCCTACTGGACATGCCCATTTCTGATGGAGAGGTGTAAACACCTTCAACTACAATAGCAGATTTATCTAGTTTTCCTCCCAGTTCTATCAATTTTTGCCTTACATACTATGACATCCTTTTGTTAGATGGATGCACATTAAAGATTGTTATACCTTCTTAAAGTATTGACCTCTTCATTATTATGTAATGCTTCTTTTTATTCCTGAAAACTTGCTTTGCTCTAACATTTGCTCTGACTGAAAATTAACATTACCACTACCACTTTCTTCCCCTATCCAACCCCCACTTTATTGAGGCATAATTGACAAATAAACATTGTATATATTTACAGTGTGCAATGTGATGTTATGATATATGTATATATTGTGACATTATTAAATCAAGCTAATCAATATAGCCATTACTTCAAATACATATTTTTAAATAATGAGAACATTAGAGATATATTCTCAGCAATTTTCACGTAACAATACATTGTTATTAATGATAGTCAACATGCTATGCAATAAATCTCCAGAAATTGTTCAGCCCATGTAAAGGAAACTTTGTACCCCTTAACCAACATCTTGTCATCCTTCTTTCTACTTCTACCAGCATACTACTCTCTTCTATAAATTCAGCTTTTTATTGATTCCATATATAAATGAGATCATGTAGTATTTGTCCTTCTGTGCCTGCTTTATTTCCTTCAGCATTTATCCTCCTAGTTTATACATGTTGTTGCAAATTATAGGGTATCTTTATTTTCTAAGGCTAAATAGCAATCCATCGTATATATTATACACATGCACAGACAAACACAGACACATATTATTTTCTTTATTCACTAATCTGTTGATGGACACTTAGGTTGATCTCATATCTTGGCTGTTTTAAATAATGCTGCAATGAAATGGGATCACAGATAACTCTCTGACATACTGATTTCATTTTCTTTGGATATGTACCCAGAAGTGGTGTGCAGGATTATATGGTATTTTTGTTTTTTGAGGATCTTCCACACAGTTTTTCATAATTCTTCACTAATCTACATTTCAATGAAGAGTGTATAAGGGCTCCCTTTTCTCCGCGTCTTTGTCAACACTTACTATGTTTTGTCTTTTTTTTAATAGGTACTCTAGCAGGTATGAGGTGATACCTTATTGTGGTTTTAATTGGGATTTCCCTCAAGATTGCTAATGTTGAGTACATTTGTTTTTTTTGTTGTTGTTAATTGAATCTTTGTGTTTTCTATATATTTTGGAATTTAGACCCTTATCAGGTGTATGTTTCAAAAATATTTTCTTCTATTCCATAAGTTGTCACTTTTCTCTGTTGATTGTTTAACTTGCTTGAATAAGCTTTTTCATGTGTTGCAATCCTATTTGCCTATTTTTGCTTTTGTTTCCTGTGCTTTTGGGGTCTTATCTAACAACCTATTGCCCAGAACAATGTCATGAAGCTTCCTCCCATGTTATTTTTTTCATAAATCTTATGCTTCAGGTCTTATGTTTAAGTATTTAATCCATTTTGAGTTTACTTTTGTAAATGATGTGAGATAAGGTTTCAATTTTATCCTTCAGCATTTGAATATGCAGTTTTCCTAACACCATTTATTGAGGAGACTTCTTCCTTTATTGTGTGTTCTTGACACTTTTGTCAAAGAGTAATTGACTGCAAAGGTGTGTATTTATTTCTTGTCCTTCCATTCTCTTCCAGTGGTCTATATGTCTGTTTTCATACCAGGACCATATTGTTTTGATGACTATAGGTTTGCAATATAATTTGAAATGAGATAGTATGATGCCTCTAGCTTTGTTCTTTTGTTCAAGATTGCCTTATATATTTAAGTAACTTTGTGGTTTCATATGAATTTGTAAACTGTTTTCATTTTTTCTATATCTGTGGGAAATGCCATTAGAATTTTGATAGGGATTGCATTGAATTTTTATATTGATTTAAGTAGTATGGGTATTTTCTTCCATTCATGAACAGAGAATACCTTTCCATTTATTTGTGTCTTCTTTGTATTTATTTCTCATTTCCATTCTGTTAATGTTTGCTTCATATATTTAGTCATTCCTATGTTGAGTAAGTACATATTTATAATTTTTATATCAATTTACCCCTCTATCATTACATAAATATCCTAATTTTCTCTTGGGACAATTTGACTTAAAATCTATTTTGTCTACTATTATTATAACTACTCAACTATTTTTTGGGTTGATTACCATTTTCACGGAATCTCTTTTTTGTTAACTATTTTAGTCAAATAGACTAAACGCTTTTAGTCAATTTGTGTTCTTAAAGTGAGTTTCTTCTGAGCAGCATATAGTTGGTTGTTTTGTTTTGTTTTTTCCATCCACTTAGCCAATCTATGTTTTTTCAATTGGAGAATCTAATCATTCACATTTAAATTAATTATTAATACATTAGGACTTAAGACTTTCATTTTGTTGTATCCTGTTTTGTAGCTCCTTTGTTCTTTTATTGCTCTTTTGCTGTTTCCTTGTGATTTCATAATTTTCTATTGTAGTAGCTTTGATTCCTTACTTTTTGTCTTTTGTGTATCTACTATAGATTTTGCTTTGTTGTTACTATCAGATAAAATATGACAATCTATTTTAACTTGATAGAAATTTATCTTCAATTGCATATAACTACATTTTTACATCCTCCCTCACATTGTAAGTTTTGATGTCAAAATTTACTTCATTTTTATTGTATTCATTAACACATTTATTTTCAGTTAATACTTTTGTCTCATAACTTTTATACTCATGTTTAAAGGGATTTATATACCACCTTACAGTATTAGATTATTTTGAATTTGACCGTATACTTTCCATCGAGTTTTATACTTTCATATTTTCTTGTGTTAGTTAGAATCCTTTCATTTCAACTTGAAAACATTTCCTTTGGCATTTCTTATAAGGTAGGTCTAGTGCTGATTTCTGGGAAGTCCCCAGATATCTTTGCTGGATCAGTTTCTCCCCAACCTCTTCTTGCTTGTAGTTCTCAGAATAACTGTACAGTGCACTGAGAATACAACACCCTGAGATAGAAAGTGTCCAAACAGCCCAGGCTTTGTTGCTGTTCCTTGTAGAAAATTGTAACATCATGAGATAGAGAAGAATTTTCTGAGACATCCTGTGGCAAGGAGAGCCCAGACTCTGTTCCTCTCTCCCCTAGAAACAAATGTTCTTTAACACTGTAGTTCAGTGTATCATGCAGCCTGAGGTATATAACCTGTAGTGGGCTGCCTTTCAAAGTCCCTCAGCCTTGGCACAAGTGTGCCACATGAAGTCAGAACTCCTTCCACCCCAGGAAGCTTTTCTCAGTCTTGCAGACTGGCTTGCAATAACTCATAGCCTTCTCTTGAAACATTGCGGCCTATATGTAAATAACAAATCCACTTAATATAACTTGTTGCATGTGACTGTGTTCTGTCTAACTGGACTCAGGCAGTTAGTAAAACTGAAACCCGTGATGAAATCAGCAGAAATATTCAAACTTCTATTTCTAGTGATTGGCACAGTGATGATCTTTGCTTTTCTCCCTGCAGTGTTAATCTCCCTTGAGACTGGTAATTGGTAAACCTCTTTTGCACTGATGAACTGCCACAGCACTTGATTTTCTAGGAAATTCCTTATCGTTCTTTCACATATGAAATATAGCCAGGCTGAATGTAGTATTCATGGTTGTCAAGTTTATTCTTCTTTCATATCATCCTACTTTCTCCTGGTCTGTAAGGTTACTGCTGAGAAATCTGCTTACAGTCTTATGAGAACCTCCCTTGTATGTGACAAGTCGCTCTTATTGCTTTCAAAATTCTGTCTTCATCTTTGATTTGGAGAATTTGATTACAATGTGTCTCAGCAACAAATTCTTTATGTTTAATCTAATTGTGTTTCTTTGGAATTCATGAATCAAGATGTCCATTTCCTCTCCATATTTGAGCAGCTGTCATTATTTTTTAAATCAAGTTTTCTGCTCCTTTCTTTTCATCTGCTTCTTCTAGAATTTCTGTAATGCATGAATTGGTTCATTTCATGGGGTCACCTATTTCCTATAGGCTTTCTTCAATCTTTTTCATACTTTTTGTCCTTCTAACTGGTTAATCTCAAATAACCTGCCTTGGAATGCACTGATTCCCCTGCTGAAAATCTCTCTATAAGATTTTTTAGTTCATTCATTGTATTCTTTAGCTCCAGAATTTCTGATTGGTTTGTGGTTTCTCTTTGTTGATGTTTATGTACTGTTTTCTTAATTTCATTTAATTGTATATTTGTGTTATCTTATAGCTCACTGAGTTTCCTTAGGGTGATTAGTTTGAATTCTTTGTCAGGCAGTTCATAAATCTCTTTTCTTTAGGGTCAATTACTAGTGCTTTTTTTTTTTTTTTTTTGGGTGATATCAGGTTTCCATTATTCATGATTCTTGTGGCTATAGGTTATTTTCTGTGCATCTGAAGAAGTAGGCACCTCTCCCACCTTTAAAGACTGGGTTTGCTGAGAAAAGCCCTTCACCAGTTAGCCTATCCAAAATTTCTGTGTGTGCTATTTGGTGGGTTAGTAGGTTGGCTTGCAGCTGGAGTCCTTGGCAGAGAGAACTGATGGTTTGGTCTGCAGTTGGGTGGACCTTGGGTCTGTTTCCACAGGATCAAACCTGAATTTTGGGTTCACAGGGGCTGGCCTTGTGTCAATGTCTATGGGTGTGAATCTGCTGGATGAGCCCATGAGGTGGTTCTGGATCCTGGGCTTACAGTGTTGGGCCTGCAGCCTGTGTCACAGGGGTCAGCCTGAAGCCTGGGTCCACTGGGGCCGGCCTGGTGCTAGAGTGGGTCTTTAGCCAACTTGATTCTATAGATGCTAGCCCAGCATTGAATTCATGAGGACAAGCTTGGAGTCTCAGTCCTTGGGAGCAGACCTGGCACTGAGGTGGGTATGCAGTCTAAGTTTACAGCGGAAGGTCTTAATTTGTAGTCATAGGGTCTGGCCTATACCCTGAATCCACAGGGGCAGTCCTACGGTGTGGGTTCATGGAAGCCATCCCATGTTATTTCAGCATTAACCTGAACCCTAGGTCCAATGGAATGGGCCTGGACCCAACCTGGACCAACAAGCTTTTGGGGACCAAGCTTGAACCTGAGCCTGGCCTGGAGCTGGGACAAGCTTGGAGACTGAGTAATTAGGTTCTTGCCTGGCACTAGCGCTGGCCTGGTGCCTGCTACTCCTGGGGCCAACCTGAAGCTGAAGCATGCCCAGAAGGTGAGTCTATGGGGCAGACCTGGATCCTGGGGCTACAGGTGCCCCTCTGACACCTGGAGCAATCCTAGAAGCTAGGCAATCCTAGAAGCTGGAGTCTGGGGTGGAGGGAGCTGGCCTGGTACTGGGTTGGGCCTAAAAACTTAGACTGAGGCTCACCTAGACTTTGGAGTATGGGAGCTCGCCTAGCACTGGTTTTCACCATGGTGGGATTGGTACTGGCTTCCATAACAAAGTTAAGTGCAGTGAGTATCTCTCCGTTCTGGGCTACCAGGGCTTTTGACATGGATAACATGAAAGTGCCCTTCTTACCATCTTCAGTGACTTTTATTGCTGTGCTGCACCCCTGTGCTGTAATCACTCATCCTTAGCTCTTGTGAAGATATTTAAATAGTCATTCAAATTGCTGTTTCTTCAAGGGATCAAATCCTAAAAAGTCCTATGATGCCATCTTACTGAAGTTCCCTTGATGTCTTTTAATTAGTGTTATTGTGGTATAATATTTCTCCATCTTTTTATCTTTAATCTATATGTCTTTATATTTAATGCGGAACTCTTATAGACAACATATATTTTGGTCTTGTGTTTTGATTCACTCTGACAATCTATGTCTTTTAATTGATGTATTTATGCCATTTATTTTTAAAGTGATTATTGATATATTTGGATTAATATTTACAATATTTGTTACCATTTTCTTTTTTTTTATTTTTTTTGAGATGGAGTTCGCTCTGTCGCCCAGGCTGGAGTGCAGTGGCGTGATCTCAGCTCACTGCAAGCTCCGCCTCCCAGGTTCATGCCATTGTCCTGCCTCAGCCTCCTGAGTAGCTGGGACTACAGGCACCCACCACCATGCCTGGCTAAGTTTTTGTATTTTAGTAGAGATGGGGTTTCACTGTGTTAGTCAGGGTGGTCTCGATCTCCTGACCTTGTGATCTGCCCGCCTCGGCTTCCCAAAGTGCTGGGATTACAGGCATGAGCCACCGTGCCCTGCCAATATTTATTACCATTTTCTATTTGTTTCCCTTGTTCTTTGTTCCCATTTTTGTGCTAAATAGTAAATACTAAACATGTTTTAGTGTCATTATTTTCATTTTATAGGTCAAGATAGTGAGGGTCAGAATTAGACTCCTGTAATAAGAAAAGAAAAAATGATTCTACTATTATGTTTAACTTAAGTTTCAAGAAGTGAAGCAGCAATCAGAACTGAAGACTTTATGGTTTATGTATCTTCTTGTTGCCTGTTTCAGAAGAATTTTGGACTATCGGCTGTGTCCTTTTATCATGTTCCATCAATGCTGTTTTATTACTGGAAATTCCAGTGAGCCATTTTTATTTTTATTTTTTCCCTTGAGCGTCTAGACTAACATTTGAGAAAGTATTTCTTTACCTTGGGCTCCGAAAGCTTTCAGATCGTGCTGGCTATTGAGATACTGTCATCATCAACTCTTTTGTCAGGGTGTCTTTAGTATGATGATAGAACAAATCAGAAACAAGTTTTAAAGATATTATTGTAAGGCATGTGTCTTAACTAGTTATTAGCATCCTTCAATGGGTTAAATTATGTGGCAGACATCAGCCACTAGAAAACAATGCAGGACTTTCCTAATTATAATTAAAAATTATTTTTAATAACTTGTATTTGAAGCTGTATAAATGAATTCCTGGTTTCTAGCTGCAGTTCCCACCTGACATTTTAATGCAATACCTGCATTCACGAGGGATCAGAATATGGCTATGACATTCTCTGAACCTGAATTGCTGTCCTTGGGCAGTTTATCATTTCATTATCACATTCTGTAAGAAAAGCTAATATTCTTCTTGAGAAGTTAGGGGACACATTTGAACATATTTTCTATAAGATATAAATATGTTTTATGTATTTTTATGCTAGTTTTGCATATGATAAGATTTTATTGTTTCTTAAATACTGTATTTCTGATTATGTCAAACCTTGATTTTCTACTTATACCTTGAAAATCAAGTCTGTCAGACATATTCTGGCCTTATCTGGTAATCTATTCCTTATTTACCCATTGGCTCCCTATTACTCTTGTAGTTTCAGGAACCTCATTCTATTAAATTATTTGTTTTCCAATTTAAGACAACACCACTGAATTAGAGAATATTTGAGATGGAATGCACTAGTCTCCTCCATCCTGGATATAGACTCACACTAGGGGACACTAGTATACTTATACCCACTGGTTTTCCAGAAATTTATTAATTTTTCTCATGATTGAATTGTCTTCTCTTTTCCTTCATTCAATCTTATTCATTTCCCAACTGTTGCTCTTCTCATTCATATAGAATACTGTTTATTTACGATTATCTCAAATTTGACTTCACATCTTGATGCTTCAGCATCTGATTTCAAGATCTCATTTGACTTTTTCCATAATACATTTGTCTTAATTTAATTCTTTGGAACTCTCAATCCACTATTGTCAACTTCTAAGTAAACCAACTAGCTTCTCCAATCTCTGATGAGAGGAGACTTTCAGCCTAAGAAAACATATCACTAATTCTCCTTGTTGGAGGCGGAAACAACACCAGAGATGAAGCACCTTAATTAAAGTGAGGTTAGAGTCAAGACATAGTCAAATCTTTGGTTTTCTGACCCTTTTTTTTTTATGTAATCATGCTCTTCTAGGAGAGTAATCTTTAAGTGTTACTATCATCAAAATGTACAAAATTAAAATACTCCACCACTAAGAATGTATCTATCTCATGACCAGCCTGGCCAACATAGTGAAACCCCATGTCTACTAAAAATACAAAAAACTAGCTGGGCATGGTGGTGGGCACCTGTAATCCCAGCTACTCACGAGGCTGAGGCAGGAGAATCACTTGAACCCGGGAGGCGGAGGTTGCAGTGAGCCGAGATCACACCATTGCACACCAGCCTGGGCAACAGAGTGAGACTTCATCTCGAAAAGAAAGAAAAGAAAAAAAAAGAATGTATCTATCCATCTATCTAGCAAAGGTAAATACGGTAGCCACAAATGTGAATGTGTAATCTTTGACTAATATGGTTTGCTCTCAACAAGAAGGATATACATTCCTTTATTATTCTGCTGTACTGTTCTGGTTTCTGGGTAAGGTTCAGCCATCTAAATCCCAGCTCACATTTTAGCAATCATTCTTGCCCTCACATGCCATCTAATAATAATATTTATCACTCAGAAAGCAATATTCAGATTTAATCAGGGAGAATAGTAATGACATGTCCTAAAATTGTTGTGTATATACACTTATATAATGGAATAAAATAGTTATTCTGTATATACAAATACATGATTCTCTGGCTATTTCAATTATGCTTTTATGCGACATTTAAATCAACTCTTTTTTTTCTGTTTAACAACTTCACTAATTTTAAATATAACTGAGAAAAAGAAATTCAGTAATGGAATATTTCAAATATATTTAACAAGTAGTGAACAGAAGAGTGTGCTATTGTCTTTCCCACCAATCGTATTCTTTAGCTGACCTTACTGTCAGTGGGTAGCTGCCTTTAATTTGAACAATAGGTATATTGTATATTAAATAGAGGGCAGAAAATGAGCAGAGTTAGAAACCGGCAAGAATTTCTCTTTTTGTGATTTGTGGACATAAGAGTGACAGACACAAATAGATAAAAAGTATGATCAATATTAGAGATAACCACTAGTTAAGCCAAAGAAACCGCTGTTGTGCTCTAAAATAGCTTCAAATTGTTTAAGCCTAAAAACTAATTAAAGCTCCAAACTTACATAAATGAGAATCAGGCTGAAAAGTCTGAGCAACCACAAAAGCTAGCATACTTTTCAACACACCCTTCAGATGTGGCTGAGAAGAAAAAGAAGACAGAGAATCCATTAGCTGGAGGAGCAGGGGGCTCTGGAAATGTTTACCAGAGATCAAACTCAGGTCTAATAAAACAACTTTCTCCAATCTAAGGGAAGAAGGCCTAGTTTCTGTATGTTGGAGAAGGAGAGACAATTTGTCTTTTTAATGTGTTTGCCGTTGGACTTGCTTCTGAACATCATGGAGAAATCTACACAAAACCAAGTGATTCTGGACTTTGAGCTGGATAGGATTTCAGGTTTTCTCCTTACAAAAGAGTTGTCAGCATATTCTATGCATGGCAAGAAAGGTGCAAATGGATATTTGATTACCAGTAGGCAAACTAAGACAGAGAATGTTAGCTGTCACCATATTTTTTTTCCTCCATGGTCCTATCTCTACCCTGCTTTTGATAGTTGTGGTCACGAGACTGAATTTTGGCTCAGTTCTAGTGGAAATGCTGTAAAACTTGCAGGTCATTTTCACTTCTCTGATTGATTGGAATGAGTGATGTTTGGGAACCATGGAAGCTGCATGTTGAAGATAAAAAGGCGTTAGCCTGGCTTCCCAAAGGACTATGTAAAGGACATCATTAATCTAAAGTGTTATTTAAGAAAAAACAAAACTGTTTGGTATTTAACCACCTGTTATTTTGCAGTCCATTTGATATTGTAACATATTGAGGACCCATTGTCCTATTTCTTTTGGCAAAAAATGGGGCTTTTGCCTCTAATATAGTACCATGATCTATGGGATTAAAATCAATGTCAAATGTGGTCATATCTTATTAAAACATTGTAGATTATTTACTTAGAAAAATACCAAAATTTTGCTTCTCCGATTCCATTAAAATGTGAGAAAATAATATAGTTTTTGAAGCAGGAGCTCTTTAAGAATTCAAAGAACTTGGAAAACAAGCCATTTTCCACAGTTTTAGGCTTAACGGGGATATAGAACATTTCAATATTTCTAATTAAACTGACAGAGTAGGTGATGATAACATCTGTTTTTCTGTAATAAAACCTATTGATATTGCTGACCTGAATGTTTCTTATCTGCAATAGACAACAAATGAAGATAAGCCAAGTTTAAAAGGGAGAAAATGTCACCACCAAATAGCTAGTTTTATAAGTTTAATATTAATTACTCCCCTAGAATTTTTTCAAGAAACTTTTATTTAACAAACATTAGTTCAATGAATCAATAGGAATATTTCAGAGTGTTCAAGAGATATTTGAATACAGATAAGAAATGTGCTAGTTGTCTCTTGTATCTCTCAAACACGTAGTCTGGTAAAATATTTAGTCTCCTTAATGGAACCCAATTTTTAAGTCACAAGTAAATGGAAACTTTAACCCATTTGTACCCACTTGAACATTTTTCAAGTTTTGTTTCTGGTGTGTTTGTCAAAGACGGGGAAAAATAAAAATAAAAAGCTTAGGGGAATAACTAGATAACACTGCTAATCATATGTGCAATAAGAGCAATGGAGCCATCTTGTGTCTAACCCTCAAAACCCGACCCAAAAAAGTGCACTAAAAGAAATAAATCTGACTCTAATAAACAAAGTGGTTTGCAATGTTTGAAATTAAAGAAGCCTTTTTTAAAATACAGAAACAAATGTTTCATAAAAATCAGTCTTGTTTCTAATCAGAGGATTGAATCTGTAATCATCGCCAACTCCTGCATTTTGACTATAAGATGAAGGCAGCGTCAACAGATGTGTCTAAGCAAAACAAACACACGAAGAGCTAGTCCTTTTAAACATCTCAGAAGTAAATTAAGCATGAAAAACATAATGCTAACTTAACTTGTAATTGTGACAATCAGAACCAAAAATTATATCCAGGCTGGGCAAGCAGCATGTGCTCTTCCGTCTCTGTAATTATGCTGTTTATTTTCTCATTTTTATATTTTTTCCCCACTAAAGCAAATATTTCATATAGCGTTTGTATTCTTTTTATTACTATCAGGTTTGCATTCGGTTTCCACAATATTTAATTTCTACACAAGATTGTCTTATCTTTTGACCTTTTGGGGTGGATTGCAAGTAAAAACAGTGTTTGAAATGGGTAATTTATGCAAAAAATGAGGAATATGGAGGTCGGCCACTAGAGGGAGAGCAAATACAGTTCTGTGATAGCTGGAGAAATAACAGAAGGGAACTAACATGTATTGAGTCTACTTTCTGTGGTCCTTGAGGTTTGACATTTTTACAAATGTTATTAATAATTATGAAATTCTTACAATAGCTTTGAGGGTAGGAGTCATTTACCCTATTTAAGGCTAACTAGCTTTTATGATGCTCCAGAATGTTGTGATTCGTGCAGCAGAAAGACTTAGCAAATGCTGAAGCTTAAATTCCAATCCAGGCATATATTCTTACTCCCTAGCCAGAGTAGCTGGTATTTTCTGATAATAACGGGGAGAAATTGAAAAAAATGATGACAACAGTGGGGGAAAAAAGAGTTTTTGTTATTTCCATTGTTTTCTGACACCTCCCCAACACACGCATGTAAACATCTGCACACACGTACTTGCACACGTGCACACTAAGACCAATGACTCTCTGTGTGAGTGAGACCCGCCAGAAATGGGCAGGGAGGAAATCACTAGAGGTGGGATCAGGAGTAGTAACCTGCAAGCCATTGGCCAGAGTCTTCCATTGTGAGTGATCCCCTGATAGAAATGGGGTCAACATTGAAAGTCAGAGCAGACAGGAGCAGAGGTGAGAAGACATGCTCAATTTTCTGCAATTGTGAGAGAAGCAGAGATATTTTTGACGGTTGAGGATTTGGATAAATTTAGCTTCCATTACACCTTACATATTTTTAATGTTTGTTGTTTTGTTATAATCTTGCTTTAACAATGTCTATAAATGTGTAGTTTTAAGTTGTTTAAAATGGAATCTTTTTCAAGTTATGTTGGGTGAAATTCAATGTTAAATGAGGTGGTATATCAAATTATTGCCACCTTATAACAAAGCTTGATGGATAAAGGTCAGTTTGCTAGGAAAATGTTCTAAACATTTTCTCTATTAGAATACCAGGTTTTCTTTCGGTCTTCATGTAAGAAAGAGATAAGGACATATCTGACATCTTACATTTGACAATAGCTAACTTATTTTTCCCTAGGTTGTGCCACGTTAGATTACGGAAAGTTTTCTAGTTACTGATTATAACTGGAATTATTTTTATTAGGCATAAATTAATTTTAAAAAACTAATTTGAGTATAGTTTCTTTAGACTTCAGCGTAACCTGAGAGCCACCTGAAAGTTAAAGAAATTTTTTAAAAAACCCTGATAACTTGTATATTAAAAAGAGAACATCTGCTTCCAGAGAATACATTTGTGATACCACTATTATAGAGTATTATAGAGACAAAGGTTTAAAAAGTATGTAGCATTTCCAATACAATACTCTTCTTAACAGTGTAAAAGTTTAATTAAATAAGAAATAATAAATAAGAATTAATTAAGAAAGAATGTTTTTGCTATTTTCTTATTGTCTTTCTAGACATCTGGAATGTTGCAGATCAAATTCTGTTACAAAAAAATGCTAAGGAAGTGTATTATCTGCTATCAGAATACACACATACACATTTTTTAAAACAAAGCAAAAGATAAACGCCAGCTGATTTCGAGCTTCCTTATTTCAAAAAATATTTAATGTAAAAATAATTTCAGTACAGCAAGATTTTGCAAACAATCTATATTATTCACTGTATAAGAGTCAATAAGCGTAACTTCAGTTCTATATCCGTTCTTCATGTGCTGTTTTATAATAGCGCTGATGCTTAAATATAGTATAACCTTATTTTCTTTTTAATTTGAAGATGTATTGATGTTCCTGTGATAATCACATCTCAATAATCACAAAACCATGATTGACTACTGCTGGATGCCTGTGGCATATTAGGTAGATTATCTTGCTCAGCATCTGTTCCACTTCCTAGTGTTCTGCCTTATGTACTATACAGATAAAAAGCTACAGACTGCATTTCCAGGACTATCTTGCAGCAAGAGTTCTGGATGTGTTTTGGTCCTATTAATCAGGTATACTCATATAAGACTTGAATTCAGAACTAACCTAAGTAGAGAATGGTGCCTAACATCAGTTTGGCTAGTGAAGTGTAGCTCTGGAACTATTTATTCTGGTGGAGCATCTTTATTTTTGGATCACAGCCCACAGTGTCTTCTGCATACTGGCAACCATAGTGGTGGTTTTCTGATCTCCAGATTCCAGCTGAGTTTGCGTGATCATAAAGTCAGAATGTGGGAGAGCAGCATCCTGCTTTAGTTTCCTGATTTTGTCAGAGGCAGAGTAGTGGTCAATTCTGTGATGTGATTTTGAAATTATTCAAGTAGGCCCAATCAACAGCCTCCTTTTCCGGAACTTCCAATGATCTTGTTAGCACTTCATTTCTTCTATCAAATACCTTTCTGCATCAAATAGAGCAGGTTCTGTTAGCTGCAAAAAAACCCCAGTTGGTATTGGCACTTTCACAACAAAAAGGTTAAGTGATAAAATGAGAAAAATTCTGAAAAGAATTTCTGAAGTCTTTTGCACAAATTACATGTCAGAATAGAGTATCAGTTAAAGTTGATAGAGAGTGAGAGAGAGAGAGACAGAGAGGATACACAGATCACTTCATCCCAAGAAAAATGCTACATCTGGAGACTAGAACAGAGTGAGGAATTGGAAAGGATTTAGGAGGTAAATCTGAATCTGCTCAAAGGCAAGCATTATTTAGTCTCTGCAGTCTAATTTCAGTTACCTAGGAAAGCAAACTCTCTGCCTACTTATCACCTGTTTTTGAAAGTAAAAAAAGACCCTATAATATTTCTCTCCACAAAAGAATGAGAGTATTTTTCTAGTCAGTACTTTTTTGTTTTGTTAAGATAAATCTGCAAAAGCATTAGTCTAAAGAAATTGTTTTTTAAATCTTAGGATCACAGATTTGGGAATTCCCTCAGGTGGTCTCTGACAATCTGCAATTAAAGGCAATATGTTGCATATGTAAATATGAAAAATTTTCAAGTGGGTAATATCCTAATGTAGGTAATCTCTAGACACTCAAAAGGTTTCATGGTCAGAAGAAGACTGAGAACCAAACAGGATTCTGAAGACCATGCATAAAAATCCTGTTCTCTATATTATAGTCATAATTCCTATGTACAAGTGAAAATTTCTATGTTCATATGGTATTGCATTTAATTTTTATTATAATTTCATATAAAGCATTCATAATCATTGGATTTTCATAATAACCTTATGGCACAAGTATTTTATTTCTATTCTATGTCCAGTTTAAGTTAGGAGGCCAAATATTTGCATTTATTTAGTTGTTACTCAGTAGAGCCAGATTTGAAATGATAAAAGTCATTGATTTACTCAAATATGAACATGACTTAAATTTGTGGAAACCTATAGAATTATTTTCTGTGATTTGCAATAACTGGTGGTAATTATTTTTTAAAAATTTCAATCAATAAAATAATTGCATGATAGCCTAATGTGGGTGAATCTCATAATGTTGAGTGAAAACAGAGAAACATAGTATATAATTTTATTTATGTAAATTTCAAAACAAATCTACAATGTTTCTTTTGAAATGAAGGTGGCTGGTCGTATTTGGCAGGGGCTTAAGAGGGCTTCCCTGGCATCAGCAATGTTTTAATCTTTACCTGTTTTTTGCTGAATGGCTTTGTTCTTTTTAACGATGATTTATTTCACTGTGCATTAATGATTTATACATTTTTTATTTATTTGTGTTGTACTTCAATGAGATTTATTTTTCAAATTCCTAAATAAGAAAGTTATTTTTATTTAGATGCTGCAAGCATTATCCTCAAACACTACATTTATATTAACTACTTGGTCAAGCTCTGTGGTTTCCCCTTTCTTTCACGATGTTTTCCTTTCTACCTTAAATCCCTTTAATATTCTTCCTGGAAGGATCATTTATGTTTAATTACTTTTGAGGTCACACCTACTATTCTAAGAAAAGAAGTCCCTTAAGACATTTGATCTCGGCATTTGTTAAAGGAAGGCTATAGGCCAGGTAGAATGTGGGAGGTAACAGTATTCTGAATTGATCTTTCATTTATTTGATCTTATATTCATTTGGCATTTGATCTTTCATTTATTTGGCATCATCCCCATCATTTCCAAGGCTTAAAAATTCTATAAAATAGATTTTATACTTCTGTGTTCAGAATTTTTTTTGTCACATACCTTGGATTTAAGAAGAGACTTACCTAGTAAATTTTATCCTGACATTTTCTACTACTTTGTAGGCTGACTATGCAAGATTGGGATTTCTGATGCTACTTCTTTCCAGGAACCAACATGTAAATTTGAGACATGATATTTGTCCTTAGAATGATGCAAGTCTAAAAAAGCTAAATTTTTCATTTAGCTGAAAATAGAGTCTATAAGAATACATATTCTTTTTTATAATTGATGCTGATTTTTTATAAATCTTTTAAATTTAGTAAAATAAATACTTGTATCTAGGTACAATTAAGACCTTTTAAATACATTTTTAGAAACAGTCTTAAAATCCTCAACTACAGCTTAATCCATTTTGCATTTTTTCTAAGATGATATCAATTTAATATCACTTGTTTTTGAATATAGAGAATCTTACCTTAGGAATTGTTAACGACCTTATATCAAAATCCTTTCAGGTGAGTTCTCTCCATTTATCTTCTATCCATCAAAACCATACTAGGTACACTTTTTACATCCAATGAATGAGAAAAGCAAATGATTTTCCAGTCATTACTAATCAGAATAATTAGCAATTCCAAATAAACTCCAAGGCATATAATGCCTTTTTTATGATCAATGACAATATTAACTTCAGTTTAACTTGGGCAACATTGCAACCTATAACCCCCTCTTGAGTACTTACATCTCATGTTATAAGATCGGCGAAATTTTTCAGAAATAACACTTTATTAACGGTATTTGAGCATTTTCTAAATTTATCTGGCATGGAAATTTTGTTTTATATAATGCTTCTTAACATCCTGCTTATATACTCTGCAGAATCCACTTTGAATAGCTCTGATATAGATGACTTAAGAAGCACTGCTCACTTCCACTGCTTCCCAAACGCTGGATATGGGTGCAGGACCCAGAGTTGCATGCCATTGCATATATCCTCATGAAGCTTACACGATAATGACATGCTTTCTTCTATCCAAATTCTGGCAAATGAGAAAGAGCTCATCATTTATAGTATGTGAAAACTCTTACATAAGTCCTCCTCCCCACTCCCATATCCAATTTCTGTGATAATGAATATTTATGATTTTGAAATTAAAGTTGCTAATTATTAAGTTTAAAACATAGACAAATGTACACCTTAGAAAACTTTTTTGTTTTCTTAGCAGCAATTACCAATGTTTGTGTTACGATTTTGATGGGAAAGAGTATTTGGGCACATATTTAACTACTCACTAGTCAGAAAGAGCAGAAGGGAGTAAAATTAGAGGAAACCAATAAGTTGTTCAAGATATTCTGACTAAAACAATGGCCTTCATGTTGCCTGACCCAAGGGCATTTATTCATCTTATCAATATTCATGTAATATTTATACAAATGATACTCCCTAGACTTGTGCAATGTGTTGAAAAATCTGAAAGAAAATATTCATAATATTTTTAGATAATGTATAAAGGAGGAAATTTATAGAGTGAAATGGTTAAGATCATGTACTCAAATATTGGTACTGCAAGTTACTGACTGTAGAGGCACTCTCTCTGTGCCTCACTTTTCTGATCTGAAAAATGGTTAACAGTAATGTTATTTACATAATGTAATGCTAATTAAAGTATCTGATACAACAAATATTACTTGTGTTAATTCTAAATGCTTTCTGTCATTATTAATGCTTAGAACATATTTTGGAGTCATAAGATGAGTTGATAGCTATAATTCATTCATTAGCTCAACCAATACATGGGCTTACAGTGTGCTTTGGATAGTTCTGAGAGTTGAAAACACCACTGTGATGATAATGACAGTGTTCCTGCTCTCAGGAAGTTCCTACTCTAGTGAGAAGAAGGTGGACAATACATAAACAATGCGTGATAAGAGAATTGAGTCTCATATGATAGCATACCTACTATATGAGAAACTGAGTAAACAACAATTGTAAATAAAGTTCTGCTGTGAGAATACAAATATGTAAAAAGAGAGTGTGCAAGTAAGTATTTAAGTAACAGTCAGAGAAAGCAGAAGAGAGTAGAAGAAATGAGTGCATTTGAGAACCAGAAAAAATGATTAGCATGGCTGGACATTAGTGAGCTTAATAAAATAAAATCATTAGTGAATAAAACAGACATGATCCTACTTTTGTGGATGTCATCGACTAGTATAATATTAACATCTTAATTTTAGGAAGTCTCATTAATTTGAAAGAATCTTAAATGAAGCTAGTACATTGGCCTGTAGAATGTTAAACCAGTTATGTTATTGCCTGGAAGGGAAAAATTAATACTGGTGCTGTTTATAACACTCAGCATCTTCAAATGTGTTTTCTCATCTATAAGACAGAAATAGTCATAATTATTCTACTTCATAAGGTTATTTGGAGAATAAAATCTGATGCTATATCAGGAATATTTTGCAAAGTAGAAAATGACAAATTATTGGAAGTAATTCATATGAATATCTGATTTTTTTTTTCTATAAGGTGATTTACTGCCTCATCTCCTTCTAGTCTATTACTATTTCATTGAGGCCTACCTCAAAATACTTTTTGATATTAAAAACCACACTTGCCAGTCCCCATCTACCCTATATGATTTTATATGTTATTTTTTCCATAGTACTTACCCATTTATAACCTCGTTTATAACTGAATAAAGGTAGAGTTTCTGGTGTATACATCCACTGCCTTATCCCCTGTATCTAGGACAGTACCTGCCACAAAGCATATAGTCAATAAATATTTGTTGTATAAATGAGCCACTGGAAAAAAAAAAAAGACTTAGTTTCCAAACCACCATTAACTTCATTATAAGAATCTTTTTTTTTTTTTTGCATTGTTAGTCAACATATGTTAAAAGAGACAAGAAAGACAGTTATACTCAATGTCTAAAGCAGACTTTTCAAAGAGGAAAGAAGACTGACTGCCTTGGGAACAGAGACTCTACTCTTGATGTTCTTTACACAACATTAAAACACTTCTCCAACTTTAGTTCTTCCATTCATAGGGTCTTCATAGTTATAGTTGTTTATCCTATTTTACACATTGGATAAAAGGATAAAATTAGTAAAGAGTATGGAAGCTCTTTGAAATTACCCAACTTACGCAAATATAAAGAATATTGTTATGAAAAAGATAACTAAGCAAAAAAAGTAGATATCTAGTCATCAAGTGCTCTCTTTGAGCAGAAGTACCATCTCATTTAACAATGCTTCATCTAACCTATGTTAGTCTCAGCGCAATTTAACTTAATGTTTTGCTGGAGGAAAAAAACAAGACAAAACAATAACAAAATATGCCACAACTACTTCCTAATTGAAATAGTGATCCTAATTTAAAAGTTGTTTAGCATATACTGTATTTCAACGCTAATGGTAGGATTTTGCTCCTTTAATCAAGGGAGTATATTAAGTGCATGAATAGAGTTTTTTAATGCTTAGCAAATTATACTAGTGTAACTAGTTTATAATTTGTGATTGTGCATGATTCTGATAGTGAAGAAATTTCATTAAAGGTAGGTTGAAAAAGCAGAATGCATGTACATTTGCATGTCTGGATGCAGGTAAATAAATAGTAAAGCTCGTTGATAACAGAGGCTATTATAATTTGAATAAGATTATATTCTCTCTAGGAGAGATAAAGGGTAATGAAAGACAATTCAGAGCTAGTTTGTTATTACTTCAACAAATACCTCAGCCTCAAGCTGATAAAACTCCCTTGTATCGCTCCCTTGAGACATTAACGACAACGATGCTGCCAACCATTTGTAGTGATTTCCAAAATCATTAATATCACCATTTAAATGAGTTTGTGATGTATATAACACAGGGTAGAGCCAGAGGTGAAACTACTACATATGCTTTCATAAAACCATAAGAGCTAAGTTATGGGAAATAGTAAAATGAATCGTATTTAGCCTGGACAGATGCAATGTCAAGATAATTTTCTATGGACGCTAACAATGAGCTTTAATGACATGTTAATTATGTTACTTATGAAAACTCAGAATTATATAGTAACTTTATTTGCTTTTTTGCAAATACTAATTGTATTAACTCTACAAATTATATTCATATTTATTATCTTTATTTTTCTTTCAAATATCAATTCCTTATGCGTAATCTTCCCGAACCGTAATCTGCAGATACTTATTTCTAAAACAGATGATCTCCAGATTACACCAAATGTGGTACAGAGGGTGATATTTCATTTTGTTTTGTTTTCTCATAGTATATTTTAATAAGATGCTAGGCTCTATTTTGTTGGTACACATTTAGGTATGACATTAAATATGCAGCAAATATTTAAGTACATAAATAAGTTAAAAAATAATGATGGGACTTCCTAGTTTTAAGGAAATATCTAAAATTAGACATATTAGCTTGATTCTGAAAGATATCACCCTGAAAATCATTTTTAACTTTAAATTCCATGTTGCTATTTATTAATTTCCCAAACCTTAGTGTCTTGATAACTTTTAGCACCCAATTTTCTTCTTTTTGATTAACTGTGACTGTAACTCAATAGAACACACCATTTTAAAGATAAAATTTTAAGGGGGGGAACAAAATATTAAATTTTTGAAAAATATAAGAGCTGTTAAAGAAAAAAATCAATAAGGATGGTTACAAGATACAACATTCTTTCAGAAGAGAAATGTTTAGTAAGTTATAAATTACTTCACTAAATAGTCACATTGTATGACAAGTAGAGCTGTTTAACTTTTTGCACATACGTGTGTAAAATAAAAACTAATTGCAATAAGAGTTAGACTATTCTGACATTCTATGAAAGCACATAGACTTTATCATATATCTGACAACACATTTTATCATCTCATTTTTCTCATCATGTTTTTCAATTGTATGTTTTACAGGTAAAAAAAATGAAATTATCATGGTCCTGGTAAAGCCCACTCCCCTTGAATAGACTGAGTTTGGATGCAGTTGGTTGTGTATCCCAAAACAGTGTTAATCAGTAGCGCATTAAACAGCTTACTTTTTGAGGGGTGAAATTTAACTTCACCGAGTAAACATTCTTCTGTTTTTATCTGACCTCTGCCTGCTTCTGCCTTGCCATTTTTTTCAGCTTCTCTGGTCAGGAATCAGTTTTTCAACCACCTGTTTGTCAGCTTTATCCATAAATAAGCATCTCTTCTTTTCAGTTTTGCAAGTCTTGGTTTCCCGCCCCAGTGAGGAATCCCTGATTTTGCTCTGACCTGAGCTTCAACCCAGTTACCTACTGTACCCTCAGCATATTAAACTTTTTCTCAAACTTTAGCCCCAACAATGAATTGTTTACCAGGCTCCAGCTCTGACTTACTGGCTCTGAAACCTGACTCACTGGGCAGCTCATACCTGGATTGCAGAACCTGGTAGTCTGCCCCCAGTGCCCCACCAGGTGTCCCGTCCAGGCAATCTCCTGATTATCCGAGGCCTTTCTTCTGCTCTCTAGGCTAAAGCTTCCTAGTGCTAACATTAAAGTCATCGTGTATTTATATCCAAAGTACTCTACTAGAGGTGTATTACAATAAGTTCCACACACATTTCATGCTTTATCTAATTTATGCCATTCCATCATTAGAGAACATATCCTATAGTTTTCTCTGTTTCTAAACTTTCAGTTACTCATGTTTATTCTTCTGCTTAACATTTAGTGTCTAGTTGTTTCTTCCCTCTTTTTCTCCATCATTTTCAATCTATGGTTACTTAATTCCTAAATACTTTTTTTTTTTTTTTTTTCTGAGACAGCCTTGCTCTGTCACCCAAGCTGGAGTGCAACGGCGCGATCTCAGCTCACTGCACCCTCCACTTCCCGGACTCAAGCAATTCACCTGCCTCAGCCTCCTTAGTAGCTGGGATTACAAGTGTGCACCACTATGCCTGGCTTAGTGTGTGTGTGTGTATATTTTTAGTAGAGATGAGGTTTCACAATGTTGGCCAGGCTTATCTCGAACTCCCGACCTCAGGTGATCCACCCACCTTGTCCTCTCAAAGTGCTGGATTTACAGGCGTAAGCCACCATGCCTAGCCCCTCCTTACTAGTTTTCTTGACCTCAGTCTTACCTCTTTGAAAGTCATCTTCCAAACAATTGCCAGGTTGGCTTTTCTAAGTGGTTATTTGACCTTATCAGTATCTTTTAAACATATTTCAAATGCTCCTTACTACTTGCAGGAAAAAGAGAGAAATCAGAAGATAGTCTTAAATAACAGTGACTTTATAATTTATTGTACAAATTAGGCACTTTTATGAGTGAAAGGGGATGCTATTGATAGTTTTGTCACTACCAACAGGAATACATCAGGTCAAATAAACTATATGGTTGCCCTGGATAAGATGTTTTTTATGGTATGTTATCTGTTTCCTACTTCAGTTTCAGCTTTCCTGATCCCAATCTCAAAATTTGCATTCAAGTTCTAAATCTCCCAGTGCTTATTATGTTGCTGTTTAGTGATTTTTTTTTCTGTCTGGTAGACTCTTGAACTTTTTTCTTTCTCCTAGACTTTGAACTTTCCATCTCTCTGAGAGAAAAAGCTTTGTTTTTACTTTTCATTTCTGCAAAGTTAGATTAACGATGTAGTTACTAGTAATAATTATAAAGATAATATTGCAGTTTGTATTAAGAGAGAGCACATTCTAAAGCAACTAGGGAGGCTTTAAGAAAATAGATAAAATCTGTACCTCACCTTGAGTTTGAACAAGAGTTCAGTAGGACTACCAAAGAGAGGAAGTAATCAATCTATGTTTCCTTTAATCAAGGGATGAAGAGGGCCCCCATTTACTCAACCAAACCATCAGAATCAACACTGGTCATCAATGGGATTATAGTATAAAGATTTATTCAATGCGAAATTTTTCTGAAGATTATTGCGTAGTTATGCCCTCTCCTCCTGCAAGAGCAATTTGATGAAAAAAAAAGTCAAAAATTTCAATGGGAGGAATTATTGATTTACAAAACAAACTTGCTGGAAATTTTGAATTTCAGCTGTACTACGTTTCATCTCCTAAGAAAAAAGTAGAAAGAGAGGAGTTGCAGGGAGTGGCTAAGAATATTTTCCCATATGTCTGTTTGTATCCATCACGAGTATGTGTACACAGAGAAACACATACATACTCAGATTCCTGCATTTTAAAACCATACTTGGCTTGTCAAACTTGGAAGTTTGGTCTGCATGTAATTATTCACATGTCTTAAAACTGTATTGTGCATATAGAATTGTACATATTATGTGTTTAGGTATCTGATATATGAAACATCGCTTTTTCCCTGTGTTGTGATATTTTTTGGATCAGTACAAATTACACAACACTAGCACTCTGAAATGCAGATATTAATTGCTATGCATCTATGTATTACTATTTCTATTAAAATTGTAGAATTTATACACTGTAAATAAATACAAATCAATTTAATTTCGTCAATTTAGTAGAAATTTTCAGAAAAAAATCATGCAATAAGAAAGGCAGTCTGAATTTAAAATGTGTTCAAAGAAAGAAATTCGCCTACATTTTAAAATCCTTGACATTTGTGAAATGCACATCCCTGAAATAGAAAATACACACAAAATGTCTATCAAAAAATAATGCACTGAACTTTTGACATGAATTGGCACAAACATGACATTTTATAAACATTATGAAAAAGTTAGTAGAAAAGAGTTTTAATGCCTAAGTAGTTTGGTAACCTAGCTTTTATGAGTTGGGTCAGTATCCATATAATATGTTCTTATTTCTACACTTTATCATAGCAAAAGCAATATTTTGTCAATAGTGGTTGATTCAAAAATAAATTTTAAAAATTATTTAGTCAATTACCTATTAATTACATAAAAGGAATCTACTTGCTTATCTAAAAAATTATGCTAGCTCTTCTGTTAGTTACTAGTAAAATAAGTATACAGGATTGCTGGTCACTGCATTGAAGGAACAAACAATGTAGAAATCTTAGTATATCTGCCTACAAGATTAAGTTAACTAGCTGATGCACTGGTTTCCATAAAAATGTAAAATCATTTATTCGTTTATACTATTACCAATCTGTTTTTTTCCATGATTATAAACTGATTAGATAGTATAAGCATATCATGTTTTAAAGATCTGATTCACACTCTCTATTCAGGCAGATTAAAGTTGTGATGTTTTATATTTGCTCAGTATGAATCTTCATTTAAAAAATCAAAAATGAAGAAAATATTTGACCAGACATTTTATCAAAGAAGACATATGGATGGCAAAAAGCACATGAAAAGATGGTAAACATCATTAGTCACTAGGAGAATACAAATTAAAACCCCAACTAATTATCACTACATATTTATTATAATGTCTAAAATTAAAAAGATTTTACCATACCAAGAAGCGGCAAAGATGTAGAAAAACCAGAACTCTTCTGTGTAGTTTACGGAATGTAAACTTGTACCACCACTTTGGAAAAGTTTAGTAGTCTATTAAAACGTGAAGCTAGGCGTGGTAGCTCACGCCTGTAATCCCAGCACTTTGGGAGGTCGAGGCGGGTGGATCACGAAGTCATGAGATCGAGACCATCCTGGCTAACACGGTGAAACCCCGTCTCTACTAAAAATACAAAAAATTAGCCGGGCGTGGTGGTGGGCGCCTGTAGTCCCAGCTACTCGGGAGGCTGAGGAGGCGGAGCTTGAACCTGGGAGGCGGAGCTTGCAGTGAGCCGAGATCGCGCCACTGCACCCCAGCCTGGGCGACAGAGCAAGACTCCGTCTCAAAAAAACAAACAAACAAAACGTGAAGGCTGGGTGTGGTGGCTCACACCTGTAATCTCAGCACTTTGGGAGGCGGAGGTGGGCGGATTACTTGAGGCCAGGTGTTTGAGACCAGCCTGAGGAACACGGCGAAACCCCGTCTCTACTAAAAATACAAAAATTAGCTGGGCTCTGGGGTGCACGCCTGTAATCCTAGCTGTAGTCCCAGCTATTCGGGAGGCTGAGGCACAAGAATTGCTTGAGCCCGGGAGGCAGAGGTTGCAGTGAGTGGAGATTGTGCCACTGCACTCCAGCCTGGGTGACAGACTGAGACGGCTGTCTCAAAAAAAAGTCAAACACACACCTACCATGTGTTTTCATTCCTAGATGTTCACCTAAGAGAAATGAAAGTGTATGTACACAGAAATACTTTTATGCAAACGTTCATAGTTGCTTTATTTGTAATAGTCATAAATTGAAAACAAACCAAATGAAGAGTTCACACTCTTCATTAAACATTTACATTTTTAAAAATTGGGATATATCCGTATAATACTACCAAGCAATAAAATGAATGAACTATTTATATACACTATAACATGGGTAAATAGTAAAATAATTAGAGTACAATAAGGAAGAAGAATATGCTGAATGATTTTACTTATACAAAGGTCTACAAAATGACAACTAGACTATAGTGATAGAAAGCAGATCCCTTGTTGCTTGGGGGTGGGAGAGTAAGGGTAAGAAGGAGTGGGAAGATAGAAGTACAAAGGGTCGAATTGGAAAATGATGGACAGTTTCATCATCTTAACAGTAGTAATGGTTTTAAAGGGCATATATGAGAGAAAACTTTTCAAAACATACACCTTAAATATGTGCAGTTTATGGTATGTTACCTGTAGAGGGATATGGGTAAACGGAATTGAAGGAAAACAGCAGCCTATAAGAGAGATTGGACATGGTATCCATGGGCCATGATGTCTTAGTATATTAGTGCTATACTAAGACAACCAATCTGGGGACATGGAAGAACTCCTATTGCAGATATCAGGGGACCTGCGGATATCTTTTGTTTGCGAAACTGGAAGATTGGCTCATAGTGAAGAGACTTCAAATGATTTAACTTCCTTGTTTTTTTTGTCATTAGCAAATTGTCTACCTGAGATTTAGAAGTATCCTATTTAAACAAAAATAATTCCCAGAACTTTTAGTAGTTGCCTGGGACCAATTTTATTTCTTAAAAGCAACCATTCAATAAATAAATACTAATTATATTGCAGATTTATGATTACTTAGATAATATGCAGAAAGATGATTCTTTTACCTGATGTCACAGAATAAAATAATACATTTTGTTTTGCTTTCACAATAGAAGTTTTGCTTTACATAGAGGTCACTTAGAAAAGGGATTTTAACCTTTATAATCTGACAGAATGGATTGTTAAAGAACAAAGAAAATATATTACCCAATGAAAGTTTTCTGTTGTGTTGTAATATAAAGTGTTTTATTTTAGGTATATAAATTGTCATAGGCCATGTTACGAAATTTCAAATGATGTAGCTATTTTCTTTGATACATAGGTTTAGAATTTTCTCAAAGCACAGTCATATGCTTAGTATATACAAATTGATTGGCAGCTAAGGTAAAACAATCCTTTCCATCCTCATTTAATTAAAAACTCTGGACCATCTCCTTTTCAATATACTAGGTTTCCAGATTCGTGCTGAATGCTTCTACCTGTTTAATCAACATGATGTGAAATACTGAAATATTTGTTTTTTACCTATGTGTTATTTGTTTACTGTGTTCTCAATTTTTTATCTGGATTTTTTGGGTGACAACTACACAGAGCCCAAGGATGGTTAAGACTGAGATTCATAAATCTAACTTTTTTTTTCTTTGTCACAACTGACAGTAACCTTGAGGAAATCACTTAATCTCTTTGTGCCTCCATCACTTCACTATAAAACTTGGATAATGATACTTATCTCACTGGATAAGAGGGAGATGTTAATGTTTGTAAAGCCTTAGAGATCTTTAGATAAAATAAACTAGCCCAGAATTGCTAATATAAAGAAATCATCGTTATATTCCTTCCTTTACTAATTTCAAGGTATATGTAAATGGATCTTTGCAAGTACTTCATTAATGCTACTTTATTTAAATCAGTCACTGAAAATGTAATATAGTAGATACAGAAGGATTTTTGTGTAATACATATAAATTGCTCCATTAAAACGAATAAACTTCCTTTTTACCTGCCACTTTTTAGGGACAAGATTCTCATATAAAATAAATATACTTTTATAGAATATACCTTAGCACCTGCCTTACATAGATATAGAGAATCACAACTTTGAATTGTTCTTATTTCTCAATTTCCACTATTTTAAAATTAACTAAATATTAAGTATTGAAATATATAATCATCTAGAATCTTCGTACTATACACTTCATGTTTTCTCAAATTGCACATTACTTTTATTCAGATGATATCATCTACTCCAAATAAAGGGGTGGTGTGTGTGTTAAGAAATGTGTCTCAGGAGATAACAGTGATAAACTGTACAGAGCTTCTACATTCAATGATGCTACATTATGGTGAAAAACACAATCACATCTGATACAGATGCTGAGAAGATGTGATAATCTAGTACAAACTAAAAATAAGGAAGCCACAGAAAAAGATTGATTTTGGCCAGGGATCTGAGAAAGCTTTATGACCATGAAGTAAATTTAAGATGGGTCTAGAATAATAAGTGTTTAGGATGGGTTTTGGGGAGGAAAATACAGGAGGTCAAAAGATGTCATTTCAGGCAGAGATGACAATTTTAGCTGTCGAGTCAATGGGGATTATAGGATTCAAGAATAGCAGAGGCCAGATGCAGTGCATAATCATGGCAGTGGGTGAATGCAACATTGGCAATGAGCAGCAAGCATAGAATGGCCAGCAGGCGGCAGTAACACACAAGGATATGTGGGGAGGGCTAGTAAATCATTTTGTTATTAGAGGTGAGAGAGATGGGTAGTCAAGGAGAGTGTTACTTGATTAAACATCAGAAATGATCAACAGCAGGTGAGCAGAAGGCTGATGTCAGTCACCATAGTGGAAAATCATGATCCGATCTCCTGATGTTGCAACAGATCTTCCAAAGGCTATTGGATATAAGTCAGAAACCTAAGTACTACCAATGGTAAAAGAAAAGTGACGATGGCCCTCCATTAGAGAGAAGGAACACAGAGGTCAGGTGATAAATGGATCCTGCCTGAAGTTTGCCTCATAGAAAGTCTAATGGATGTGAGCACCATTCTTTGGTCATTTCTCTGGTCATGGGTTTGTAATAAGAATAAATATAGTTAAAAGCTGGCAGATCCTCCCACTGGCTCTGTATAATGTAAGAGCTTCACTTCACTGTAGGGAAGGCAAAGTAGAAGCCTGTAAAATTGTACTCACATTCTTGGCCCAAATAAAAAGTCAGAGGCAATATAATATTTCAAGTTGAATGGCAGTGATTAATGTTTTTCTCAAAGATTTAAAGAAATTAGATGTGGTAGTCTTACACAATTTAATTCACCAATATGACCTCTGGTTCAGCAAATGACAGAAATCTCTTTTTAACATAACTGTTAGTTTCAATCATAGCTGATACTGGTATCACAGCCACAGTTGATACAAATTTGATACTAGAACAAACCGACAAAACCTCTAGGACTTACATGCAACTATTGATTCCTTGAATGTATTTTTTCATCACGGTGGTGAAAGAAGAGTAGAACATTGCATTCCTGTGGAATGGACAGCAATATACTTTCATTATTTTGCATCATCACTATAATTATATTCTTGCTCTTTGTCACAATACAGTCCAAAAAAACTTCCGATCGTCTGCATTTCGGTCAAACCTCAAATTGTTCTCTCACATTGATGACATCATTTTCTTTACATATCAAAACTAGGAAATTGAAATAACTCAGGCAAATAAGACACATGAGCACTATATGGTACAAAATAAATCCTACAAAAATGCAGGGGACTAGCTTATCAGTGAATACTGTAGAAGCACAATGTTCTAGCGTGTCCCATCCAAGGTAAAGGACAGTTATTTTTCCTGGTAACTCCCATCTCTAAAAAAGATGCATAGTGAATAGCGGGACTCTGAGGAGTTTGAAGACATCAATTCAGCTTTTAGAACAAATTCAGGTTTTAGAACAAAGAGTATCTGTGGTAAAACGAGAGTACCACATGACGTTTCTGGCGATTACCAAGGAAAATTCTAAGAATGTAGTGTCCCCAGGTTGCTGGTCCAAGGCCATGTCCTCTGTCGCAGATAACTATTCCCCTCATTCAAATGCCAACTTCTGGTATGCAACTGGTCCCTTATAGATACCTTATATAAATATTTACATATGCATCTATTAAGGGATACAGGCACTGTTTCACAGGAGACTAGGAGGCAAAGAAAGTAATATGATTCTGGTATACTATACTGGTAGGGAAAATCACTTCTATTATATGAGACATGGTTTCTGTTACATCCTGGGGACAAGTAAGTGTATACGTAGAAAACAGGGTGTTCACTATAGTTCCCTTTTTCCATGCCCAGTTAGTATAATTATAATGTGGCTAAAGCAACAATGCTTGAAAAGAGCATGATAACAAAGGGTCAGCCTCCTTTGGAAATTAAGATCCGAGTTACTCCGCTGAGCAATCAATTTAGGAGAACGGAAATGCTCGTAAAGAATAAGCAACATTTTGAATGAGTCGCATGGCAGTGATAAGTATGTTCTTATGCAGCATAAGCAAATCTGTTCAGTGCAAGGAATAAACTACAGAAGACAATTATGATATCCTTCCCTTATTTATTTGGGCTTTACCAAATTATACACACTAGCCCATCTCCCAACTGGCTCAGTTTCCCTGCAATTAGACCCATTATGTCTACGTGCTGGGAATGACAAAAGTGCCGAGAATTAACGTCCAGCCCAGGAGTAACCCTCAGCCAATGACTAACGGGAACTGGTGCACAGATATCCCAGGTCCCTCATTCTGTGAGAGGAAAAATACTGCAGTACAGCCTTTGCTGACTCCCAAATTTTTCCAGTCTTACTTCCTTATTTTTTTACAGGTGTTCCCTGATTTTATCTCCTAATGAAACTTATTATCAAATTATTGTTTTTAGGTTGGCTGCTAGTGTAAAAAAAACTACAAATATACACTTAATTATTGAAGGTAATTTGTTACAGGTTAATGGGAAACTGGTCTTGAGACAGCAGTTATATTCCAGGAAAACTTCTTTGTAGTTTTGGGTGACTTTACATGTGATTCCTTTGGTAGAAGTCAGGACCAGAACCCAGTCTTCTTATTTTTGGGGGGATATAGGGCTCTTTTTTACCATAATACAACGGCTTCCTCTTTGGGGGGCGTTAAGCAAAAGAAAAGTAAATTATATTCACACTAAAATATATCAATCCAAAGATAAAATTATATGACAAAGACCTCATTCATTAATATTCTTGTGTTAAAATTTTTGCTAATTTTACCTTTGCATTATCTTTCATAGGTTATACCACTTTAAAATGGAACTTTACTCCTTTACTTATTTTTCCTTATAGTTATGATGCCTAGGTACTTGAGGGTACTGGTTATAAGGTAGCGAACCATAAGGAACACTATCCCTGCCCATTTTAAAGTACAGTGGGGAGACAGATATTAATAAAACAAAATCCAGCTGGGCGTGGTGGCTCACGCCTGCAATCCCAGCACTTTGGGAGGCCGAGGTGGGAGGATCACTAGGTCAGGAGATCGAGACCATCCTGGCTAACACAGTGAAACCCCGTCTCTACTAAAATACAAAAACTTAGCCGGGCGTGGTGGCAGGCGCCTGCAGTCCCAGCTACTCGGGAGGCTGAGGCAGGAGAGTGGCGTGAACCCAGGAGGCAGAGCTTGCAGTAAGCCGACATCACGCCACTGCACTCCAGCCTGGGCAACACAGCGAGACTCTGTCTCAAAAAAAAAAAAAAAGTAAATAAATAAATAAATAAAAATTTTAAAAATCCAAACACTTGAATGTGTTTATGAATGTGCTCCTAGAAGCACGGGGAGCATAAACTGAGAAATAAGATCTAGTCACAGGTTTCAGGTATTTCTCTGAGAAAGCACCACTTGGAATGAAGTCTATATGATGAGTCTAATTTACTAACTTGAAGGGAAGTAGAGTCTAGGCATAGAAAAATATATGTAAAGACACCTTAGCAGAAAAGAGTAGAAAATGTTTGAGTAAGTGCCAGAAGGCCTATGTGAGTGGAATGTGAAGGAAAAGGGGGTGCTTGATAACAAATACAGGTGGAGAAATAGGCTAAGAGCTTTCAAAGAATTGAAAGCCAAACATAAGTAATGGAGAGGAGTGGGTTGGGGTAAGATCAACAGGTTTGGATTTTACCATGACCAATTTGGCTAAAATATAGATACGGAAGTGAAGGCATTGAGAATGGATGACATTGATAAAGAAGCCATTATAGTCTAGATGAGATATGATTTATTGATCCAAAATGATGATATTAAGGAAAGAATGTAATTTTCACATTTAACAATATTTAGAAGGAAAAATTAATGGGACTTCCTGATAGATATTAAATAGTAGGAATTGACCTGTAGAAGAAGATGAATAGCTCAATACTGTAAGAAACTCTGGAATATAACAATATTTGAGAAAAAATTTATGAATTAAACCCAGGCATATCACTCCTGAAAAACCCTCGAGAAATCTATGTAATACTGTGGAGTAAACAGTGACTTGAAATAGCTGCAGTTCAGAAAAGTCTGGCTCAAAATTATAAATCTGGGAAGAATAAGTAAATGCATATATTGTACGTGAAATTCTATGTACATGAGAAAAATTATAGTGTGAGAAAGAAGATGACTTTAGGATGATCTTCTACTGCCTTCTTGAATCACTCCTTTCCCTTTTTTATGACATTATATTTTTCTGATTTTCTATCACATTTCAGGCTACTGCCCCTCAGTCTGTTTTTTTAAGTTTATTTGATACAACTGCTATTGCTATGGATGATGATGATGACAAAGGCAAGTATCATAAAAATTATAGTATAAATAAGGACAGCTAATATATATGAAATGTTTACTTTTTATAAAAAGAGATCAAAGTGTTTATACGAGTTAACAAATTCAGTCTTCATTACTACATATGAGGTAGTCGTCTTCATTTTATTCCCACTTCACAAATAGAAAAGCTGAGTCACAGTGTTTTTAACAATGTTTCATGACTACAGAGTAGAAAGTGGGAGAGATGCAAAGCCAAACATTTAGTTCCAGAAACTTTACTGTTAATCACTGTGCTGCACCAATGGAATAAGCATTCTTTTTGGGTATACGTTGATCATTTAGCAAGATACAATGAGTGATAAGACAAATCTCAATAGATTTTTAAAGATTCAAATTATCAAAATTCTCTGGCCATAACAAAATTAGACCAGAAATCTATTTTTAAAAGATACTGTGGGGGGAGGAGCCAAGATGGCCGAATAGGAACAGCTCCGGTCTACAGCTCCCAGCGCGAGCGACGCCGAAGATGGGTGATTTCTGCATTTCCATCTGAGGTACCGTGTTCATCTCACTAGGGAGTGCCAGACAGTGGGCGCAGGTCAGTGGGTGAGTGCACCTTGCGCCAGCCGAAGCAGGGGCGAGGCATTGCCTCACTCGGGAAGCGCAAGGGGTCAGGGAGTTCCATTTCCAGGGGTGACAGACGGCACCTGGAAAATCGGGCCACTCCCACCCGAATACTGTGCTTTTCCGACGGGCTTACGAAACGGTGCCCCAGGAGAGTATAGCCCGCACCTGGCTCAGAGGGTCCTACGCCCACGGAGTCTCGCTGATTGCTAGCACAGCATTCTCAGATCAATGGTAGATGACGAGTTGGTGGGTGCAGCGCACCAGCATGGCACATGTATACATATGTAACTTACCTGCACATTGCGCACATGTACCATAAAACCTAAAGTTTAATAATAATAAATAATAATAAAAGAAGAAGAAAAAAAACAACAACAACAAAAAAAAACAGCAAGTCGGCAGCGAGGCTGGGGGAGGGGCGCCCGCCATTGCCCAGGCTCGCTTAGGTAAACAAAGCAGCCTGGAAGCTCGAACTGGGTGGAGCCCACCACAGCTCAAGGAGGCCTGCCTGCCTCTGTAGGCTCCACCTCTGGGGGCAGGGCACAGACAAACAAAAAGACAGCAGTAACCTCTGCAGACTTAAATGTCCCTGTCTGACAGCTTTGAGGAGAGCAGTGGTTCTCCCAGCACGCAGCTGGAGATCTGAGAACGGGCAGACTGCCTCCTCAAATAGGTCCCTGACCCCTGACCCCCGAGCAGCCTAACTGGGAGGCACCCCCCAGCAGGGGCAGACTGACACCTCACACGGCCGGCCGGGTACTCCAACAGACCTGCAGCTGAGGGTTCTGTCTGTAAGAAGGAAAACTAACAGAAAGGACATCCATACCAAAAACCCACCTGTACATTACCATCATCAAAGACCAAAAGTAGATAAAACCACAAAGATTGGGGAAGAAACAGAGCAGAAAAACTGGAAACTCTAAAAAGCAGAGTACCTCTCCTCCTCCAAAGGAATGCAGTTCCTCACCAGCAACGGAACAAAGCTGGACAGAGAATGACTTTGACGAGCTGAGAGAAGAAGGCTTCAGATGATCAAATTACTCCGAGCTATGGGAGGATATTCAAACCAAAGGCAAAGAAGTTGAAAACTTTGAAAAATATTAGAAGAATGTATAACTAGAATAACCAATACAGAGAAGTGCTTAAAGGAGCTGATGGAGCTGAAAACCAAGGCTTGAGAACTATGTGAAGAATGCAGAAGCCTCAGGAGCCAATGCAATCAAATGGAAGAAAGGGTATCAGCCCTGGAAGATGAAATGAATGAAATGAAGCGAGAAGGGAAGTTTAGAGAAAAAAGAATGAAAAGAAACGAGCAAAGCCTCCAAGAAATGTGGGACTATGTGAAAAGACCAAATCTATATCTGATTGGTGTACCTGAAAGTGACGGGGAGAATGGAACCAAGTTGGAAAACACTCTGCAGGATATTATCCAGGAGAACTTCCCCAATCTAGCAAGGCAGGCCAACATTCAGATTCAGGAAATACAGAGAATGCCACAAAGATACTCCTCGAGAAGAGCAACTCCAAGACACAGAATTGTCAGATTCACCAAAGTTGAAATGAAGGAAAAAATGTTAAGGGCAGCCAGAGAGAAAGGTCGGGTTACCCCCAAAGGGAAGCCCATCAGACTAACAGCAGATCTCTCCTCAGAAACCCTACAAGCCAGAAGAGAGTGGGGGCCAATATTCAACATTCTTAAAGAAAAGAATTTTCAACCCAGAATTTCATATCCTGCCAAACTAAGCTTCATAAGTGAAGGAGAAATAAAATACTTTACAGACAAGCAAATGCTGAGAGATTTTGTCACCACCAGGCCTGCCCTAAAAGAGCTCCTGAAGGAAGCACTAAACATGGAAAGGCACAACCGGTACCAGCCACTGCAAAATCATACCGAAATGTAAAGACCATTGAGACTAGGAAGACACTGCATCAACTAATGAGCAAAATAACCAGCTAACATCATAATGACAGGATCAGATTCACAAATAACAATATTAACTTTAAAGGTAAATGGAATAAATGGTCCAATTAAAAGACACAGACTGGCAAATTGGATAAAGACTCAAGACCCATCAGTGTGCTGTATTCAGGAAACCCATCTCACGTGCAGAGACACACATAGGCTCAGAATAAAAGGATGGAGGAAGATCTACCAAGCAAATGGAAAACAAAAAAAGGCAGGGGTTGCAATCCTAGTCTCTGATAAAACAGACTTTAAACCAACAAAGATCAAAAGAGACAAAGAAGACCATTACATAATGGTAAAGGGATTAATTCAACAAGAAGAGCTAACTATCTTAAATATATATGCACCCAATACAGGAGCACCTAGATTCATAAAGCAAGTCCTGAGTGACCTACAAAGAGACTTAGACTCCCACACAATAATAATGGGAGACTTTAACACCCCACTGTCAACATTAGACAGATCAGTGAGACAGAAAGTCAACAAGGATACCCAGGAATTGAACTCAGCTCTGCACCAAGCCGACCTAATAGACATCTACAGAACTCTCCACCCCAAATCAACAGAATATACATTTTTTTCAGCACCACACCACATCTATTCCAAAATTGACCATATACTTGGAAGTAAAGCTCTCCTCAGCAAATGTAAAAGAACAGAAATTATAACAAACTATCTCTCAGATCACAGTGCAATCAAGCTAGAACTCAGGATTAAGAATCTGACTCAAAACCGTTCAACTACGTGGAAACTGAACAACCTGCTCCTGAATGACTACTGGGTACATCACGAAATGAAGGCAGAAATAAAGATGTTCTTTGAAACCAACGAGAACCAAGACACAACATAACAGAATCTCTGGGATGCATTCAAAGCAGTGTGTAGAGGGAAATTTATAGCACTAAATGCCCAAAAGAGAAAGCAGGAAAGATCCAAAATTGACACCCTAACATCACAATTAAAAGAACTAGAAAAGCAAGAGCAAACACATTCAAAAGCTAGCAGAAGGCAAGAAATAACTAAAATCAGAGTAGAACTGAAGGAAATAGAGACACAAAAAACCCTTCAAAAAATCAATGAATCCAGGAGCTGGTTTTTTGAAAGGATCAACAAAATTGATAGACCACTAGCAAGATTAATAAAGAAAAAAAGAGAGAAGAATCAAATAGAAGCAATAAAAAATGATAAAGGGGATATCACCACCGATCCCACAGAAATACAAACTACCATCAGAGAATATTACAAACACCTCTATGCAAATAAACTAGAAAATCAAGAAGAAATGGATAAATTCCCCAACACATACACCCTCCCAAGACTAAACCAGGAAGAAGTTGAATCTCTGAATAGACCAATAACAGGAGCTGAAATTGTGGCAATAATCAATAGCTTACCAACCAAAAAAAGTCCAGGACCAGATGGGTTCACAGCCGAATTCTACCAGAGGTACAAGGAGGAGCTGGTACCATTCCTTCTGAAACTATTCCAATCAATACAAAAAAAGGGAATCCTCCCTAACTCATTTTATGAGGCCAGCATCATCCTGATACCAAAGCCTGGCAGAGACACAACAAAAAAAGAGAATTTTAGACCAATATCCTTGATGAACATTGATGCAAAAATCCTCAATAAAATACTGGCAAACAGAATCCAGCAGCACATCAAAAAGCTTATCCACCATGATCAAGTGGGCTTCATCCCTGGGATGCAAGGCTGGTTCAATATACACAAATCAATAAATGTAATCCAGCATATAAACAGAACCAAAGACAAAAACCACATGATTATCTCAATAGATGCAGAAAAGGCCTTTGACAAAATTCAACAACCCTTCATGCTAACAACTCTCAATAAATTAGGTATTGATGGGACGTATCTCAAAATAATAAGAGCTATTTATGACAAACCCACAGCCAATATCATACTGAATGGGCAAAAACTGGAAGCATTCCCTTTGAAAACTGGCACAAGACAGGGATGCCCTCTCTCACCACTTCTATTCAACATAGTGTTGGAAGTTCTGGCCAGGGCAATTATGCAGGAGAAGGAAATCAAGGGTATTCAATTAGGAAAAGAGGAAGTCAAATTGTCCCTGTTTGCAGATGACATGATAGTATATCTAGAAAACCCCATTGTCTCAGCCCAAAATCTCCTTAAGCTGATAAGCAATTTCAGCAAAGTCTCAGGATACAAAATCAATGTACAAAAATCACAAGCATTCTTATATATCAATAACAGACAAACAGAGAGCCAAATCATGAGTGAACTCCCATTCACAATTGCTTCAAAGAGAATAAAATACCTAGGAATCCAACTTACAAGGGATGTGAAGGACCTCTTCAAGGAGAACTACAAACCACTGCTCAACGAAATAAAAGAGGATACAAACAAATGGAAGAACATTCCATGCTCATGGGTAGGAAGAATCAATATCATGAAAATGGCCATCCTTCCCAAGGTAATTTATAGATTCAATGCCATCCCCATCAAGTTACCAATGACTTTCTTCACAGAATTGGAAAAAACTACTTTAAAGTTCATATGGAACCAAAAAAGAGCCTGCATCGCCAAGTCAATCCTAAGCCAAAAGAACAAAGCTGGAGGCATCACACTGCCTGACTTCAAACTATACTACAAGGCTACAGTAACCAAAACAGCATGGTACTGGTACCAAAACAGAGATATAGATCAATGGAACAGAACAGAGCCGTCAGAAATAATGCCACATATCTGCAACTATCTGATCTTTGACAAACCTGAGAAAAACAAGAAATGGGGAAAGGATTCCCTGTTTAATAAATGGTGCTGGGAAAACTGGCTAGCCATATGTAGAAAGCTGAAACTGGATCCCTTCCTTACACCTTATACAAAAATCAATTCAAGATGGATTAAAGACTTAAATGTTAGACCTAAAACCATAAAAACCCTAGAAGAAAACCTAGGCATTACCATTCAGGACATAGGCATGGGCAAGGACTTCATGTCTAAAACACCAAAAGCAATGGCAACAAAAGCCAAAATTGACAAATAGGATCTAATTAAACTAAAGAGCTTCTGCACAGCAAAGGAAACTACCATCAGAGTGAACAGGCAACCTACAAAATGGGAGAAAATTTTTGCAACCTACTCATCTGACAAAGGGCTAATATCCAGAATCTACAATGAACTCCAACAAATTTACAAGAAAAAAACAAACAACCCCATCAAAAAGTGGGTGAAGGACATGAACAGACACTTCTCAAAAGAAGACATTTATGCAGCCAAAAAACACATGAAAAAATGCTCACTATCACTGGCCATCAGAGAAATGCAAATCAAAACCACAATGAGATACCATCTCACACCAGTTAGAATGGCAATCATTAAAAAGTCAGGAAACAACAGGTGCTGGAGAGGATGTGGAGAAATAGGAACACTTTTACACTGTTGGTGGGACTGTAAACTAGTTCAACCCTTGTGGAAGTCAGTGTGGCGATTCCTCAGGGATCTAGAACTAGAAATTCCATTCGACCCAGCCATCCCATTACTGGGTATATACCGAAAGGACTACAAATCATGCTGCTATAAAGACACATGCACACGTATGTTTATTGCGGCACTATTCACAATAGCAAAGACTTGGAACCAACCCAAATGTCCAACAATGATAGACTGGATTAAGAAAATGTGGCAGATATACACCATGGAATACTCTGCAGCCATAAAAAATGATGAGTTCATGTCCTTTCTAGGGACATGGATGAAATTGGAAATCATCATTCTCAGTAAACTATCAGAAGAACAAAAAACCAAACACCCCATATTCTCACTCATAGGTGGGAATTGAACAATGAGAACACATGGACACAGGAAGGGGAACATCACACTTCGGGGACTGTTGTGAGGTGGGGGGAGGGGGGAGGGATAGCATTGGGAGATATACCTAATGCTAGATGACGAGTTGGTGGGTGTAGCGCACCAGCATGGCACATGTATACATATGTAACTTACCTGCACGTTGCGCACATGTACCATAGAGCCTAAAGTATAATAATAATAATAATAAAAAAAGAAAAAAAAAACATTTATCACTGAAAAAAAATAAAATAAAAAATAAATAAAATAAAAGATACTGTGAACAATAATCAAATATTAGAAATTTTATAAAATGCTATAAAATAATATGTTAAAAAATTACAGGAATTAGAAAACATTTTGAACTAAATGAAAAAGAAAAATACAATATATCAATGTTTGGGTATGGCAGCTAACATAGTACCTAGAGAGATATACAGCATTAATTGTTTATATTAAAAAAGAAAAAAACCAGGCCGGGCACGGTGGCTCACACCTGTAATCCCAGCACTTTGGGAGGCTGAGGCAGGCCAATCACAATGTCAAGAGATTGAGACCATCCTGGCCAACATGATGAAACCCTGTCTCTACTAAAAATACAAAAATTAGCTGGGTGTGGTGGCATGTGCCTGTAGTCCCAGCTACTCAGGAGGCTGAGGCAGGAGAATCGCTTGAACTCAGGAGGCAGAGGTTGCAGTGAGCCGAGATTGCGCCACTGCACTCCAGCCTGGTGACAAAGCGAGACTCTGTCTAAAAAAAGGAAAAAAAAAATCTAAAATCCATGTTCTAAACCTGCATCTTAAGAAAGTAAAAAAGAAAATAGAAATAAATACCAAATAAGCAGAGGAAGAAAATAATAAAAATAAAATCATAAACCAAAGAAATAGAGAAATTATAGAGAAAAAGTCAATATTAACATCATAGTAGAAGTTCTAACTATTGCAATAAAATTTTGAAAAAGATTTACAGAATGGAAAGGAAAAATATTAAAATGTCTACATTCAGAGATGACATGATGTAAAAAACCCCAAGAAATCTACAAAAAATTTCCAGAACAAATAAACAAACATAGCAAGGTGGCAAGATACAAGGTCATTATACACAAATCAATTCCCTTCCTATAGAACATAAATGAACAAATGGAATTGAGGATTTAACAAAATATAAGTGTAAAAAATTATAAGTGCATAATGCAACAAAATACCTAAGATTAAATAAATAAACATATGTATAAGGTTTGTAGGCAGACACTACAAAATACTGATGGAAGAAAAGATATACTAAAGAAAAAGATATTTTATGTTCATTGATTGGAAGGTACAATATTGCTGTTAATTCTTCCAAACTTGATGTATATGTTCAATAGAATGCCAATCTAAATTCCAGGAAGCTATTTGCTAGATACCAATAAAAATGATGCTAAAATTTATATAAGTAGTCAAAAGACCATTAATTGCACCACGCAGTACTGACAAGGATGGACAAAGTTGGAGGACTGACATTAACTGATTTCCAGACTTACTACATATTGACAGTAATAAAGATAGCATACTATTGGTGAAAGAATAGATTTATATATCAAAGAAACATACAGGAGAGCCATGCAAATATTCTAAAGTTGAAGTAGAGTCATGCAAATATTCTAAAGTTATTTTTGACAAAAGTCAAAGGCAATTCAATGGAGAAAGGATAGTTGTTTTTTTTTTTTTTTTCAACAAAGGCTGCTGAAAACATTGGACATCCATATGCTAACTGTTGAACCTAGACACAGGGAATACATTTCAAAAAAATTAATTGAAAATGATCATATTTTCTAAATGTAACCTTAAAAACAACAAAACTTCTGGAATCAAACATAGGAGGAAATTTATGAGACCTTAGAGTCAGCAAAATATTTTTAGATTCAACACCAAAAGTATGATCCATGAAAGAAAAAGTAGATAAATTTCACTTTATTAAAGCCAAAAGATTTTTCTCTGCAAAATACACTCTTAAGAAACTAAAAACTTAAGCCACAGATTGAAAGATATTATTAGAAACAAGTATATCTGGTAAAGAATTTGAATCCAGAATCCAAAAAAAAAGTAAATCTCAGCAATAAGAAAATGAACAACCCAATTAAAATGTATGAAAAATTAAAGATATCTCACTAATTGCACATAAATACCAAAAGAAAAATATAAAATGTGCTCAGTTTTTTTTTTTTTTTGAGACAGCATCTCAATCTATCACCCAGGCTGGAGTGCAGAGGTGCAATCACAGCTCACTGCAGTCTTGACCTACTGGGTTCAAGAGATTCTCCCATTTCAGCTTCCCAAGTATTTGGGAACATAGGTGCACACCACACTTGGCTAGTTTGTTTGTTTGTTTGTTTGTTTGTTTTGGTAGAGACAGGGTTTCACCATGTTTTCCAGTGAATATCATTTTTTATTATGAAAATACCCATTAAAACAACAAAGAGATGCCACTGCATCTATTAGAATGGCCAAAATTAAAAAATAAACATTGCTAATTTCTGGTTAAAATGCAGAGCAAGAAGAATTCTCATTCATTGCTGGTAAAAACACAAAATGGTACAGCCACTTTAGAAGAAGCAAGTTTATCATATGATCCAGCAATTTCACTGTCAACATTTTTGAAAACTTATGTCCACATGAACTTACATTCAAATATATGTAGAAGTTGTACTTATAATTCCTAAGGATAGAAACAACCGATATATCTTTCAATAGGTGAGTGAACACAGTGGTAAATCCATATAGTGTAATAGTATTCAGCATTGAGAATGAATGAATGACCTATTAAATCAGGTAAAAATGAAGATTAATTTTAAATTCTTTCTTCTAGATGAAGAAAGCTAGTCTGAAATGGCTTCATAATGTATAATTATATTTATGTAACATTATGGGAAAGGAAGAACTGTAGAGATAGCAACAGAAAAGTTTTTTCCAGGAGTTCAGCAATGGGGGAGAATTGAATAAGTAAAGCATAGGAGGGTTTTTTTTTATTTTAATGACAGTAAAACAATTCTGTATGATAGTCTAACGGTATACACCATGACACTGTGCATTTGTCAAAATGTGTAAAACTTTGTAGCAGAAAGAGTGAATTTGATATCTCAAAGTTACAAAAAAAAAATATCATTTAGAACAGCTGTTCCCAACCTTTTTGGCAGCAGGGACCAGTTTTCTTGGAAAACAATTTTTTTACAGACAGGAAGGATTGGGGGTTTTGGGGATGAAACTGTCCCACCTCAGATCATCAGGCATTAGTTAGATTCTCATATGGAGAGCACAATCTAGATCTCTCACATGCACCGTTCACGGTACGGGTCAGGCTTCTGTGAGAATCTAATGCCACTGCTGATCTAACAGGAGGCAGACTTCAGGCAGTAATGCTCACTCACCTGCTGCCCACCTTTTGCTGTATGGCCCAGTTCCTAACAGGCCATGGCCATAGCTGTCCATGGCCCAGAAGTTGGGGAGCCCTGATTTAGAATGTTAGCTGGGACAAAAGAATGTAACACTATTTTAGGTATACGCTATAACTTCACATAAGGGAATGCTGACCTAATTAGCTTTGGAAATGAATGGAGTCTATAAGACTAAAGGAAAAAAATGTACATAAACACCATGTTCTAGTTAATAAAGTTGTTTCCCACAGGGGTATGTGTTAAAAGTTCTACACTACTATATATGTACACTGGAACTGAACAATTCAGTTCATTAATGACAGGATGGTAGGCACCAGGTTTCTCACTTTTGGAGTGGGAGGTTATAGACAAGCAAGGGATAAGGCTAGAATGATCTTTGGATAATGAATTAGAGTTGATGACATTATCAACTTATGTAGAGTTTAATATAGATACAGATGGTTACATCTAGAAGTATACATACACAATAGTCATATAAACACATGTTTCCTTGCTCTGTCAGCTTAGAAGGTCTGGAAGCAATGATGCTCTAGTAGCAATGAGCACACCTAACACCTACATCTTGACTTCTAAAACAATTTTTCGATTAAAGAAGCAAGACTCCTGGAGAAATGGCTGATTCTAAGACTGGGGCAAGAAATACACAAGATGAACCTGGAGCATCTTGCAGTGCCAGATAATAAGGAAGTTCACAAAATGCACAATGAAGGGCCAAGATGGCTGACTAGAAACAGCTGCGGTCAGAGGCTTCCACTGGGAAGAGCAAAAACGGTGAATGAATACTGCACCAGTAGCTGATATATCCAGGGTCTCTCATTGGGACTGACCAGGCAGTTGGCATGACTCGTGGAGAGCGAGAAAAAGCAGGGTGTGCAACAACTCACCTGGGAGCCACATGGGGAAAGGGAAGCTCCCACTCCCAGCCAAAGGAGGTGGTGAGTGATCATGTTACCCTGCCTGGGAAACCACACTTTTCCCATGGATCTGTGCAACCTGCAGATCATGAGATCCCCTTCATGAGCCCACACCACTAGGGCCTTGGGACGCAAGCACAGAACTGAGCAGATTCTCAGTGGCCACTTGGTGGGAGACTGCTTGAGACTACTGAGTTCCTGTGGGGAGGGACACCTATCATCACTGTGGCTGCCTGCTGCCTAAGACAACAGAGCTTCCAGCTGGTGGGGTGGCCGCATCACTGCAGCTCTAGTCTGCCATTATTCCCCTGCCAATGCTGGGGAAACTGGATGGTTTGGACCCAGGAGGAATTCCCCATAGCACAACACAGTGGCTATGATCATGGCCAGACTGCCTCTTTGGCAGGGTCTCCTCCTCATTGCCCATCCCTCCTCACTGGGCAGGGTCTCCCTGCAGGAATTTCAGCAACTCCAGCCAAAGTTTTAAGGATAGAACTCTGATCTCCCTGGGACTGAGCCTCTGTGGGAAGGGGTGGCCACAGTCTCTGTGGATCAGCAGACTTAGTATTCCCCCCACTGCTGGCTCTGAGGAATCCAGGTAGTCTGGATGAGTGGGTTTTTTCCCAGCACAGTTCAACCCCTCTGCCAAGGGGCAGCCAGAGTGCTTCATTAAGGGGGTCCTGGATCCTGTGCCTCTTGACTGGGTGAGACCCCCCAACAGGGGTCACAAAACACCTTATACAGGAGTGTTTCCACTGGCGTCAGGTTGTGGTCCTCTGACAGGAATCCCAGAGGAAGGAACAGGCAGCCATCTTTGCTGTTTTGCAGCCTCCACTGGTGACACCTCCAGGTGCAAGATGGATCCAGGCAAATAGGGTCTGGGGTGGACCTACAGCAAACCACAACAGCCGCATGGAAGAGAGACCTGACTGGTAAAAGAAAAACAAACAAAGCAACAACAACAACAAGAGAATCAACAAAAAAATGCCCCCACAGACACCCTATCCAAAAGTCAGCAGCCTCCAAGATTGAAGCTACATAAATTCATGAAGATGAGAAAGAATCAATGAAAAAAATGCTGAAAACTCAAAAAGCCAGAGTGCCCCCTCTTCTCCTCCAAATGATCACAATATCTCTCTGACAAGGGCACAGAACTGGGTGGAGGCTGAGATGGATGAATTGACAGAGTAGGCTTCAGAAGGTGGGTAATAACGAAATTCACTGAGCTAAAGGAACATGTTCTAACCCAAAGCAAAGAAGCTAAGAACTATGACAAAGCATTACAGGAGCTGTTAACCAGAATAACCAGTTAAGGGAGGAACATAAATGACCTGATGGAGCTGCAGAACACAACATGAGAATGTCACAATGCATCCACAAGTGTCGATAACTGAATAGAATAAGCAGAGAAAAGAATTTCAGAGCTTGAAGACTATCTTGCTGAAATAAGACAGGGAGACAGTGTTAGAGAAAGTAGAATGAAAAGAAACAAATAACACATCCAAGAACTATGGAATTATGTAAAAAGATCAAACTTATGACTATTTGGGTACCTGAAAAAGATGGGTAGAATGGAACCAAGTTGGAAAACATACTTCAGGATATTATCCAGGAGAACTTCCCTTACCTAATAAGACAGGTCAACATTCAAATTCAGGAAATCTAGAGAAACCCAATAAGATACTCCATGAGAAGATCAACCCAAAGACATATAATCATTAGATTCTCCAAGGTCGCAGTGAAAGGAAAAATGTTAAGGGCCACCAGAAAGAAAAGCCAGGTCACCGACAAAGGGAAACCCATCAGACTAACAGTGGACCTCTCATCGGAAACCCTACAAGCCAGAAGAGATTGAGGGCCAATATTCAACATTCTTAAATAAAACAAATTTCAACCCAGAATTTCATATCCAGCCAAACTAAGCTTTGTAAATGAAGGAGAAATAAAATCCTTTTCAGACAAGTGAAAGCTGAGAGAATTCGTCACCACAAGGCCTGCCTTGCAAGAGCTACTGAAGGAAGTAGTAAATACGGAAAGGAAAAACTGTTTTCAGCCACTGCAAAAACACACTGAAATACAAATACAAAAGCCAATGATACTATAAAGCAACTACATCAACAAGTCTGAAAAATAACCAGCTAGCATCATGATGTCAGGATCATATTCACACATAACAATATTAACCTTAAATGTAAATGAGTTAAGTGCCCCTATTAAAAGACACACAATGCCCACTAGATAAAGACCCATTAGTGTGCCGTATTCAAGAGACCAGTCTTACATGCAAAGACACATATAGGCTCAAAATAAAATTATGGAGGAAAATTAACCAAGCAAATGGAAAGCAGAAAAAAGCAGGGGTTTGCAATCCTAGTTTCTGACAAAAAAGATTTTAAATCAACAAAGATCATAGAAGACAAAGAAGGGCATTACATAATGGTTAAAGGGATCGATTCAACAAGAAGAACTAAGTATCCTAAATATATATGCACCCAATACAGGAGCACCCAGATTCATAAAACAAGTTCTTAGAGACCTACAGAGAGACTTAAACTCCTACACAATAATAGTGAGAGACTTTAACACACCACTCTCAATATTAAATAGATCATTGAGACAGAAAATTAACAAAGATATTCTGGTCTTGAACTCAGCTCTGGATCAAGTGGACCTGATAGATATCTACAGAACTCTTCACCCCAAAACAACAGAATTTACTTTCTTCTTGGCACCACATGGCACTTACTGTAAAATCAATCACATAATTGGAAGTAAAACACTCCTCAGTAAATGCCAAGGAATGGAAATCATAACAAATTGTCTCTCAGACCACAGCACAATCAAATTAGAACTATAGATTAAGAAACTCACTCAAAACCACACAACTGCATGGAAATTGAACAACCTGTTCCTCAATGACTCCTTGGTAAATAATAAAATTAAGGCAGAAATCAAGAAGTTCTTTGAAACCAATGAGAACAAAGAGACAACATACCAGAATCTCTGGGACCCAGCTAAAGGCATGTGAACAGGGAAATTTATAGCACTAAATGTCCACATCAAAAAGCTAGAAAGATCTCAAATCAACAGCCTAACATCACAACTAAAAGAACTAGAGAATCAAGAGTAAACAAACCCCAAAGCAAGCAGAAGATAAGACATAACCAAGATCAGAGTGATACTGAAGGAGAGAGAGACACGAAAAATCCCTTCAAAAATCAAAGAATCCAGAGGCTGGTTTTATGAAAAAATTAATAAAGTAGACCACCAGCTAGACTAATAAAGAAGAAAAGAGAGAAGAATCAAATAGACATGATAAAAATGATAAAGAAGATATCACCACTGACCTCACAGAAATATAAACAACCATCAGAGAATACTATAACCACCTCTAGGCAAATAAACTAGAAAATCCAGAAGGAATGGCTAAATTCCTGGAAACATACACCTTTCCAAGACTGAACCAGGAATTAGTTGAATCCATGAATAGACCAATAACAAGTTCTGAAATTGAGGCAGTAATCAATAGCCTACCAACCAAGAAAGCTCAGGGACCAGATGGATTTACAGCTGAATTCTACAAGAGATACAAAGAGGAGCTGGTACCAGTCCTTCTGAGACTATTCCAAGCAACTGAGAAGGAGGGGCTTCTCCCTAACTCATTTTATGAGGCCAGCATCATCCTGATACCAAACTTGCAAGAGATATAACAAAAAACAAAACTTCCAGCTAATATCCCTGATAAACATAGATGCAAAAATCCTCAATAAAATACTGGCAAACTGAATCCAGCAGCACATCAAAAAGGGTATCCACCATGATCAAGTTGGCTTCATCTCCAGGATGTAAGGCTGATTCAACACATGCAAATCAATAAACTTAATTAATCACATAAACAGAACCAAAGACAAAAACCACATGATTATCTCAATAGATGCAGAAAAGGCCTTCAAAAAATTCAACATTCCTTCATGTTAAAAAATCTCAATAAACTAAGTATTGAGGGAACATACCTCAAAATAATAAGAGTCTCTTATGACAAACCCACAGCCAATATCATACTCAATGGGCAAAAACTGCAAGCATTCCTTTGAAAACCAGCACAGGACAAGCATGCTATCTTACCACTCCTATTCAACATAGTACTGGAAGTTCTGACCAGGGTAATCAAGCAAGAGAAAAAAAAATAAAGGGTATTCAAATAGGAAGAGAAGAAGCCATACTGTCTCTGTTTGCAGATGACATGATCCTGCATCTAGAAAACCCAGTTGTCTCAGCCCCAAAGCTTCTTAAGCTCATAAATAACTTCAGGAAAGTCTCGGCATACAAAATCAACGTGCAACAATCACAAGCTTTTCTACACACCAATAATAAACATGCAGAGAGCCAAATCATGAAGGAACTCCCATTCACAATTGCTAAAAAAAAAAAAAAGCGCAAAAGATACTCAGGAACACAGCTAACAAGGGAAGTGAACAACTTCTTCAAGGAGAACTACAAACCACCACTCAGAGAAATAAGAGAAGACACAGACAAATGTAAAACCATTCCATGCTCATGGATAGAAAGAATAAATATTGTGAAAATGGCCATACTGCCCAAAGTAATTTATAGATTCAATGCTATTCCCATTATGCTACCATTGACATTTTTCATAGAATTAGAAAAAACTACATTAAAATTAATATGGAATAAAAAATGAGTCTGTATCATCAAGGCAATCCTAAGCAACAAGAACAAACCGGGAGGCATCATGCTACCTGACTTCAAACTATACTACAAGGCAACAGTAACTAAAACAGCATGGTACTGGTATAAAACCAGACACATAGACCAATAGAACAGAATAGAGATCTCAGAAAAAAGAACACACATCTACAACCATCTGATCTTTGACAAACCTGACAAAAACAAGCAATGGGGAAAGGATTCTCTATTTAATAAGTGGTGTTGGGAAAAGTGGCTAGCCATATAGAGAAAATTGAAACTGGATTCCTTCCTTACACCTTATACAAAAATTAACTCAAGATGGATTAAAGACTTAAATGTAATACCCATAATTATAAAAACCCTATAAGAAAATCTAGGCAATTCCATTCAGGACATAGGCATGGGTGAAGATTTCATGACAAAAACATCAAAAGCAACTGCAACAAAGTAAAATTTGACAAATGAATCTAATTAAACTAAAGAGCTTCTGCATAGCACAAAAAACTATCATCAGAGTGAACAGACAACCTAAAGACAACATACAGAATGGAAGGAAATTTTTGCAGTCTATCCATCTGACAAAGGTCTAATATCTAAAATCTACAAGGAACTTAAATTTACAAGAAAACAAACAAACCCATTAAAAAGTGGGCAAAGGACATGAACAGAGACTTCTAAGAGGAAACATGCGGACAACAAACCTATGAAAAAAAGCTCAACATCACTGATCCTTAGAGAAATGCAAATCAAATCCACAATGAGATACTATCTCACACAAGTCAGAATGGCGATTATTAAAAAGTCAAGAAATAACAGATGGTGACAAGGTTGTGGAGAAATAGGAATGCTTTTACACTGTTGGTGAGAGTGTAAATTAGTTCAACCTTTTGGAAGACAGTGTGGTGATTTCTCAAAGACCTAGAACCAGAAATACCATTTCACCCAGCAATCCCATTACTGGGTGTATACTCAAAGGAATACACTTCTTTCTATTATAAAGATACATGCACACATATGTTCATTGCAGCACTATTCACAATAACAAAGACATAGAATCAACCCAAATGCCCATCAATATTAAACTGGATAAAGAAAATATGGGCCTATACACCGTGCAATACTATGCAGCCATAAAAACAAATGAGATCATGTCCTTTTCAGGGACATGGATGGATTTGGTAGCCATTATTTTCAGCAAATGAATACAAGAACAGAATACCAAACACTGCACGTCCTCACTTATAAATGGAAGTGGAACAATGAGAACACATAGACACGGGGAGGGGAACAATACACACTGGGGCCTGTCAGTGGGGTGGTGGGAGAGAGAGCATCAGGATAAATAGCTAAATAGCTAATGCATGTGGGGTTTGATACCAAGGTGATGGGTTGATAGGTTAGGCAAACCATCATGGCATATGTTTACCTATGTAACAAACCTGCACATGTATCCCAAAACTTAAAATAACATACACACACACACACACACACACACACACACACACACACACACACACTGATGGGGGTATGTCAAACACACAGAACGTAACTGAAAGAGTTCTTAGTGTTCAAAAGTAAAACTATTTGACCAAAAAAAATTAATAGAATTGAATTATAGCTTGAACCATAAATACATATCCATGACTTAATATAAATAAATAAAACAATGCAGAAGAAATAAGTCTCATATGCCAAAGAATTTCAAAGAATTTCAGATAACTTACATAGATAGCCTCAAGGAGAAGAAGCATACTGAATTTGTACTTCCGAAGTGTGGGAAAAGTGGAATGACTTCCTTCCAAAGAGCATGGTATGGGTGGGCGTGGTGGCTCACGCCTGTAATCCCAGCACTTTGGGAGGCGGAGGTGGGCCCATCACCAGGTCAGGATATTGAGACCAGCCTGGCCAACACGGTGAAACCCCATCTCTACTAAAAATACAAAAAAAAAAAAAAAATAGCTGGGTGTGGCAGCATGCCCCTGTAGTCCCAGCTGCTCGGGAAGCTGAGGCAGGAGAATCGTTTGAACCCGGCAGGCAGAGGTTGCAGTGAGCAGAGATCACGCCACTGTACTCCAGCCTGGGCAACAGAGCAATACTCTCTGAAAAAAAAAAAAAATCATTGTATGGAGAGAGGGAAAAGAAAGAGTAAGTTTGCAATGTAGAACCTGACAAACACGACTTCTTCAAGGTTCTCAAAGTTTATGTAGACAGTCCTAAGTCATGTTGATAGTATGTACTCTCGATATGATGTAATGAGAATGGGAGATTAGCTCTGCGCTATTCCTCCCAAAACTCATAATCTTATAATAATCATAATAGAAACATTTGATAGGTCCCAATTACTAGATACTTTAAAAAATGTCTGAAAAGTACTGCCCCAAACAGTCATCAAAAACAAAGACAACCTAAGAAACTATCAGACTCAATAGGAGCTTAAGGAGACATGATGACTTAATGTGATGTAATATCCTGGATAAGACACTTCAATTAAAAATATATAAAAATAAATCTGAATAAAGTACATGTTTTATTTAGTAACAATATATTGGCCATCGATTAAGACAGATTATACCAATGTAAGATGTTAAAAATAGGGGAAACTCGGTGTAAGGTACACAGAAACTACAATTTTCCCAACTTTTCTGTAAATCTAATATTCTAAAGTGAGTATTACAATATTTAAAGGAATAAAAGATTAGGTCCCCCAAATCCCGAGCAAGCTCTAGTTACTTATATTGTGCATGCATAAAGAATATTATTTTTTACTCAATTTTAGTGATGTAATTCCCCAACACTTCTGTGGCCTAATCAATGAGGTTACATCCTGTTCTGCTTCATGGTTTCAGCTGTCTGACAGCCCCAAAGTCTACACCGTAATTTAGGAAAGGAAGTCTAGAAAGATTAAAGTAATCATCCTCATCCCTAAGATTTAATGACGCTCAATAAAGACATAAGGGAAATTCATAAAAGAGGACATTACCACAAGTTAGCCAATATTCTATGAATCTTTAATTGCAGAAAACAAATATTTTTTCAAAACATAATTATTAAGATTTCAGTCCTGCTGGTAAATGTTACACTCAGCAAACATGAGAGGTGATATTTCTTTTCCACTGGACACTGAAGTCACCAATACCTTAATTCTGTTTGCTAAAGATACTGCCTTTAGTACTAAAAACAAGGATACCAATAGTGAAACATTCATTTTCAGGTTCCAAAATACTCTTATTACATAGTATGAGTTTTTGAGAGTTAGTCTATAATACATAACTCAGAATAAACAAAATAAAGGAATATGTGGCTCTGGTAAATATACTTTCTACATAAAGAGAAGTCAATTCACTTAACCTTGAAATATCAATAAAATTGAATTCTTATTGTAATTCTGTACCCTAACATTATTTGTAACTAAAAACCACGAAAACCAGCACTACTTCTTTTTATAGCAGAATAGAAACAAAAATATTAAAACTAAAGAAATTAGAATCAATGTTTACTTCATATAGTATAGTGAAAAACAGATGAACCTAGAGGTATAACATAAGGTCTTTCATCTTAGAGTGGTAGACAATGGCATATTTCATAATAATCTCTATTGCATCTAAAGGAAAGGGTAACAGTATTTTTGTATTAAGAATAAAAATCTTCTACAGTGCCTTCCCTGGAGACAAGGTTTTAAGATTTTTTTTCCCTAGTTGTATGCTAACCCTCTTAAAATCGTAGCAGATACAATCAGTTTTTGAAATGCCCTTTATAACTGTCAAAGTAGATAAAATTACAGATTTGTTGGATCTCTAGTGTGATGTCATAAAATCCCATTTGCTCCAGCAAGAATCATTATCTGTCTTTTTTGACAGTGTGTTTCACATGATCAGTAAGAGAATCATGGGAATAGTTAAGTGGACATTTAAAAATAAAAATATCCTTGAATTTTAGTAGGAAATCTATGAGAATCTAAGAACCATGCTAAGAAGATTTGTTTTTTTAAGGTACTATGATTAGAATTTATTTTAACAATAAATGTTTTAAAAGTATGAACAGAAATACCAGTTTTTTGTATTCACATATTTGACATTGTGGCAGTTTATCATCTTCACATATCTCCATTTGATTGTCAAGTTTATGTAAAAGTTTTTGAGTTAAATATTATAGTTTCATAGCATTGTGCATATGCAGGTAAGATAGATTTATTCATTCATTTAATTGACAATATCAAGCCAATTTTGGCCTTTTAAAAAGAATGATGTTATAGACATTCATTCTAATGTTATGTACATGTTATGTATATTGGTTCTAATGCACACATGATAAATTTTATCCAGCGCATAGCCCTAGCAGTGAAAATGCAGGGTCATTAAACGTGTGCCTTAAAATTGTTTAATATTGTTGTTTTACCAAATCATAATGTAATTAAGTTTAGCATTATCAAAATATATAAAAGTTCCAATTATGTCATGTTTTTGCCATTACCTGGTACTGTTAAACTTCATAAAATTTACCAATTTTGTTGGTATATAATAGTATATATTCACCATATAAATTTGCATTTTCCTGATAACTAATGAGGGTTATAAAGTCAAGCAACTTTTCGTGCCTTATTTTGGCCTTTTGGTCAGCCTTATTTGTGAAGTTTCTTTGAAATTATTTTACTCATAAAATAATTTAGTGAGTAAAATATTTATTAAAAAATTATTTTACTCATAATTTCATGTACTTTCATCAATTGATTTGTAGGAGTTCTTTCTATATTCTATTTTCTTAATACATTTTATTTTGCATATTTAAGATATACAACATAATGTTAAAATATTCATATTCATGTATGTGTATGTATATTGCATGATCTCATATGTTGAATATAAACATTTTTAAAGGGTCAAGTACATGGAGATAGATAACAAAATAGTTGTTATAAGGGTCAGAGTGGAGGGAGAAAATGGGAGAATGTAGGTCAAAGGATCAGGTATTAATAACAATAGTCTTCATGTTACGGACTAGACGTTTGACTTGTTCATCCTATTTGCTACCTTGATCCTTTGACCTACTTTCACCCATTTTCTCCCCTCTACTCTGACCCTAATAACAACTGCT